>NC_137274.1:20240904-20293404 GCF_053477335.1 Acartia tonsa
TAGAAAACTTTATTAAAAGTCAATAGAATGTTTTATGATCTACTTCCCTAACCCAACCCAATTTGGGAGAAAAAACTGTTCATACATTTAATGCCTTCATTGGTCACCAGAAAGACATATTTAGCACTCAATTTTGTGTTAAAGAAACTAACGTTTATTTAAGCTTACTTTTAAAGTTAACAATGGACTCTTCCATTCTGGCTTAAAACTCACCTTCCTTTATATTTGGGCCATTTCATTTACTCCTCGTAGGGATATGTATGTGTGTGTGTGACGGAGCCTTTTAAGTGGCTTTTATAGTTAACAATGGACCATTCCATTCTGTCTACCTTCCTCTGCCCCTTCTTTAAATTTGGACCATTCAATTATGGATATACATATGTCGGAGACATGTGACCTAGTTCAACAATTATTTCTCTGCTAATTTTTACAACAATGACCAATGATAGATATAATAAAACATATTTTTTGTCTGAAGCTATAGATATTAGAAAATACTCGTCCAAAGGGGTTGTACTTATTAGGGAAGATTATAAATGTCATGGGGTGGTTTTTTACTATTTTCCACAGTACCCTGGTCTGGAGGCTAGTGGCGAATCAACTACTAGAATTTTTGTCTGTCTATGCTTCAATTTTTAGAGAAGTTTAGTATTAGTCTTTATAATGCAGGTTTCACTTCTACCCCCTACTTTTGTGAGGGATATAGCCATGAGAGAAAAAAAAATGTATATATTTTCAATGCTTTTTTTAGGTCACCAAAGGAAAGACATTTTAAACTTCAGACATCTTCAATTAATTTTACAATGCATGTGTTAAAAAAACAAGGACATCATAAATCATATTGATAATTGGCAAAGCAGTAAAGTTTGTTAATCCTATTATATAAAGTAGAAAGCTTTTATGTAGCAAAGATTCTTGCTAACGGCTGAACCGATATGGTTCTCCTTTACAGAGAAGTTTCTTATAGGTCCAGGAAAGGTTTTAAAGTATTTTGTGGGAGGGTTTCTCCACCGCCCCAGTAATAAATTATCCCTCCCCCCCAAAAAATATTTTAAATTTTTCTTCATTTAACTCAAATTTATAATGGGTGGGGGGGGGGGGAGGTTAGGTTTTCCTTGTATTATCTTAAATGCCTCTAGAGGCTTCTAGGGGGCGTAGCAACTAATTTTAGAAAAAGAAAGAGAGGAATATTAATTTAAAAGTATTTGAAGGAACAAAAAAATTGTATTATGTATGGACATTCTTTATTTATAGAGTAGCTGCACTTCTTAATTGTAGACATGGAGAAATCCCTCTCTTTCTCTTTCTCTTTCTTTCTCTCTCTCTCTCTCTCTCTCTCTCTCTTTCTCCGTAACTCCGACCCTCGGTTCACTTTGCAAGTCTCCGTTTATTATTTTTAGAAAATCAGCGTACTTTAAAAATTTTCCCTTTTTTGTAATTTTTCACTACCCCTTTCCCTTTTTTGTTGTTGAGCTATGTAGGGTTATAAGATTTAGATTTTTGGAATATTGTGAAAAAAGGAGAAACAAGGATGAAAACATCCATAAAAGCGAAGCACTGAAATGATAGGACATACAAACATTAACACTTATAGATTGTCAGAACTGATTCCTGGATATTTGATGTCATTCTTATATATTTCTGACCTGACTTCGCTTATAACATTGTAATATATTGTACAAAAAGTAAATTATAAATTGCTATTCTGAAAGGGTTATTTTTTTCAGGGAAGCTCTAACAATGTCAAAAAAAGCAATATCCTATAACTTTGGGGACTAGTGTAACAAACAGCCTATTGTCCCCTCTCTCTCTCTGGCTTTAAATCACTTTGTCTAATAAGCAATTGCAATTGTATATTGCTACAGAAAATATAACTTTTTTGTTGTTGTATGATCACTAAACATCTGCTTTGGATCATGTTATCTGTATGTCTTATTAGACATTAGGGACTGTAAATTTCCGTGGTACCCAAAGTATTATAACAGCATCTTATTAGACATTGGGGACTTTTAATTTCTGAGGTACCCAAAGTATTATAACAGCATCTTATTGGACATTGGGGACTGTAAGTATGTATGCATGTCCGTCCTTTATTTTGTTGTGCTTTGCTACATTTGCTACATCCTTGAGCTATTATCACATTTATATAGCATAGTATTATAGACAGCTATCCACGGACATTATGCGGATAGTATGGCTATAAACTGGTTCTAATACAGCAGATATTAACCGGTTTCAAAGCCATACTGGAAAATGATATCTTGTCATCCTTGGTAATATCACATTTCTCAGTTTTATAATACCATTTTCTTATTCCTTGGCTCAACAACTTTTAAGTCTCTTTCTTTCACACATAGAAAATGGTACAGAAAAAATCGGAGGGGGGAAGGGCTCAGAATAATTTTTAAAAGCGAAGCTTTTTATAATTAGGGTCGGTCTGTCCGTCCGTCCGTCCGTCTATCTGAGATAGTTAGCTTTTATTCGTTAAATTAGGCATGTTAGAATTGTCCTATCGATTTCAAACTTTGCATGGTGATTCCTGTAGTTAGGTACAATTTAGAAAGCGCAGCAATTCTATAATCATTACAAGAATGTCCGTACGTCTATTTTAAACATGTTGATTTTTCTACTTTTTTAAAAACAAATTTTTATGTAATCTAATTATCCATTTGATGTGATTTTTGGTATATTGATTCCTGGGACAACAAAGAACAATATTTTAAGCAAAGCAACTCTATAATAAAGCCCTAAAGATGTAAGAATGTCCATAAACATTATCCTGTATCAAGCAGTTTTTCACCAAATTTACTTACAATTTTGCTTCGACTCTTATACTTTTTTTTCTGATTATTCAGTTCTGACACTATACAATTGTTAACGTCCGTTTCTCCTACCATTTCAGTGCTTCGCTTTTATGGATGTTGTCATCCTTGTTTCTGTATGGCTTTGAATATGCACTGTTGATAGCTGATAATAAAGTTAAAATGATAATGTCATATTCAAGCGTTGCTTTTATTGATGTTGTCAACGTTGTTACAACACAATTCCTACCTTTTTTCTAAAGTTTTGCCATTCCAGGATTCTGACATTTTTTACATTTTACATTTTGTCAACACTTGCTTCTAATTTAATAACTATAAATATATAAACAATAAACATACATATAAAATATTATAATGTGTATATGTACAAAATATAGAGCTATGATATATATTCATATATGTGGATATGTAAACTATATTCTCTTTACCTGGCAATCACAGGACCTCTGATCCACTGGTATGCCAGTATGAAAACCTGAACATTCCATTCTGAAAAAAAATAGATATGAATGAATAAAAAAGAGACTAGCATAACATAATGCCTTATTTTACGTAAAAATACACAAATAAAATGCATTACATTGATTTTTCTTCAAAGATAAAAAAAAGTATATTTACATTACAAAAAGTTGTTTGCTTTCAAAATTGTTTTTTTTTCGCCTCAAAATATGGATGTAAAAAAAAGTAAAAAAAAATATAGAAAACTGCTTGTTAGCTCTTCACTGGTTGATGGGAGAACAACAGTAACAGCTGGCTGACTCTGGGTGAGCGATGCTGTTGGCTTTTCCAGGGAAGTCCAAATTCTATAACAATTTATAAATATTACTAGTTGCTTTGCCCCTAGTTTCGGGAGAATAGCCTAAAACTATATAAAGACATTTATAAAAAAAGTACAACCAATTTGGATCAGCAAATTTTGAGATCTTTAGCTTCAGACAAAAAAGTCTTACTTTACTTTATTTGGATTTGTACAATATCTAAATATTGATGGCTGAACCCACTTTTTTTTACAAGCAAAGCTTTTCTATAATTAGGCTCGGTCCATCTGTCTGTCTGTCCGTACGTCCGTCAGTACATCTGTCTGTATGTCCGTCCAAGATAGATATCTTTTTTCCGTTAATTAAGGCATGTTAGAATTGTCCTATCAATTTCAAACTTTGCATGGTGATTCCTGTAGTAGTTAGGTACTATTTAGAAAGCATAGCAACTCTATAATCATTACCAGAATGTCCGTACATTCATTTTAAACATGTTGATTTTTCTACTTTTTAAACAACAAATTTTTATGTGATCTAATTATCCGATTGAACTGCTTTTTAGTATACTGATTCCTGGGACAACAAAGTACAATATTATGAGCGTAGCAACTCTTTAATCAAGTCCTAAACATGTAAGTATGTTCATAAACATTATTCTGTATCAAGCATTTTTTTAACAAATTTACCTAAATTTTGCTTCGACTCTTATACCTTATAAACTGATAATTCAGTTCTGACACTATACAAGTGTAAATGTCCGTTTGTCCTAACGTTTCAGAGCTTCGTTTTTATGGATGTTGTCATCCTTGTTCTGTAAAAACTAAATAGTTGAAATGATTACATTTTCTTTAACTTAACCCTAAACTACTAAAACTAGAGCTTATGGCTATCCAACGATATGCATTGATACAGGCTGCACAGTCTTAATTGTGAAAGTAATACACATCAATATGGACACACTCTACTTATAAAGATGCTGCACTACTTACTTACCATGTAGTGAACAGTCAGTTCTTGTCCTTTAGATATTTCAACCAAGGTTTCCAGTTTAACTATGTTAGCGGATTTCTTCTGGTACCTAGATATTAGATAGATAGATAGATAGATAGATAGATAGATAGATAGATAGATAGATAGATAGATAGATAGATAGATAGATAGATAGATAGATAGATAGATAGATAGATAGATAGATTGAAAGATAGATAGATAGATAGATAGATAGATAGATAGATAGATAGATAGATAGATAGATAGATAGATAGATAGATAGATAGATAGATAGATAGATAGATAGATAGATAGATAGATAGATAGATAGATAGATAGATAGATAGATAGATAGATAGATAGATAGATAGATAGATAGATAGATAGATAGATAGATAGATAGATAGATAGATAGATAGATAGATAGAAAGATAGAAAGATAGAAAGATAGAAAGATAGATGGATTGATTGATTGGTAGATAGATAGATAGATAGATATATAGATAGATAGAAAGATAGAAAGATAGAAAGATAGAAAGATAGATGGATTGATTGATTGGTAGATAGATAGATAGATAGAAAGCATAGAGAGACAGATAGATAGACAGACAGATAGGAAATATGACGCCTATTTTTGTACTTCTTAATATGTTTATATAAGATATGTTTACTTTTTAATGATTGAATCATTAACTTGAGTGTTCAAACGTTTTAACCACTAACTTTAATATACAGAAGGGGTAGTTATGTGTATCATCATTATTTGTTGGCTTAACAACTTTGGAAACTTTTTATTGATTGAATCATTAACTTGAGTGTTTAAACGTTCTAACCACTAACTTTAATATACAGAAGGGGTAATTATGTTTATTATCATTAGGGGTGTACATCAATTTATCATCCATTGTCTTATCCCTTCAGATCCCTGCCTAATTAGAGCATTTGACTAAAAGATTACACCCAACTTTACATAGAATAATTTATATTACTGATGATTTTAAAATTTAGTTAACCCTATCTCATTAGCTAGGACTTTATTTAAAGGTTGTGATATTGAAGTCTAATGAGTTGTACCTGCAATTAAACATCCAGCAGGAGTGATTTACAGTCTATAAGGGGAAGATGATTAAAGTCCCTCAACATCAGACGCTAGAATAGCCAATGAGAGAATAGCCAGTATGCACTGTAATTGACCAATGATAAAATTTATGCTGGCCTCTCATTGGTTATTCTATTGTATGACCACATAATCTGAAGAGGGACTTTAATCATCTTTTCCTGAATTGGACCACACAAATTCTTTTCTTTGAGGCCATCATGTATGGTGGAGAAATTTTCTTCCTCACTGGTCTAAATATGTAATGGAGCCTCACAACACAGGTGAAATAATTATGTTATATGCATAATGAGGGTTGTATATATAATATTTAGTATCTCTAAAATTATATCTGGTGTCCGTCGTATTGACCATTGACTACACTAGTCTCTAGATAACTTACACAGATTGAAAAGTACTGATATTACAGGTAAAGAAAGGGCAGGACCAATTATAATTACCTCGTAATTGTTTGGTTTGTTGACCAAAACTGCTTCCATGAACTTGACCGTTTCTCCGGCTTTAAAATCTCTTGTTGCTACTACACCAACACCTACAGATAGTATTATTTAAACAAATAAGATATCCAGGGGAAAGGGGGGGAGATGGTATAGTGTTGCCCTTAAGCCCCCTGTGAGTAAAAACATACAGATGGACAGACATTTTCTAGTTTCTTTATGTATAGACTAGCTGCACTGCTGAAAAAATATGGAAAAGCAACCTGCTTTGAAGTCTAAACTTCTAGGATTTTTCACTTCTACAAATTTCACACCACAATCTGCGTCTTCTTTGATGATATGAAGATAATTTTTCATCATCTTTTTTGTTTGCCTAAGAAAAAGTTTGTGCTACGTGTTAAAATGTCCCAACTGACTTAAAATGCAACAGTTTCATTTTTAAACTTTCCTCACATTTTTTTATTTTTCAACGTAGCTCCTAAACTACAAATTGGACAAAAATGGTACTTATATTTCCTGAAACTAGAGTGCATAGTCGTTTTAACAGTATGCATACCTTTTTTCTACCATTAACACAAGCCGCGCAATTCGAATGTTAAAAATCTATGCATTTTTTTTGCTCACCCTTTATATCTATAGAAATTATTCATACAATCAGATATTACTTTACTTTGCACATTTTATGGGAAGAGTAAAGATATAAATATATATATTATGTTCAAACCACTAATGGTATAACCAGTACTATAGTTCTCTAGGGGCACTTAAGGTAAGTGGTTGGGAGGTAACTCCAATTTAGATTTTAGTTTTTGAAATGTTAAAAATCGCTGTAAGGAAAACCAAATTGTAGCATTAAGATCTTTAGGTATAGATAAACAGACACACATCATTTTAATTTTATATAAGGATTGAAACATACAGGCAGACAAACATTGTACTGCTTTAATGGTAAACTTACGCAAGCATATTTTGGGGCAATTTTGCCTTGAGTGAAATTGTCTCATAAATAAGTTCATTTTTCTCCTCAAAACCTGAGATAAAAAGAAAACATTTACAAGAAAGCCTTGAACAATATGAAAATATTGGAAACCAATAAATAATTTTATACTTTAGGTGGTTCATGAAATAGGGAATGCCATGACAAAAATAAGACATTTTGAGTATATCTCTTGATATTTTTTTTGATTACATTTTGTTATATGATATTTTCATCCTATTCAAATAATTTTTAAGATATTGATTTCTAGGATGACAAGTCAATACATCTCTAAAAGTAGGTCTTATAATTTAAGTCTATCAAAATATAACAATCTAATTAATTTTTGGGTGCTTTAACACTATATGAAAACACCTTCCCCTCTTATTTCTAAAATAAATTCAAATAAGAGGGTGAGGGGTCTAGTTTTTAATTTGTGTAATTATTACTCTATGTTAGAACGGTTATACAGGTTTTACAAAATTATTATATAACTTTGAAAAAACCCGGTTTTTAAGGCATAATTTGTTGAAAATCGCCAATTTTTTTTCTCCCCATCCCAATGAAGAAATTAAATGGATTATTAATTTCTGTCAATGGCAAGTAGGTTATATTAAGCAATACATTTGTCCTATTAAAAAAACCACCCTGTATTTGGTACCTGTTACCCCAATAGGTTTATCATTTATGGATGTTATAATCCTTGCTAAAGAGAGAGGCAAGTAGAAAATAAAAAAAATATAATATTTATTGACTTACTTATACTTGCATCATTAAATATTTGAAGAACTTTCAAATTCTCTCTCATTGTGAGTGGTTGTGTGTCCAGATTGAATCTAGAATTATATAGTTTGTTTTTAGAATAAAATAGTCATATGAAAAAAAAGATGACAACATACATAAAAGCGAAGCACTGAAACGGTAGGACAAACGGACATTAACACATGTATAGTGTCTGAACTGAATAATCAGAATTTAAGTATAAGAGTCGAAGCAAAATTGTAAGTAAATTTGTTGGAAAACTGCTTGATGCAGGATATGTTTATGGACATACTTACATTTTATGACTTGATTATAGAAATGCTTCGCTTATAATATTGTTATTTGTTGTCCCAGGAATCAATATACCAAAAACCAGATCAAACGGATAATTAGATCACATAAAATTTTGTTTTTAAAAAAGTAGAAAAATCAACATGTTTAAAATGGATGTATGGACATTCTAGTAAAGATTATAGAGTTGCTTCGCTTTCTAATTCGTACCTAACTACTACAGGAATCATCATGCTATGTTTGAAATCGATAGGACAATTCTAACATGCCTAAATTAACAAATAAAAGCTATCTATCTCGGACGAAAAATCAACATGTTAAAAATGGACGTACGGTCATCCTGGTATTGATTATAGAGTTGCTACGCTTTCCAAACTACTACAGGAATCATATGCAGAGTTTGAAATCGATAGGAAAATTCTAACATGCCTAAATTAACGAATAAAAGCTATCTATCTCGGACGGACGGACCGACCCTAATTATAGAAAAGCTTTGCTTTTATAAAGCATTATCAACCTCCTTATAATAATTGTTTAATATGATAGTTGTATATTAGGTTAAAGTTATAATATAAAGTATGTTTAGGGCAATTCTCTTTCACCTTAATACAATTGTTGTAGGATGTCAATAATTTTCCACCTTGATGTTTAAGGTTTAAATTTGTGCAAAATGTGATTATCTATCCTTTTTTTTTTCATATTTCCCTGTCATTACCAGATGTGGTATTATTTTATTTTAAAACTAGGGGCTTCACCCCTAGCCTCTAGGGGCTGTGCCCCAAGAGGTAATTAAAAAAAAATAAGTACTACAGTAGTTTTATTTCAACTAACTTCTCCATAAGAAAATACCTCCGCAAGAAAAAAAGATAAAAAATTGGGGAGGGGAGATTTTTTTTTTGGGGGGGGGAGGGGGTTGGGAGTGTCCCACTCCCCAAGAAAATACCTTAAAACCACCACAGGACCAGTAGGTATATACCCTGAAGAGTAGAATCCGATCGGTTCAGTGGTTACTAAGATCTTAAGGGACAGACAGACAGACGATCAGATGGACAGACAGACACCGTTCTACTTTGTATTATAGATACCTATTATTTGTCTGAAGACCACAAATAGTGAACAAAAGACAGTTCATGCGATCATAAACTGTACACTGCTGCTTGAACTTTAGGGGATGTTCTGCCTCATGTACTTTCAGCTCAGCCGCAGTGAAGAAAGAAACTAAAATATCAATAGTTATATATTAACCCTTAACAGTTTGGCCCTTTGCCGCATCTTTATTAACCCCCCCCCCCCCCCTATTACCTAAGATCCTATTTTAGGTAGAGGGTATTTTTTCTTATTTTTGAAGCTAGAAATTTTTTTTTTAAACAAAATTTATCTCAAAACATAAATTTTGGCGGCCGCAGCTGTACTTGGCAGCTGTCAGCTGTCGCAGTTGTTGGTCAGCAGGAAAACGGCGGTGGATATTTATGAAATTTTAATATGTTATGTAGACATGTAAGATAAGCTTAGGTTTAAAATTTGAAGTCTCTAAGTCAAAAAAATGGGGTCGCAGGAGGCTTTCAAATATTTTTGAAACTTGAACACTTGAAGTAAAAAAATGTAATGTGTCATACCCATATTTAAAAAGTCACTTAGTTATTGCCCTCTTTCTTTCACAAACAGAAAATGAGATAGAAAAAACGAAAGGGGGGGGGGGGGGAGGCTTTCAACGCCCTGTCTGTGCCCTAACCCTGCAGGTCTACTAAAGGCCTTATATAAACCTAACTAAACATGCATTAAAGTAATGAACAAGCAACCAAAAACTACCCTTTTTCCCCCTAATTTTCAATTCATTGCAATAATAAGTTTAGGGTGGAGGGGAGGCATTTAATTTGAAAAAACTTTTACCATTTTCACAATCCGGGCATATGTGGTTGTTGTACTTCCTGGTATTGTGAACACTAAATAAGACAATTATCTAAATTTATTGTTCATTGTATAATCCCTGTATGCATGTACTGTATCAAGTACTAGCAGCTACACGGCCTCTTTAAGTTAAAAATAATATTAGTTTTCATAGACACATAAATCTGAGTGTTAAAAAGAACTTTTAGTCCATCCAAAAAAAATAGGTTTTTTTATTAATGCATTTTATTATAGAGGTAATCATGTAATAAAATTTTGTATCGACATTGGTATATAGTTGTTATGTAAATAACATAAATTGAACAATATCATGTTGATAACTAATCTTTATTTAGGCCAAAAGTTGACAAAAATCATTGCAATTATATTGGTTTTTATGCAAAGTTTTTTTATTGGGTTGTAGTGTAGATATTTGTTTACTTTCAACTAACCTTGAAAGATGTGTCTTCATATTGTTTGCTCTATTAGTTCTGTGCATGCATTTTGCATCTCCACAATTAACAGAACACCACCTTAACATTAAGATAACTTTTAAAAAATATTCTTTTTAATTACACATACATACATATACTACTCATGTATGACATGGTTAAAAATGAATTAGGAAAGTGAGGGGATGATACTACAGTAGACAAATACTCCTAATTATCAAAAATTCCCACTTTTTCAGACAAAGTTATTGGTGGAAAACTTTGGACACTGTTACGATAGTATTCTCTTATTTGACAATAACATTTCAACCATACCCCCCCTCTCTCTTACCTTTCTATATTTTGAATTAGAAATTACTTACATAACGCTGCGGTTTTTTTCAGTAAAATTCACCCTCTTCATATTTCCTCCTCCACGCTTAGCAACTTTTGTCAGATCAAATACTAAATAATTGATATATTAGAAAGCTATATAATTGTTTTGGATAATCAAACATTAGTTAATCACCTATCGGTTGGGGGGCGGGGGGGGGGGGGCGTTTAACGCCCCCCCTATTATCTCAGTTCCCATTAGAACGGCCGCAGCTGTACTTGGCAGCTGCCAGCCGCCGAAGTCGGCGGTCGGCAGGAAAACGGCAGCAGATCTTTAAGAAATTTTTATACATTATGTAGACATATATGAATAGCTTAAGTTTAAAATTTGAAGTCTCTAAGTCAAAAATTGCGGCTACAGGAGCCATTTAAAGATTTCTGGAGACATGGAGGATCAGGACCTGCAAGATCATACCTGGAACCTAAAATTGACTTGAACACCTATAATTGATATAATGATGTACTACTAGAGGATATTTTAGTATTTTGGTAAGATAAAATGCTTTGTTTTAGTCAAAAGCATATTTTTGTTCTTTACCTGGATGACCCTGCCAGGTTTACTGGCATCCTGTGCCCGCCAGGATGGAGATATTAAAAAAATTTCAACTCTCAGTTATATGTAATAAATATACTTAAAAAGTCACGCAGTTTGGGCTCTTTATCTTTCACACACAGAAAATTAGATAGAAAAAACGAAAACAGAGGGGGGGCGTTCAACGCCCCCCCCCCCACCCCCCAACTGTTAAGGGTTAAAATTGATTTATGATAGAAAAACATATACATCCATAGAAATAAAGATAGATAAATTATTTACAAACTTACTAGCAATGATTTTAGAGGTGTTCCTAAACATGACAGAATATCATCATGTAAAGTTTTAATTCAATAGGATAATTCTATCTTAATCAATCAGAAAAAGAGGCATATAGTTAATTAGATTAAATACATAAATAGATGGATAGAAAACAAGGATCCATAAAAGTGAAGCTGTAAAACTATAGGATAGACAAATATTAACACTTGTAGAATGTCAGAGCTTAATATACAAAATAAAAATATATTAATTTTCACAAAATTATGTGTAAATATGTTGCAAAACTTCTGAAATACAAAATTCTGTTTAAGGACATACTGACATTTTTAGAACTAGATTATAGATATACCTCGCTTATAATATTGTACCTTATTTTAATAGGAATCAGTACTCCAAAAATCTGATCAATTAGATGATAATATCACATAAAAAAATTTTGTTAAAAAAGTAAAAAAAATTCAACATGTTTAAAATGGATGTACGGACATTCTGGTAAGGATTATAGAGTTGCTACGCTTTCTAAATCGTACCTAACTACTACAGGAATCATCATGAAAAGTTTGAAATCGATAAGACAGTTCTAACATGTCTAAATTAACGAAAAAAGCTATCCGTTTTGGACGGACGGACGGACTGATTATAGAAAAGCTTTGCTTTTATAAAGTATGAAACTAACTAGTCTTTCTAACTAGTCCCCAACGTCTTATAATAATATTTTCTAATTCAATAGCTCAATAACTTTTATTGAATTTTGATTAGTTGGTTCATTTACTTGAGTGTCTAAATGTTTCAACCACTAATTGTAATTTACAGAAGGGGTAATGCTTTGCATTATCATTGGAGAAACCCATCATTTATTGGCAACATAAATATAGTTTTCTGTTCCTTTAGCTCAATGGATGTAGAATACATGGAAACATTGACAGGGGAAAATATGTTGGCAATTTAGGTTGCTTAAATGGATACCATTTATTGGTCAGTTCTTTCACACAGTAGGAGGGGAGGGTATAGGGTAAAGAGGAAGGCTGTTGGTTATCGATAGTTTAGCCAGCTAGAAGTACATTAAAAATTGGTTCAACATCCATTTATTTATATATCCATTGTTTCTGTTCATTTAGCTCTAACAAGCCTTTACATTTCAATTGGGGTTAATTAAAACCAGCGAAAAGTTTGGAATGGTTGGATTTAAAACTTTAGGTACTCTATTAAATCCTGTTTGCATGTTTTAAACTAGCAGTGTCCAAACTTTACAACCAATAACTTTATCTGCATAAGGGATAGTTTTGTTTAACATTATGTAGGATAAACATCTATTTATCGTTCATTGTCTTATCCTTTAAGATCCCTAACTTAAATTGTAATAGTTGTATACAACTTTTTCTTTAAAAAGTTTAAAAATCAACATGTTTAGAATGGATGTGCAGACATTCTGGTAATGATTACAGAGTTGCTACGTTTTATAAATCGTACCTAACTGTCATAGGAATCATTATGTAAAGTTTGAAATCATTAGGTCAATTCTAACATGCCTAAATTAATGAAAAGAGCCAACAATTACGAACGGACCCTAATTATAGAAAAGCTTCACTTTTTAAAAAATCCGCGAAGTAACATTTAAAAAAATTTACCAAATAAATTTGATACATTTTAGGATTAAAAATGAAAAAAAGATAATTAAAGAGGGAGTGAGAGAGAAATTAATAGAGAGAGAGAGAGAGAGAAAGAGAGAGAGAGAGAGAGAGAGATAAAAAAAATATGAATATAAAAGATAAAGAAAGAAAACACTTGAATATAGATATGATTTGCTTATTGTACCTTGTTGTAATATGAATCAGCATGTTTTAAATGGATGCTACACCATATTAATTGTACCTAACTGTTATAGGAATCATGTTTCAAAGTTTGAAATCGTGTGAAAACCATCATAGGGATTAGATCATAATTAATAAACAACAATCCTTATATAAAAGTAACATGATGTTTATCTGTCTGTGTGTGTGTGTGTGTGTGTAGGAAAGGATCTTGCTAACCGCTGTACCAATATTGTTTCCCTTTTTGGTGAAGCTTTTCATAGGTCCTGGTAAGGTTTAAGTCTTTAACCTCCCATGAGAAATCACCCATAAAAAATGACAGCCCTCCAAATTTTTTTCTTTATTTTTCTCTTAAAACTAAAATTTAAAAAATGGATGAATGACAGCGCCCCCCCCCCCCCTCTTTAGGTAAGTGCCTCTAGGGGCGTAACCACTAGTAGTATAGTAGTACAAATTTAAATGTAGCTTCACTATATTTGGAGGGAAATAAAATTATGTTTCAGTGACCTCTCCCTTATCCATTAATTAGATAGTAAGAGTATGGTCCCTTTCGTGACATTGCCTCTTAAGGGGCGTTTCATCGTATTTTTACAGTAATCCTAATGCAAAGTTTGAAATTGATAGGACATGCATAAATTATCGGAAAAAAGCTATCAGTTACAGATTGACCCCAATTATAGAAAAGCTCATTGTTAAATAGACATATGAATGATTATTATTCTAGTGGCTATGCCATCAGACGCTATCCTACAATTTAAAATGTATGTATGTTTGTCTGTTTGTCTGAAACATGTGAAACACACTCAAACACTAATACACAAACACACACCTAAATTAGTGAAATTTCTCTTTCTTTTACTGTAAAATAAAAATTACCATAGAAAAAATTGTTTTCCATCCTTGGCGTCTTGAGTAACCTAACTTCTAATCTTTTTCCATCCTAAAAAGAAAATATTTAATCCCCAACTTATAAGGAAATAATATTAGTAGCGCAGCTATAGAACAGATATAGTAGGACAGATATGCAAAATTGATTTCAAGTTGAACCTATCCAATATATATAACCCCTTACAGTCGGGCCCCTTGCCGCACCTTAATCGGTTGGGGGAGGGAGGGTGTTCAACGCCCACCCCCCCTCCAATTATCTCAGTTCCTATTAGAGCTAGAGGGCTAAGTGTAAGTCCCCTGTTTGGTAATGAATTTCCGACCTTTAGTAAGTCAAAGTCAATTTTCGCTTCCTTCACCCTTTTATTTCACAACCTTTGTTTTTAGGTCCTTTTTCACTTAAAAATTTCAAACGGCTGTTATTTTTGAAGCTAGAAGAACAATTTTTTCACAGAAAATGTTTATCTTTATGTTTATTTTCTATTATAAATACCAAAACATAAATTTCAGCGGCCACAGCTGTACTTGGCAGCTGCCAGCCGCCGCTGTCGGCGGTCGGCGGGAAAACGGCAGCGGATCTTTATGAAATTTTTATACGTTATGTAGGCATGTAAGAATAGCTTAAGTTTAAAATTTGAAGTCTCTAAGTCAAAAATTGCGGTCACAGGAGACTTTTAAAGATTTATGGAGACCAGGAGAATCAGGACCTGCAGGATCATACCTGGAACCTGAAATTGACTTGAACACCTTTATTTCATATAAGGATGTACTACTACAGGATAATTTAGTATTTTATTAAGATAAAATGCTTTGTTTAAGTGAAAAAAATTTTTTTTTGCTCTTTACCTGGATCACCCTGCCACGTTTGCTGGCATCCTGTGCCCGCCAAGATGGAGATATTCAAAAAATTCCAACTATCAGATATGTGTTATACCCATACTTAAAAATTTACGCAGTTTTGGCTCTTTATCTTTTACACACAGAAAATGAGATAGAAAAAAATGGAGTGGGTGGGGGCATTCAATGCCCTTCCCCCCCCCCCCCCCCCCCGACGGTTAAGGGTTAAGGTACAATATACAGTATTTTATGGTTAAATATTTTAATATAATGTATTATAACAAATTTAACAAAATGTTCACTACATGTTGTCACTAAAGAAACTAACTAAATACTAAACAAATGCTTATTTTAAAGAATGTTTAAAAATTGATGACATAAGATCAAATTACAATTTGCTAACACTATTATACTCTTGCCCCCCACCCTTCCTACAAATACTCTGCTATAACTTTTACACACATGTTATGGATAGGTTACCTGATATTAGGTTTACAGGGCTAAAAAAACTGGTTTTAATCTTATAATTGTACATTCTATATCTACGGAAAGCTGTTTATAATACAATGCTAGAAATAACTATTATTGAATTTATATTGGTTAGTTCATTAATTTAGGTGGCCAAACTTTCCAACCACTAATTGCAAGCTACAGAAGGGCACTATGTTCCACCGAGTGACAAAAAATCGTTTTTTACATTTTGGAAAATACAATTTTAAACAATTATTTAGTAATATACACAAGTTTTTGGAAATAAAGCCGAAAGAATTAGCTCTTTACTATGAAAAATAAGAATTTTATGTGTAATTATACCAGAGGTATGGAATTAAGTTCCTTTTCATCATTGTAAACAACTATTTTTAAGGTCAACTAAACTATATTTCAAATCAGTGTGGACCCTTTATTTTTAAAGCTATCTTTAAGTATTATATATTTTTGGAATCAGTATGTAATAATTTATACGTTTAGCCTTTAAAAGAAGTCAAATCTCCATGTTTTGTTGTAATTGTAGATGGTTTTCTTAGCATACCCGATTTCTGTAAAATAGACAATTTTCTTCTAATGAAAATTTTACGTTTGGTTCCAGATCTCTTAAGCGCAAAAGAGCGCAAGCAAATCCTCTTACATGGTGATATTAGATGTATGTATAATATCAGAGAACTTTACCCTGTGTATGCGAAGGTATGCGAAGTTTGTTTTTTTAGGCCCTAAAGATACTGGGTCTACTAAAAAATAACAATTTTTTAAGATATAAAAATCATTTATTTTTCTACTTATTTCCAACACGTATTCAATTAAACTAAAAATAGAGAAAAGCTTTAAATAAAGATTATCCCTAAATGTCTAGGCTCTTATCTGAACCATTTTACCTTTTTATTTGGGGGGGGGGGGGGAAGGGGAATGCCCCACTTATATCCACATCTGAACCCATTAAAGCTAGAAGTTTAAAAAATGTTATGTAATTTCCTTGTTCAAATATATATTCTTATTTAATTTGTTAGCATTTACTTCCTTTACCCTTTTATTAAGCAACCTTTTTCCAAAGATGCTTTTATACTTATTAAAAAAAGAATTTGTAGAATTTGTATTGTTAAAGATAGAAAATGCTTACTTTCAAGTATATTGAAAATAAAATGAAAGTCTTTCATATCAGAGATTTATAGGGATTAGACAATGGCCAAGAAATTAATGTACATTCCCAATGTTAATACACAAAATTGCCCCTTCTATAAATTACAATTAGTGATTGAAACGTTTGGACACTCAACTAATAAACCAACCAATCAAAATTCGATAAAAGTCCCACAAATTGTTATGCCCACAAATAAGAAAACGCTATTTTGTGAATTTGGGGACTATTATAATAAACAGCCCATTGTCCCCTCCCTCCCTACATATACACACAGAAAATAAATAAGAAATAGGCTCATCTGTATGTAAACTTTAGATTAGAAATCTTAAAATATATATTTCGGCGGCGGCGATCGGCGGGAAAACGGCAGCAAATTTTCATATAATTTGAGTAGGTCATACATACTTGTTAGAAAAGCTTATGTTTAAAATTTGAAGTCTATAGGTCAAAAATTGCGGTCTCAAGAGCTGTTTAAAGATTTCTTAGGGATCAGGACCTGCAGGATCATACCTGGACCCTGAAATTGACTTAAACACTTAAATTTAATATTGGTATGTACTAGTATAGGATATTTTAGTATTTGGTAACTTAAAATGCTTAGTTTAAGACAAACAAAATATTTTTACTCTTTAACTGTATGACCCTGCCAGGTTTGCTGGCATCCTGTGCCAGCCAGGATGGAGATATTTAAAATTTCGCCATTATATTGAAAGATTTATGGATACTTATTGCTATTTAAATAAAATTTCATCAAAATTTTAAAATATACACTCTCTATGATTTTTTGTCATTTTTTGGCTTTTCTGGAACACGGTGAAGGGGTAATATTGTGTATCATTATGAGAAATGTACAACAATTTATTGGCCATCATCTTATCCCTTTTGATCCCTGAGTTTTAAATTTGTTTAAATTTGAGAACCGGTTCTAATCCAGCGGATATTTACCTGGTTGACAAAACCCATGAGCATCTGACCATCCAGGCTTGTACAGGTCATACAACAATCGTATTATAGACAGCTTTCCACGGATAGTATAGGACTGAGAACCGGTTCTAATTCTACAGTTAATATAAAGTCAATATATTGTTTATGTATTGTGTATCTATTGTCCATCTAATTTAAAATTGTTACGTGACCGTTTTGTTCTGGAAATAGATAAGCTCATGACCGAAATTATGAAAATTACATAGTCTATGACCGTGTCCGTTTTTTAAAAGGGGGTGGAGACCGTTTTGTTTTCGGGAAATAAATGGGCGGAGTGTAAGACCATATTTAAAAAGGGGGTGGAGATTAACAGACCTCCAATGACCGTTGCGTTTTATAGAACGAAATAGTCTGTGACCGGGGGCGGAGATTTTAATGACCGTTTAGATGACAATGCCAAGTTCAAATTTGGCAGGAGGGAGGGGACATTGGGCTGTTTGTTACATTAGTCTCTAAAGTTTTAAAGTTCTTATTTGATGGCTAAACAACTTTGGGGACTTTTGTTTGATTGTGTCATTTAGTTGAGTGTCAAAAGTTTCAGCCACTGATTGTAATCTATTAATAGGATTATTATAAAGTTGTTACCCTTTCTAAATTGTACCTAAATTTCATAGTAATCATCATGTAAAGTTTGAAATCAATAGGATAATTTTATTTAACATGTCTATTTTAATAATCGTATCAATAAAAAAATGTTGTCAAAATATAGTTAAAAATCTGCATGTTTGAAATGGACATACGGACTTTCTTGTAACGATTATAGAGTTGCTATGCTTTTAAAATTGTACCTAACTGGCATAGGAATCATTATGCAAAGTTTGAAATCAATGGACATACGGACTTTCTGGTAATGATTATAGAGTTGCTACACTTTCTAAATTGTACCTAACTGTCATAGGAATCATCATGTAAAGTTTGAAATCGATAGGATGATTTAATTTCACAAGTCTTTTATAATAATCATATCAATAAAAACGTTGTCAAAATATAGTTAAAAATCTGCATGTTTAAAATGGACATACGGACTTTCTTGTAACGATTATAGAGTTGCTATGCTTTAAAAATTGTGTCTAACTGTCATAGGAATCATTATGCAAAATTTGAAATTAATGATTTTAATTTAACATGGCTAACTTAATAATAATATCAATAAAAAAATGTTGTCAAAATAAATTTAAAAATCATATTTTAAATGGACATACGGACTTTCTTGAAACAATTATAGAGTTGCTACGCTTTCATAGGAACAATTATGTAAGGTTTGAAATCATTAGGACAATTCTAACATTGCCAAATCAACGAAAATAGCTAACACTTTAGGACGGACAGACGGAGCAACCTTATTTTTAGAAATATGCCAAATAACATTTTAAAGATATTATGAATATCCTTTTACTAAAGTAACATGATGTCTTTTTGTCTGTGTACAAAAGGATCTCGCTAACCGATCGGTTTCTCCTTAACAGGGTAGCTTCTCATAGGTTCTGGGAAGGTTTATTATATATAACTACTTTGGGGAAGGGTATAACCACTTCACAAGAAAAAATCGCCCCTAGAAAAAAAATCCCCCCCCAAAAAAAACAATTTTTTTGGCAATTTTTTTTATCTTAAATTAAAAATGAGGGGGGAGGGTGAGGAAATTTAGTCTCTGGCAAAATTAAACCCAGAAAAAAATTGCTCATAATTATGAATTTAAAAAGTTTAACGTCATAAGGAAAGAAAATTTTTGTGGAGGGGGCATATTTTTCAAAGGGAGATTCACCTAATGGTTGTTTTCAACCCACAAAGAAAATAGCTTTAAACCACCAGAAGACCTTTAGGAACATTTCCTGAAAAGTAGAGCCTAAGAGGTTCAGCGGTTACCAAGATTTAGACAGACAGACATGTTTCTACTTTGTATTACCCTATTATATAAAGTATTAAATATATAATTACAGAACGCCATTAATTATTTATTAAATTTACCTGAGTTTAGAAGGGGGGGGGAGGGGTCAAGATTTAATTGCCTCCTATTGGTCACTGTTAAAAATTCTCTGCATAAATTATCAAAATCGTGCTTTCATTGGTTTAATTGGACTAAGGGTTAAACACAAAATGCCATTATTAGATAGATAGAAACCGGTTCTTTCTTACGTCCTGAAAATTATAGATAGATAGATAGATAGATGAATGGATAGAAAGATAGAAATTTATTGATAGATAGATAGATAGATACTTAGATGGATAGATAGATAGATATAAACCGGTTCTACTTACATAATAAAATTTACACAACTTTGTTTGCATGACATTTTTCTGTAGGTTCATTTAGTCAGCAATCTAAAGGTATAAGACAATGGGCGATAACTTGATGTACATCCTAAATGATGATAAACAAAAATGCCACTTCTTAGTGAGGAATTGAAAAGTTTTTTAATATCAACAATTTTGGTAATTAAGATAAAAATCCTTACTACTTTATATTATAGGATATTATATGTGTTTTTTAGTTGATTTCTATATTTTATTTTGTTGTATTTCTCTCTTTTTATCTCTTTTTAAAAGATAAGCTGTTTTAAAATAAGTGTCTTATGTTGGTCCCTTCTTTTATTTAGACTTGTTAGAATTGTCCTCTCTCTTTCACTCTTTATTATAACATATTTTGAGGTTTATCTGAAATAAAAATTAAGTTTGAAGATTTTCCAAAACAATTTTGACGGATTTCTTTATAAAAAATTATTTTGTAATGTAATTTCAAATTATCCTATTTGAAATTTTATATAACTTTCATAAGTAGATAGATAGACAGACAGATAGATAGATAGATAGATAGACATACAGATAGACAGATAGATAGACATATCGATGGATAGAATAATTATGAGTTCAAAGTTACTTTTTTTTGTTTGATATGTCTCTCTCTAGTATTATAGCTTTTTTCACTCTCTATCTTTCTCTTTTTCCTCTTTATCTCTTTCTCTTTTCGTTTTATATCTTTTGTTTGTTTCTCTCTCTCTGTGTCTCTTTCTCTCTCTTTCTCAATATTATTAACTTTCGTTTTCTTATTCTTTCTCTCTCTCTCTCTCTCTCTCTCAATATTATTAACTTTCGTTTTTGTTTTCTTATTCTTTCTCTTTATCTCTCTCTCTCTCTCTGTGTCTCTTTCTATCTCTCTCAATATTATTAACTTTCATTTTCGTTTTCTATTCTTTTTCTATCTCTCTGTCTCTTTCTCTCTCTCTCTTTCTATATCTTTGTTAATATTATTAACTTTCGTTTTCGTTTTCTTATTCTTTCTCTCTCTCTCTCTCTCTCTCTCTCTCTCTCTCTCTCTCTCTCTCTCTCTCTCTCTCTTTCTATCTCTTTGTTAATATTATTAACTTTCCTTTTCTATTCTTTAGCATTATGCTGTACAAGGAAGCATTATATTTGCCATAAGATGGTTTTAGGCTATTATTCTATATTAAAGACAATAAAAAGCAACTAGTTATAATATAAAAATTATGATAACCTATGATGAACATTGTAAGTATTAAAATTGTTGTAATATACATCACAATTATTTCTCCTAAAGTAAACTTTATGATATAGTCTATGCCTTTTGTAACTTTAACCTCTTTAAAGAAAGGATTAAAACCCGAAATAATAGAAAGATAATAATGTGTCCAAATTAGTGGTCAGTCTATAAAATGAGTCAACATGGTCTAATGGATAATTTTTAGTACATGTTATGTGCATTAGATGGACTTATATATATTTAGGTCGAAATCTATATAAGGTATAAAAATTATTAGCAACGTCCTATGTCTACATGTCAAGTTTGATAAAAATGTTTTGAGTATTATATAAAATTGATATAAAATGCATTTAGGGTCTTGAATTTAGTATAATATATCCTAATATTGTTTGTAAGATGATAAGTTTGTGTTTTGTATTGGTATAATAAAGCGAATCCTAACGGCAGATTTTTTTACTAATATATAGAGCCGAAAATTTGGTCTTGGTTGGCTGAGAGTAAATTCTCAATAGATATTGTAGAGTATTAGACTGATACAAAATGTGTTTCATATTTATTTAGGCAATTTTTTTATTGGCTTAAATTGATTAACATTATATATATATATATAAAAAAAACTTTATTTGATTTTTTTAAATTTAAATTTTTTTTTCTCTCTTTCTTTCTTTCTCATCCTCTCTCTCTCTCTCACTTTCTCTCCCCTACTCTCTCTGACTGCCTCTTTCCTTTCCTACCTCCCCCTTTCCCTCATTCATTTTAGTAACTGATTTTAAAAATTCAAATTTTTACCATAAAAATATTAATAATTTTTAGATTTTTAGACGCATTTTAACTCTCTACTTACGGTTAATATAACTCTTTCCCTGTTGCAGTTGTATTAATAAAATTTGACATATAGCTGATCAACTTATTGAACAAGCTATGGTTAAAACTACAACGCTCAGAATTGAAAACCGTGGCAATATTTCATTGCAAAGTCAACGCACTTTTATACGTTAATTTAGACGCATTTTAACTCTCTGCTTACGGCTAATATAACTCTTTTTCTGTTGCAGTTGTATTAATAAAATTTAATACATAGCTAATTAACTATAAGAACAATCTATGTTTAAAAGTACAACGCTCAGAATTGAAAAATACAGCAGATATTTCATTGCAAAGTCAACCCACTTTTAAAGGTTTAATAATCTTAAATCTTAAATTAAATGGTTCTAGGCTAATTTGTATAAAGATGTTACAAATAGAAAAAAAACAGTAACAAAAAAGATGATAAGAGCAAAGAATGAATAAATGGGTTAAGTAACGGGACAGAGTTTTTCTATATCTTACTAAATATAGCCTAAGTGCCCGAATGGCTTATAAAGCGGCTTAATTGTCTCTCTCTGGCTTGGTTTTGGACCCAGAGGTGTGATTTTTTGGCTGTGTGCCCACCTGTTGTCTGTCCTGACCTAGGTTAAGTAAGGGCCACTGTTCCAGTTGGAATCCAGCCTGTTTGTGACATGTTGCTACCTGAGAGATCGGGTTGGATGGCGGGAACGCCGCTTCCCAGCCAGGTTTTGCTGCTGGCCAGCCAAAGGCTTTTCTGGTATAATGCAGCCCACCTGTTGTCTGTCCTGCCCTAGGTTAGGTTAGGTTAAGTAACGGGACAGAGTTTTTCTATATCTTACTAAATATAGCCTAAGTGCCCGAATGGCTTATAAAGCGGCTTAATTGTCTCTCTCTGGCTTGGTTTTGGACCCAGAGGTGTGATTTTTTGGCTGTGTGCCCACCTGTTGTCTGTCCTGACCTAAGTTAAGTAAGGGCCACTGTTCCAGTTGGAATCCAGCCTGTTTGTGACATGTTGCTACCTGAGAGATCGGGTTGGATGGCGGGAACGCCGCTTCCCAGCCAGGTTTATATAGCCTAAGTGCCCGAATGGCTTATAAAGCGGCTTAATTGTCTCTCTCTGGCTTGGTTTTGGACCCAGAGGTGTGATTTTTTGGCTGTGTGCCCACCTGTTGTCTGTCCTGACCTAGGTTAAGTAAGGGCCACTGTTCCAGTTGGAATCCAGCCTGTTTGTGACATGTTGCTACCTGAGAGATCGGGTTGGATGGCGGGAACGCCGCTTCCCAGCCAGGTTTTGCTGCTGGCCAGCCAAAGGCTTTTCTGGTATAATGCAGCCCACCTGTTGTCTGTCCTGCCCTAGGTTAGGTTAGGTTAAGTAACGGGACAGAGTTTTTCTATATCTTACTAAATATAGCCTAAGTGCCCGAATGGCTTATAAAGCGGCTTAATTGTCTCTCTCTGGCTTGGTTTTGGACCCAGAGGTGTGATTTTTTGGCTGTGTGCCCACCTGTTGTCTGTCCTGACCTAAGTTAAGTAAGGGCCACTGTTCCAGTTGGAATCCAGCCTGTTTGTGACATGTTGCTACCTGAGAGATCGGGTTGGATGGCGGGAACGCCGCTTCCCAGCCAGGTTTATATAGCCTAAGTGCCCGAATGGCTTATAAAGCGGCTTAATTGTCTCTCTCTGGCTTGGTTTTGGACCCAGAGGTGTGATTTTTTGGCTGTGTGCCCACCTGTTGTCTGTCCTGACCTAGGTTAAGTAAGGGCCACTGTTCCAGTTGGAATCCAGCCTGTTTGTGACATGTTGCTACCTGAGAGATCGGGTTGGATGGCGGGAACGCCGCTTCCCAGCCAGGTTTTGCTGCTGGCCAGCCAAAGGCTTTTCTGGTATAATGCAGCCCACCTGTTGTCTGTCCTGCCCTAGGTTAGGTTAGGTTAAGTAACGGGACACAGTTTTTCTATATCTTACTAAATATAGCCTAAGTGCCCGAATGGCTTATAAAGCGGCTTAATTGTCTCTCTCTGGCTTGGTTTTGGACCCAGAGGTGTGATTTTTTGGCTGTGTGCCCACCTGTTGTCTGTCCTGACCTAGGTTAAGTAAGGGCCACTGTTCCAGTTGGAATCCAGCCTGTTTGTGACATGTTGCTACCTGAGAGATCGGGTTGTATGGCGGGAACGCCGCTTCCCAGCCAGGTTTTGCTGCTGGCCAGCCAAAGGCTTTTCTGGTATAATGCAGCCCACCTGTTGTCTGTCCTGCCCTAGGTTAGGTTAGGTTAAGTAACGGGACACAGTTTTTCTATATCTTACTAAATATAGCCTAAGTGCCCGAATGGCTTATAAAGCGGCTTAATTGTCTCTCTCTGGCTTGGTTTTGGACCCAGAGGTGTGATTTTTTGGCTGTGTGCCCACCTGTTGTCTGTCCTGACCTAGGTTAAGTAAGGGCCACTGTTCCAGTTGGAATCCAGCCTGTTTGTGACATGTTGCTACCTGAGAGATCGGGTTGGATGGCGGGAACGCCGCTTCCCAGCCAGGTTTTGCTGCTGGCCAGCCAAAGGCTTTTCTGGTATAATGCAGCCCACCTGTTGTCTGTCCTGCCCTAGGTTAGGTTAGGTTAAGTAACGGGACACAGTTTTTCTATATCTTACTAAATATAGCCTAAGTGCCCGAATGGCTTATAAAGCGGCTTAATTGTCTCTCTCTGGCTTGGTTTTGGACCCAGAGGTGTGATTTTTTGGCTGTGTGCCCACCTGTTGTCTGTCCTGACCTAGGTTAAGTAAGGGCCACTGTTCCAGTTGGAATCCAGCCTGTTTGTGACATGTTGCTACCTGAGAGATCGGGTTGGATGGCGGGAACGCCGCTTCCCAGCCAGGTTTTGCTGCTGGCCAGCCAAAGGCTTTTCTGGTATAATGCAGCCCACCTGTTGTCTGTCCTGCCCTAGGTTAGGTTAGGTTAAGTAACGGGACACAGTTTTTCTATATCTTACTAAATATAGCCTAAGTGCCCGAATGGCTTATAAAGCGGCTTAATTGTCTCTCTCTGGCTTGGTTTTGGACCCAGAGGTGTGATTTTTTGGCTGTGTGCCCACCTGTTGTCTGTCCTGACCTAGGTTAAGTAAGGGCCACTGTTCCAGTTGGAATCCAGCCTGTTTGTGACATGTTGCTACCTGAGAGATCGGGTTGGATGGCGGGAACGCCGCTTCCCAGCCAGGTTTTGCTGCTGGCCAGCCAAAGGCTTTTCTGGTATAATGCAGCCCACCTGTTGTCTGTCCTGCCCTAGGTTAGGTTAGGTTAAGTAACGGGACACAGTTTTTCTATATCTTACTAAATATAGCCTAAGTGCCCGAATGGCTTATAAAGCGGCTTAATTGTCTCTCTCTGGCTTGGTTTTGGACCCAGAGGTGTGATTTTTTGGCTGTGTGCCCACCTGTTGTCTGTCCTGACCTAGGTTAAGTAAGGGCCACTGTTCCAGTTGGAATCCAGCCTGTTTGTGACATGTTGCTACCTGAGAGATCGGGTTGGATGGCGGGAACGCCGCTTCCCAGCCAGGTTTTGCTGCTGGCCAGCCAAAGGCTTTTCTGGTATAATGCAGCCCACCTGTTGTCTGTCCTGCCCTAGGTTAGGTTAGGTTAAGTAACGGGACACAGTTTTTCTATATCTTACTAAATATAGCCTAAGTGCCCGAATGGCTTATAAAGCGGCTTAATTGTCTCTCTCTGGCTTGGTTTTGGACCCAGAGGTGTGATTTTTTGGCTGTGTGCCCACCTGTTGTCTGTCCTGACCTAGGTTAAGTAAGGGCCACTGTTCCAGTTGGAATCCAGCCTGTTTGTGACATGTTGCTACCTGAGAGATCGGGTTGGATGGCGGGAACGCCGCTTCCCAGCCAGGTTTTGCTGCTGGCCAGCCAAAGGCTTTTCTGGTATAATGCAGCCCACCTGTTGTCTGTCCTGCCCTAGGTTAGGTTAGGTTAAGTAACGGGACACAGTTTTTCTATATCTTACTAAATATAGCCTAAGTGCCCGAATGGCTTATAAAGCGGCTTAATTGTCTCTCTCTGGCTTGGTTTTGGACCCAGAGGTGTGATTTTTTGGCTGTGTGCCCACCTGTTGTCTGTCCTGACCTAGGTTAAGTAAGGGCCACTGTTCCAGTTGGAATCCAGCCTGTTTGTGACATGTTGCTACCTGAGAGATCGGGTTGGATGGCGGGAACGCCGCTTCCCAGCCAGGTTTTGCTGCTGGCCAGCCAAAGGCTTTTCTGGTATAATGCAGCCCACCTGTTGTCTGTCCTGCCCTAGGTTAGGTTAGGTTAAGTAACGGGACACAGTTTTTCTATATCTTACTAAATATAGCCTAAGTGCCCGAATGGCTTATAAAGCGGCTTAATTGTCTCTCTCTGGCTTGGTTTTGGACCCAGAGGTGTGATTTTTTGGCTGTGTGCCCACCTGTTGTCTGTCCTGACCTAGGTTAAGTAAGGGCCACTGTTCCAGTTGGAATCCAGCCTGTTTGTGACATGTTGCTACCTGAGAGATCGGGTTGGATGGCGGGAACGCCGCTTCCCAGCCAGGTTTTGCTGCTGGCCAGCCAAAGGCTTTTCTGGTATAATGCAGCCCACCTGTTGTCTGTCCTGCCCTAGGTTAGGTTAGGTTAAGTAACGGGACACAGTTTTTCTATATCTTACTAAATATAGCCTAAGTGCCCGAATGGCTTATAAAGCGGCTTAATTGTCTCTCTCTGGCTTGGTTTTGGACCCAGAGGTGTGATTTTTTGGCTGTGTGCCCACCTGTTGTCTGTCCTGACCTAGGTTAAGTAAGGGCCACTGTTCCAGTTGGAATCCAGCCTGTTTGTGACATGTTGCTACCTGAGAGATCGGGTTGGATGGCGGGAACGCCGCTTCCCAGCCAGGTTTTGCTGCTGGCCAGCCAAAGGCTTTTCTGGTATAATGCAGCCCACCTGTTGTCTGTCCTGCCCTAGGTTAGGTTAGGTTAAGTAACGGGACACAGTTTTTCTATATCTTACTAAATATAGCCTAAGTGCCCGAATGGCTTATAAAGCGGCTTAATTGTCTCTCTCTGGCTTGGTTTTGGACCCAGAGGTGTGATTTTTTGGCTGTGTGCCCACCTGTTGTCTGTCCTGACCTAGGTTAAGTAAGGGCCACTGTTCCAGTTGGAATCCAGCCTGTTTGTGACATGTTGCTACCTGAGAGATCGGGTTGGATGGCGGGAACGCCGCTTCCCAGCCAGGTTTTGCTGCTGGCCAGCCAAAGGCTTTTCTGGTATAATGCAGCCCACCTGTTGTCTGTCCTGCCCTAGGTTAGGTTAGGTTAAGTAACGGGACACAGTTTTTCTATATCTTACTAAATATAGCCTAAGTGCCCGAATGGCTTATAAAGCGGCTTAATTGTCTCTCTCTGGCTTGGTTTTGGACCCAGAGGTGTGATTTTTTGGCTGTGTGCCCACCTGTTGTCTGTCCTGACCTAGGTTAAGTAAGGGCCACTGTTCCAGTTGGAATCCAGCCTGTTTGTGACATGTTGCTACCTGAGAGATCGGGTTGGATGGCGGGAACGCCGCTTCCCAGCCAGGTTTTGCTGCTGGCCAGCCAAAGGCTTTTCTGGTATAATGCAGCCCACCTGTTGTCTGTCCTGCCCTAGGTTAGGTTAGGTTAAGTAACGGGACACAGTTTTTCTATATCTTACTAAATATAGCCTAAGTGCCCGAATGGCTTATAAAGCGGCTTAATTGTCTCTCTCTGGCTTGGTTTTGGACCCAGAGGTGTGATTTTTTGGCTGTGTGCCCACCTGTTGTCTGTCCTGACCTAGGTTAAGTAAGGGCCACTGTTCCAGTTGGAATCCAGCCTGTTTGTGACATGTTGCTACCTGAGAGATCGGGTTGGATGGCGGGAACGCCGCTTCCCAGCCAGGTTTTGCTGCTGGCCAGCCAAAGGCTTTTCTGGTATAATGCAGCCCACCTGTTGTCTGTCCTGCCCTAGGTTAGGTTAGGTTAAGTAACGGGACACAGTTTTTCTATATCTTACTAAATATAGCCTAAGTGCCCGAATGGCTTATAAAGCGGCTTAATTGTCTCTCTCTGGCTTGGTTTTGGACCCAGAGGTGTGATTTTTTGGCTGTGTGCCCACCTGTTGTCTGTCCTGACCTAGGTTAAGTAAGGGCCACTGTTCCAGTTGGAATCCAGCCTGTTTGTGACATGTTGCTACCTGAGAGATCGGGTTGGATGGCGGGAACGCCGCTTCCCAGCCAGGTTTTGCTGCTGGCCAGCCAAAGGCTTTTCTGGTATAATGCAGCCCACCTGTTGTCTGTCCTGCCCTAGGTTAGGTTAGGTTAAGTAACGGGACACAGTTTTTCTATATCTTACTAAATATAGCCTAAGTGCCCGAATGGCTTATAAAGCGGCTTAATTGTCTCTCTCTGGCTTGGTTTTGGACCCAGAGGTGTGATTTTTTGGCTGTGTGCCCACCTGTTGTCTGTCCTGACCTAGGTTAAGTAAGGGCCACTGTTCCAGTTGGAATCCAGCCTGTTTGTGACATGTTGCTACCTGAGAGATCGGGTTGGATGGCGGGAACGCCGCTTCCCAGCCAGGTTTTGCTGCTGGCCAGCCAAAGGCTTTTCTGGTATAATGCAGCCCACCTGTTGTCTGTCCTGCCCTAGGTTAGGTTAGGTTAAGTAACGGGACACAGTTTTTCTATATCTTACTAAATATAGCCTAAGTGCCCGAATGGCTTATAAAGCGGCTTAATTGTCTCTCTCTGGCTTGGTTTTGGACCCAGAGGTGTGATTTTTTGGCTGTGTGCCCACCTGTTGTCTGTCCTGACCTAGGTTAAGTAAGGGCCACTGTTCCAGTTGGAATCCAGCCTGTTTGTGACATGTTGCTACCTGAGAGATCGGGTTGGATGGCGGGAACGCCGCTTCCCAGCCAGGTTTTGCTGCTGGCCAGCCAAAGGCTTTTCTGGTATAATGCAGCCCACCTGTTGTCTGTCCTGCCCTAGGTTAGGTTAGGTTAAGTAACGGGACACAGTTTTTCTATATCTTACTAAATATAGCCTAAGTGCCCGAATGGCTTATAAAGCGGCTTAATTGTCTCTCTCTGGCTTGGTTTTGGACCCAGAGGTGTGATTTTTTGGCTGTGTGCCCACCTGTTGTCTGTCCTGACCTAGGTTAAGTAAGGGCCACTGTTCCAGTTGGAATCCAGCCTGTTTGTGACATGTTGCTACCTGAGAGATCGGGTTGGATGGCGGGAACGCCGCTTCCCAGCCAGGTTTTGCTGCTGGCCAGCCAAAGGCTTTTCTGGTATAATGCAGCCCACCTGTTGTCTGTCCTGCCCTAGGTTAGGTTAGGTTAAGTAACGGGACACAGTTTTTCTATATCTTACTAAATATAGCCTAAGTGCCCGAATGGCTTATAAAGCGGCTTAATTGTCTCTCTCTGGCTTGGTTTTGGACCCAGAGGTGTGATTTTTTGGCTGTGTGCCCACCTGTTGTCTGTCCTGACCTAGGTTAAGTAAGGGCCACTGTTCCAGTTGGAATCCAGCCTGTTTGTGACATGTTGCTACCTGAGAGATCGGGTTGGATGGCGGGAACGCCGCTTCCCAGCCAGGTTTTGCTGCTGGCCAGCCAAAGGCTTTTCTGGTATAATGCAGCCCACCTGTTGTCTGTCCTGCCCTAGGTTAGGTTAGGTTAAGTAACGGGACACAGTTTTTCTATATCTTACTAAATATAGCCTAAGTGCCCGAATGGCTTATAAAGCGGCTTAATTGTCTCTCTCTGGCTTGGTTTTGGACCCAGAGGTGTGATTTTTTGGCTGTGTGCCCACCTGTTGTCTGTCCTGACCTAGGTTAAGTAAGGGCCACTGTTCCAGTTGGAATCCAGCCTGTTTGTGACATGTTGCTACCTGAGAGATCGGGTTGGATGGCGGGAACGCCGCTTCCCAGCCAGGTTTTGCTGCTGGCCAGCCAAAGGCTTTTCTGGTATAATGCAGCCCACCTGTTGTCTGTCCTGCCCTAGGTTAGGTTAGGTTAAGTAACGGGACAGAGTTTTTCTATATCTTACTAAATATAGCCTAAGTGCCCGAATGGCTTATAAAGCGGCTTAATTGTCTCTCTCTGGCTTGGTTTTGGACCCAGAGGTGTGATTTTTTGGCTGTGTGCCCACCTGTTGTCTGTCCTGACCTAGGTTAAGTAAGGGCCACTGTTCCAGTTGGAATCCAGCCTGTTTGTGACATGTTGCTACCTGAGAGATCGGGTTGGATGGCGGGAACGCCGCTTCCCAGCCAGGTTTATATAGCCTAAGTGCCCGAATGGCTTATAAAGCGGCTTAATTGTCTCTCTCTGGCTTGGTTTTGGACCCAGAGGTGTGATTTTTTGGCTGTGTGCCCACCTGTTGTCTGTCCTGACCTAGGTTAAGTATATTTTATATCCACTGAAAGCTGTTTATAATACAATGCGAGAAATTACTATTATCTAGTGCTTTCATAACAAAAATAAAAAATAAACAATTCTTTAATTTTTCAGGGTGTCAGGGCCATCTCTCGCCATCTCCGCCTCTAGTTCTTTTTGCAAGGAAATTGCAATTAAATGCTACAAAAATATTTACAACACCTTATTTTCATCTGAGAAGAAACAAAGGGTATTGTTACTTGCGTGGTAACTCCTTTTAAGGGGCATTTCGTCATATTTCACAGAAGCTTTTTCCCTATTTCTAGCCCCTGTGGAGCGCTCTAACCCTGCAGGGCGATCACTTAACCCAACCTTACCTAACCAAACCTAGAATAACCTATCATAAACTACTGTGAAAATATGATGAACCGCCCCTTAAGAGGCATTGCCACAAAAAGGACTATACCCAAAACATAAAAAAAACCATGTAAAGCAAATTAAAATTAACAATTTTTTTTCATTTTTCAGGATGTCAGGGCGTGCTCTCGCCATCTCCGCCTCTGCCAGAGGCATGGCAGAAGACTCTTCTTCCTCCTCTCGTATGAGGAAAACGACCAAGACCATGATTATGAAGGCGAGAAAGTTTCTACCACATTGTTCAAAACTAGAGCTGGATCTTTAAATCATTCTTTAAATCTTTAAATCCTAGAGCCCTTTAAGGACACTTGAAATAGGGGGGTGGGGGAGTTACCCTCCTCTTTTTCAATTTTAGTGAAGCTTTTTATAGTGCCTATAAAAAATAAAAAAATTACGTCATACAATACAAATGACCAATGATAGTCCAATACACAGACTAAATTACCAATGGCAGGACTGTACATTTTTTAATTTACCAATGGTAGGCCAGTATGATATTATTTTTATTGGCACTATAAAAAGGCTTCAATTTTAGTTTTTTAAAAGAAAGAGTATACACATTTTTACTGCTGTTTCATTTTTTTCAAGGGATAGTGGTTGTACCCTCCCCCAAATGTCTATATAATGAAGCAAAAAAGACTTACATACCAAGGACATTCAAATGTTTTGTTTTGGGAATGTAAATTTTATTGGGGGTGGGGGGGACATATTTTTTCTCGTATTCATTTGAATCCGGTGGATAGGAACCGGTTTTCGTGAATACGAAAAAACTATGTCTAGCATCGTATTATATCCAGTTAACTACGAATATAGAAATGTACAATCATAAGATTAAAACTATTTTTTTTAGCCGGTGCCTTCGGCACCACGGGGCTAAAAAAAACTAGTTTTAATCTTATAATTGTACATTCTATATCCGCGGAAAGCCGTTTATAATACGATAAGAGAAATAACTATTATCCCTCATTGTACTTCAACTTTAGGCATCTAAGACCTTAGTTGAGAAAGCAAATTATGTATAAATTTTTTGTAATATTGCACTTACAGCAATAGATTTCCAAATTAGAAAGTTTCTACCGCAAAAAAGAGGGCTAAATAATCTTATGTTTGTATAATTTCATGTTCATAGAAAACTGGATATAATACAATGCAATACATAACTTTTCAGTATGGCTAAGAACCCACTGGATACTAATCAATTTTGGGGCAATAAGGGAAATAACTATTGTTACTTACTGAGCAACACAGGGGCTGCTATTCAGCCAAATAATTCCAATTGAAATTGATGCAAATTTTTTTATTTTGTTGGGGTAAAGTTGATGTTTAACTAGTTTTTTAATGAAACTGAAGTGGAGAAGTGGAGAAAAGGGAGTCGTGGGGAAATTTTCCTTTAGAATTGTTTGTCAGAATCACATTCCCTTTTCCCCATGAAAACTACATGGTAGAAACTTACTTGTGTGTGTGTGTGTAGACCGATGCCGACGGCAAAGTAACGACCCACACTGACTACAAGGTGGAAGGCTCTGGTTCATCCGAATCAGGTAGGAATACGACATTTTATAATGGGTAGGAATGCGACATTTTAGAATGGGTAGGAATACGACATTTTATAATGGGTAGGAATGCGACATTTTAGAATGGGTAGGAATACGACATTTTAGAATGGGTAGGAATACGACATTTTAGAATGGGTAGGAATACGACATTTTAAAATGGGTAGGAATACGACATTTTGAATTATGTAGGAATACGACATTTGATAATAGGTGATAATACGACTGTTCATAATAGGTAGGAATACGACATTTTAGAATGGGTAGGAATACGACATTTTAGAATGGGTAGGAATACGACATTATGAATCAGGTAAGAATAATAAGAATTTTACCTAATTTTACATTCACCTAATGGGTTTTACCATGAGTCGGGACTGCCATTTACACATCCAGCAAATTTACAGTGGATGTGTTTTCGCCAGTGCAATGGATGTATTTATGACAAACTTAATTTTTACTGTGTAAATGACAGTAAAATCGATTCTCTTTCCATAAATACATCCAACACTGGCAAAAACACATCCAATATTTTTATACATATTTAAATGTATACTGCCTATTATTGGTCATTTGTTTTGTATGACGTCATTTTTTGGCTTTATCATCATTTTCATGTTGTCATCCTTAAATTGGTCCTATGACAAACGCAGGAGTCCCAAACGCAGGAGTAAACAAACGCAGGAGTGGACACTTAACCTAACCTAACCTATTTTAGACCCTCTTTTAGTATTTTTTCAATGTCTAACCCCTGCGGGAGGCTTATTTGTACATTCATATCTTAACCTAACCTAATCTGTATAGAAATACTTAATTGAATTAATATTTTAACACTCCTGCGTTTGTCCACTCCTGCGTTTGGGACTCCTGCGTTTGTCCTGGAACCCTTAAATTAATCAAACGCGATTTTAAAGTCAAACTGACTAAAATGGTGTCAGTCTATTTACGATTAGAATCTTATTGTATTGATAATTGCCAAAGTTTTTAAACCCACGATAAATTTGCCACCTCCAACAACAAATTTGGACATCCTTGTTTCATATTGTAACCCTGGTTTTAGGCTATTTTGAGAAATATTTGAAAGAAAATACAAAAATCTATCTATCTATCTATCTATCTATCTATTTATCTATATATATATCTATCTATCTATATCTATCTATCTATCTATCTATCTATCTATCTATCTATCTATCTATCTATCTATCTATCTATCTATCTATCTATCTATCTATCTATCTATCTATCTATCTATCTATCTATCTATCTATCTATCTATCTATCTATCTATCTATCTATCTATCTATCTATCTATCTATCTGTATAAATTTTAATTATTGATTGATTGATTGTAAATAATTTCAGCGGCATTCCGGCGCTATGAGGAACAGATTCGCGTCCTTCAGGTTAGTAATCCGCTGGATTAGAACCGGTTCTAAGCATGCTATCCGCATCATATCCGCGGAAAGTTGTCTATAATACGATATGATAATAAAACATATACAAGGATAAATATATTTCCATTATGGCTTCGAAACCGATTAATATCCGCTGGATTAGAACCGGTTCTAAGTAATTCTATAAAATCATGTATCTTATCGTATTATATTCAGTATTATTAAAAAAAATAGAATAAAACTGGTTAGATGAATAGATAGATATATAGATAATTAGAGGGATAGATAGATATTAAGTATATAGATAGATAGATAGAAGGATAGAAAAATGGTTAGATTGATGGATAGATAGACAGATAGATAGAAACTAAAAATTTTCTCAGCCGTCTATCTTAAATAACATGCGAGAAATCATTTTTCCCATGGCGGACGGACGGACATTTCGAATTATTAAGTAGCTAAAACCCTGAAACGATAGGACAAATGTACATGAACACTTTTAAGTAAAATTTGTTGCAAAACTGCATAAATACAGGATACTGTTTATGGACATATTTATATTTTAGGACTCGATTATAGAGATGCTTTGCTTATTTTTTTATACCTGGTGGTAATAGAAATCAGTATTCCAAAAATCAGATAATTATAAAATGCAAAAATTTGTGGTCAAAAAAGTTAAAAATTAGCATGTTTTAAATGAATGTACGGACTTTCTGGTTACGATTATAGAGTTGCTACGCTTTCTAAATTGTACCCTATTGCTATTGGAAGCAGAATGCAAAGTTTAAAATCGATAGGACAATTTTAGGGAATAGTCCCTTTCGTAACATCGCACCTATAAGTGTCGGTTCGTCGTATTTTTAAAATGGCTTTTTATAGGTTATTTTAGGTTAGGTTAGGTTATATTGGGTTAGGTGATTGCCCCACAGGGTTAGTTAATTGTCCCTGCAGGGGCTAGAAATAGGAGAAAAGCTACTGTGAAAAACACGAAAAATCTCCCCATAAGGTGCGATGTTACGAAAGGGACTATACCCCAATTCTAACATGTCTAAATTACCGAAAAAAGCTATCCGTTACGGACGGAAAGACCGACCCTATAATTATAGAAAAGATTCTCCTAAGAAAAAATAAGTGTTACAAAAAAACACAAAAAGGATTAATTGAAAATAAAGAAAAAAATCTGGCCAAAAATTTCATTGTCTGCTAGATTTGCAAAAAAAAAAAAAAAAACAATTTTGTCCATTAAAATAAAGTAACAGGATGTTTGTCTGTTTGTGTGTTTGTACCGAAGGATCTCGCTAACTGCTGAACCGATCGGGTTCTCCTTGACAGGGTAGCTTCTCATAGGTCCCGGGAAGGTATATTTAGAATTTATATATATATATATATATTTATAGAGAAATTATATAACAAATCTACATTCAGTTACTTAAAAAAATCAAGTTTGGGGATTTTAATAGATAATAATTTGAGGGGGGTGGGATAATTTAAACTTATTGTCGTTTTTTTAAATTTTCATTATTAGATTTTCGCTGTTTCAAAATTAATAGATTAAGAAAAACGTTCCAATAAGTATAAAAAAATCTTCGAATATATTTTCGTTTTATTTTTATAGTTTTACATTAAAAAAAAAAAATTCGGGTATAGTCCCCTTCGTGGCAACGCCTCTTCAGGGGTGTTTCATCGTATTTTCCCAGTAGCTTTTCCCCTATTTCTGGGGGCTCTAACCCTGCGGGGCCAATTGCTAACCCTACGGGGCAAAAACCTAATCTAATCTACCAAAAGCTACTGTGAAAATACGACAAAACGCCCCTTAAGAGGCGTAGCCTCTAAAGGGACTATAGCCAAAAATTCTCCATTTTAAACATTAATGCCCTAACAGCGGACGTACGTAACGTCTAAACTCTGGAGAAGCTTTGATCTAAAAGTCGGCACAACAAAAATAAATTAACGGATTACAAAAATAAAAATGGCAACGACCTTGTTTTTTTTAAAATTAGAACAGAGGCCGTGATTCAGAACATTTATTTATAGCAACGTATTATAGACAGCTTTCCACGTGTAGGAAAATAATAAATTAAAACCAGTTTTGTTAGCCCCAAGAGGCCAAAGACCAGGACTAACAAAATTGTTATAAATTTTATGATTTTTAATTTAATATTCTTGATAAATCGTCTGTAAATGCGATGCTATACATGATCTTTCAGGAAGGCTGAGAACCGGTTCTTATCCAGCGGATATTAATCGGTTTTGAAGCCATACTGGAAAATTAATTCCTTTTGAAATTGCAGAAAATTTGGATATTTTTGAGGGGTATAACTTAAAAATTACTTAAGGGAGGGTGGGGGGAGGGGATTAATTAACACCCAAAATTTAATTTTCAATTAATCCTCATCCTTATATAAAAGTAACAGGGTGTAGCAATATTGTTCCCCTTTACAAGTAAGCTTCTGAAAGGTCCAGGGTAGGTTTATAGCTATTTTGTGGAAGGATATCTCCACCCTTACCATAAAAATACCAACCAAATTTTATGTAAAATGGGGGGAGGGGGCAATTTTTTTGAATGCGAGATCTTAAGCTTCCGACGGACGGACAAACAGACAGATATTATACTACTTTTTCAGGGATCTAAAGGGATAAGATAATGTGCATCCCCAATGATGATACACAAAATTATCCCTCTGTAGATTAGAATTAGTGGTAGAAATATTTAAACACTCAACTTAATGAAACAATCAAATTTAACAAATAAGAAAACATTGTTATAAAACTTTGGGAACTAGTGTAATTAACAGCCCATTGTTCCCTCTCTCTGAATTTTGTTTGCTTTTGGTATTGTTTTATTTCACTACAATGACCTATTAACCAATAGCAATGCTTTATTTTGTCACGTGGCTAAAAATCAGCTAATAGGATGCCTTTATATTTATCGCATGAATAAATATCAACCAATAGCAGGGCTTTATTTTGTGACACGTGACTAAAAATCAGCCAATAGGATGCCTTTATATTTATCATATGAATCAATATCAACCAATAGCAGGGCTCTATTTTGTCACGTGGCTAAAAATCAGCCAATGGAATTTGGGTATTGTTATCCTTGTTTTGTTTTAACTTCAAGAAAGTATTTCACTACAATGACAGACTATATACTTACTAGAGAACTCAGGGAGGGAGGGGACAATGAACTGTTTATTACACTAGTCCCCAAAGTTTTATAATAACGTTTTCTTAATCGTTGGCTTTACTACTTTGGGGAATTTATGTTGAGTGTACGCAATCGCTTCAACCTCTTACAGATGGGGTAATTTTGTGTGTCATCATTGGGGATGTACATCAATTTAAGGGCCATTGTCTTATCCCTTTAGATCCCTGATATTTGCTGACTAGAGAACTTAAAAACAAAATATAAAAGAATTTTTGGGAGAAAAAAATGCTCGAAAAAATGCTTTTAGGTGGTCAGTGAGTTTTAAGAAAGTAAAAAACAAGGATGACAACATACATAAGTAGCGAAGCACCATACAAATAAATAATGGATAGACATACGGACAATGTGATATAAAGAGCAGTTGTTCAGTATATATAATTTCATATCTGTTTTAATATTTATATTTTTGACGCATTACTCATACGGACGGACTAAGTAAGTTACTGAGCTGGATCTTTAAATCATTTTAGTGGTGCGCCAGATCAGGGTGAGCCAACTTTCCACCAATGAGAGCACAGCATTTTATGATATGCCGCGCTGTGATTGGCTGAAATTCGGCGCACCCCGATTTGGCTTACCACTAGAATGCTTTAAAGATCCGGCTCTGCTCATTGTTGTAAAGAATCTACACCTGAAAAATCAGACGTCTATCTTCAATAGAAGCCGAGAAAATTAAGTTTTCCCATAACGTTACGGACATACAGACAGACAGTAATAATAAATTAAAGAGTGGCTTGGCTTTTAAAAGTTAATTGTAAAAATAAGCATTTTTCTGGTGTCGAAATTTAAGCTTTTTTACAAGTCATTTATGTCGGTTTATTTGTCTGTCTATATGTCTGTCTGTCCGTCTGTTTGTCTGTTTGTCTGTCTGTCTATATGTCTGTTTGTCTGTCTGTCGGTGTGATTAATTTGTTTCAACACCCTTTAAACAACTTTATTTTATTTCTTTCAATCTCTCTTTTTCTCTCTCTTTCTTTCTCTCTCTCTCTCTCTCTCTCTCTCTCTCTCTCTCTCTCTCTCTCTCTCTCTCTCTCTCTCTCTCTCTCTCTCTCTCTCTCGTTTCTCTTTTTTTTTCTCTCTCTCTCTCTCTCGTTTCTCTCTCTTTTTTTCTCTTTCTTAATAACTTTGGGGACTTTCCTTAAGTTTTGATTTATCGGCCATTGTCTTTTCCCTTTAGATCCCTGAGTTATATATATTTATTTATAGCATCGTATTATAGACAGCTATCCGCGGACATTATACGGATAGTATGACCGAGAACTGGTCCTAATACAGCGGATATTTACAATTAGATGGTATTTACCCAAAATTTTATAGTTGTACCCAAAATTTATACTGGTACCCAAAGTTTTATACTGGTACCCAAAGTTTTATACTGGTACCCAAAGTTTTATACTGGTACCCAAAGTTTTATACTGATACCCAAAGTTTTATACTGGTACCCAAAGTTTTATACTGGTACCCAAAGTTTTATACTGATACCCAAAGTTTAAACTGGTACCCAAAGTTTTAAACTGATACCTAAAGTTTTATACTGGTACCCAAAGTTTTATACTGGTACCCAAAGTTTTATACTGGTACCCAAAGTTTTATACTGGTATCCAAAGTTTTATACTGGTACCCAAAGTTTTATACTGGTACCCAAAGTTTTATAATGGTACCCAAAGTTGTATACAGGTACCCAAAGTTTTTTACTGGTACCCAAAGTTTTATACTGGTACCCAAAGTTTTATACTGGTACCCAAAGTTTTATACTGGTACCCAAAGTTTTATACTTGTACCCAAAGTTTTATACTGGTACCCAAAGTTTTATATTGGTACCCAAAGTTTTATACTGGTTTTCAAAGTTTTATACTGGTACCCAAAGTTTTATACTAGTACCCAAAGTTTTATACTGGTACCCAAACATCTATCCCTACAACCCTGGGTTGTGACCGTATGTTTTCTAACTCTGAGCTAAGAAACATAAAAATAGATTTTTGAGGGCTTAGGGAAAGCAAACGCCTGTACTAACAAACAGACAGACAGACAAACAATCAGAATAAACAGGGATCTAAAGGGATAAGACAATAGCCGATAAATTGATGTACATCCCCCATAATGATACACAAAATTATCCCTTATGTAGATTACACTTAGTGGTTGAAACGTTTGAACCCTCAACTTGATTAACCAACCAATCAAAATTTACTAAAATACCCCAAAGTTGTTGGTCCAACAAAATAAGAAAACATTAATATAAACTTTGGGGACTAGTGTAATAAACTAATAAACAGCCTACATCTGAACAATAGCCGTTAACGAGATTTTACTGGAAATACATACACACACACACAAACACACACACACACACATTTACACATCCTGTTACTATATTTTGTTTTCTACAAAAAGTTGGCTGGAAAAAAATTAGAAAGCTGGGCAGCCTACCACGGATGGAGGGAGGGAGGGGACATTGGACTGTTTATTACACTAGTCCCCAAAGTCTTATAATAACTAATTATCTAAGTCGTTGGCTCAACAATCTTGAGAACTTATATTGAATTTTCATTTAGTTTAATGTCCCAAAAAGGGGTATTTTTGTGTATTACCATTACATTAATTTATCAGTCATTGTCTTATCCCTTTATATCCCTGACAGTATAGCATAGCCTCACTTTTTGAAGGCTGCTGCAATATTTTAACATTAACTAGAATAACAATTTTCATAGATAGATAGATAGATAGATAGATAGATAGATAGATAGATAGATAGATAGATAGATAGATAGATGGATAGATGGATAGATGGATAGATGGATAGATGGATAGATGGATAGATGGATAGATGGATAGATGGATAGATAGATAGATAGATAGATAGATAGATAGATAGATAGATAGATAGATAGATAGATAGATAGATAGATAGATAGATAGATAGATAGATAGATAGATAGATAGATAGATAGATAGATAGATAGATAGATAGATAGATAGATAGATAGATAGATAGATAGATAGATAGATAGATAGATAGATAGATAGATAGATAGATAGATAGATAGATAGATAGATAGATAGATAGATGGATAGATGGATAGATGGATAGATGGATAGATGGATAGATGGATAGATGGATAGATGGATAGATGGATAGATGGATAGATGGATAGATGGATAGATAGATAGATAGATAGATAGATAGATAGATAGATAGATAGATAGATAGATAGATAGATAGATAGATAGATAGATAGATAGATAGATAGATAGATAGATAGATAGATAGATAGATAGATAGATAGATAGATAGATAGATAGATAGATAGATAGATAGATAGATAGATAGATAGATAGATAGATAGATAGATAGATAGATAGATAGATAGATAGATAGATAGATAGATAGATAGATAGACAGATAGACAGATAGACAGATACAGACAAATTTTGCCGCATCATCTAATGAATCATCTTCTGTTCAGGAGGATCTGGATAGTGAACACACCATGCGCCGCAGGGTAGAACAGGAGAAGCAGGTAAATGTTTATCATCATTGGGGATGGTTATCAGGTTAACGTACATTGTCTTATCCCTTGAGATCCCAGGGATAATACAATGGGTGTTGAATTAATATACCAACCCCCCCCCCATCCCACCAACGTAAAGGGTGTGCAAAAAAATGCGGAATTTTTAAAATTGAAATTGCGCGGCTTGTGTTAATAGTAGAAAAATACTACGCATACCGTTAGAACTAAGAAGTCTATTTTTAGGAAATATAAAAACAATTCCTGTGCTACGCATAGTTTAAGAGCTACGTGTTAAAATGTTCCAACTGACTTAAAACTTGACTTGCGAGTAAATTTTACCATCTGGCTCCTAGATTATTTGTAGCACAGGAACCGTTCTTATATTTCCTAAAAATACAGTTCATAGCGGTTCTAACGGTATGCGTAACATTTTTCTACTATTAACACAAGCCGTGCAATTTCAATTTTAAAAATATCCGCATTTTTTTTTGCACACCCTTTACCTTCAAATATGAATTATCCCTAATGTAGATTATAGTTATTGGTGGATAAATTTGGACACTACTACTTTTTACAATCCTACCCCTAAAAGTTTTTTTTAAAAGCGAAGCTTTTCTATAATTAGGGTAGGTTCGTCCGTCCTTCCGTAACGGATAGCTTTTTTCGTTAATTTAGGCATGTTAGAATTGTCCTACGATTTAGAAAGCGTAGCAACTCTATAATCATTACCAGAATGTCCGTACGTCTATTTTGATTTTTTACATTTTTAATAACAATTTTTTATGTGATAAAAACATCCGATCGATCTGATTTTTTGATTACTGATTCCTATTACAATAAGGTACAATATTATGAGCGAAGCATCTCTATAATCAAGTATTAAAAATGTCAGTATGTCCTTAAACAGAATTCTGTATTTAAGAAGTTTTGCAACAAATTTACGTATAATTTTGTCAAACCTTATATTTTCATATTTTGTATATTCAGTTCTGACACTCAACAAAAGTTAATGTTCGTCTGTCATATCGTTTCAGTGCTTCGCTTTTATGGATGTTGTCATCCTCGTTTTTAAGCAAAACTTTTGGGGGCAAAATTATTTCCATAATCTCCTCTCTCTATCTATCTATTGATGTGGTCTGTCTGTTGAAATTTAAACAAATTGAAAATAAGGAGGAAGGGGATGTTCATTACTATGATAAACCCTGCGGGGGGCTACAACTACATCTGCAGTGTTCTAAACTATAGGTTATAACCTAACCTAACATGCCTAAAGTAATCTATAATACAAAGTAGAACGATGTCTGTCTGTCTTTTTGTAGCAAATGATCTCGCTGACCACTGAACCGATCGGGTTCTCCTTTACAAGGTGGCTTCTCATAGGTCCCAAGAAGGTTTATAACTTTTTTCTTGGGGTTGGGACACCCCAAACCCCTCAAAAAAAAAAAAAAATACCCCCCCCAAAAAAAAATTTTTCTTTTTTTTCTTTTTAAAACTAAAATTAAATAGTGGGGTCGACTAAGCCCCCTCCCCAAATTGTTTTTAAAAAATTTTTCTTTTAAATCTAAAATACGAAAAATTAGGTTGATCAAACCTCTTGGGGCAAAGCCACTAGAGGCTAGGGGCGAAGCCGCTAGTAAACAAACAAACTAAAAACTCCCAGAGAGAGAGAGGGGACAATGGGCTATTTTATTACACTAGTCCCAAAAGTTTTATGACAACATTTTCTTATTCGTTGTCCTAACAACTTTGGGGAGTTCAGTGTATTATGATTGGTTGGTCTCTTAATTTAAGTGTTCAAATGTTTCAACAACAAAAAATCACGCTATAAAAGGGGTAATTTTTAACATCATCATTGGGATTTACATTAATTTATCGTCCATTGTCCCCCCTCATTATTTTCAATATATTTTAAAAACAATGCTCAAAAAGATACTTTGTGTGAAGGTCCCATTGACTTTTAATGAAATAAAAATGTCGGGGGATGAAGGGGGGTGGGTGGGGGGTGATAGAAGTTGTGTAGGGAATGTGACACTTATATCAGGGGCGTTGAAAGATTTGTAAACTTAGGGGTATGAAAACTTTGAAAGATTAAAAAAATAATCAATGAAAGAAAACGAAGTAGCGGGTTTCGTCGTATTTTCACAGTAGCTATTCTCTTATTTCTAGCCCCTGCAGGGGGGGAGGGGGGCTCTAACACTGCCCCCACTACGTAACATTTACATAATCAAACGTAAAAAAACCTATCAAAAGCTAATGTGAAAATACGACGTAACCCGCTACTTCGCTTTTTTCCATGATCCGTCAATTAAATTAAGTCCAATAATCTTTTCACATAAAAGATCCCCAATTGTTTTAAAAAGTTTTTAATCAATAGAACAATTATTTTGTTTTCTGAGCCTTCAGATACCCAAAGTTTTATAATCATCTTATTCTATGGGTACTTTTTTTTGGTGAGTTCAAACTTTTCAACCAATAATTTTGTTTTCAGAGCCTTCAGATGCAGATCATCTCTCTGTCTGAGCGCCTGACCGAGGCTGAGTCTGGTTCTGAATCTCAGCTGGACATCAACAGGTAGGAGAACTCATGTTTAGTCCGGTTCTGAATCTCAGCTGGACATCAACAGGTAGGAGGACTCATGTTTAGTCCTGTTCTGAATCTCAGCTGGATATCAACAGGTAGGAGGACTCATATTTAGTCCGGTTTTGAATCTCAGCTGGATATCAACAGGTAGGAGAACTCATGTTTAGTCCGGTTTTGAATCTCAGCTGGATATCAACAGGTAGGAGGACTCATGTGTAGTCTGGTTCTGAATCTCGGCTGGACATCAACATGTAGGAGGACTCATGTTTAGTCCGGTTCTGAATATCAGCTGGACATCAACATGTAGGAGGACTCATGTGCAGTCTGGTTCTAAAACTCAGCTGGATATCAACAGGTAGGAGGACTCATGTTCAGTCCGGTTCTGAATCTCAGTTGGACATCAATAGGTAGAAGGACTCATGTGTAGTTCAAATTCCGCGTGGATATTCATCTACACTTGATCTTATTTAATACCTATATTTGAGACTAATATTACCACACAGAAACTCCCAATTTTTAACAACTACAAAAGCTCCCACTTCTCAGGAAGGTTCGTACATGTGATGTACAGATAAAAATCTAACATTCTATGGTTGAGCTACAATTGACACTAAGAGGCTGAGTCTGGTTCTGAATCTCAGCTGGATATCAACAGGAAGAAGGACTCATGTGTAGTTTAATATACAGCGTGGATATTCATCTACACTTGATCTTATTTAATACCTATATTTGCAATAACTATTTATACACAGAAACTCCTAATTTTTTATATATGAGATATGAGAGGATTAATAAGTGGAAAAAAAACCTGAATAAGAGATGGATAATCTTTCATTTTTATGAGGTCACATGGCATTTTTGCATTTTCCAACTACATTTGATCAAATTTGTGGATATTCAACTAAATTTGATCAAATTTGTGGATATTCAACTAAATTTGATCAAATTTGTGGATATTCAACTAAATTTGATCAAATTTGTGGATATTCAACTAAATTTGATCAAATTTGTGGATATTCAACTAAATTTGATCATATTTGTGGATATTCAACTAAATTTGATCATATTTGTGTATATTCAACTAAATTTGATCAAATTTATGAACTTGATACACATTTTTGATATCCAATAACAATTGATAACTTTTATGGATGTTCAACTACATTTGATCCAACTTATGGATATCTAACTACACTTGGTGGCATTTTGAAATAAATTTTGAACAAATTTTTAAAGGCCAAGAAGACCAAGTTATTAAATTAGAATAAGCAAACTAGGTTAAGATTACGATTTGAATGAGACTCCTAGTGGCAATATTTTGAATTAAATATAAATTTACAGGAAGCGCGAGGCTGAGATGTCCAAGCTGAGGAAGTTGTTGGAGGATGTACACACAGAGTCAGAGCAGCAGATACATCAGCTCAGGACCAAGCATCAGACAGCCATGATGGAGCTACAGGAGTCCATTGAGAGGATTTCCAGGTAAACATTTAGATTTTGCAAGATTTTGCAAAGAAAAGCTTTACTTTGCAAGATCTTGCTATGTGAAGGAATGACAAGCTAGATTTTGCAAGATTTTGCGATGTGAAGGACAAAAAAGCTAGATTTTGCTTCAAGCATCAGACATGATGGAGCTACAGGAGTCCATTGAGAGGATTTCCAGGTAGACATTTATGTTTTGCAAGATTTTGCTTTCTATCTATCTATCTATCTATACATCTATCTATCTATCTACCTATCTATCTATTTATCTATCTATCTATCTAAGAAAAGCTAGATTTTGCTTTAAGCATCAGACAGCCATGATGGAGCTACAGGAGTCCATTGAGAGGATTTCCAGGTAAACATTTAGATTTTGCAAGATTTTGCTTTCTATCTATCTATCTATACATCTATCTATCTATCTACCTATCTATCTATCTATCTATCTAAGAAAAGCTAGATTTTGCTTTAAGCATCAAACAGCCATGATGGAGCTACAAGAGTCCATTGAGAGGATTTCCAGGTAAAAATTTATATTTTGCAAGATTTTGCTTTCTATCTATCTATCTATACATCTATCTATCTATCTACCTATCTATCTATCTAAGAAAAGCTAGATTTTGCTTTAAGCATCAGACAGCCATGATGGAGCTACAGGAGTCCATTGAGAGGATTTCCAGGTATGCATATATATTTTGCAAGATTTTGCTTTCTATCTATCTATCTATACATCTATCTATCTATCTACCTATCTATCTATCTATCTATCTATCTAAGAAAAGCTAGATTTTGCTTTAAGCATCAAACAGCCATGATGGAGCTACAAGAGTCCATTGAGAGGATTTCCAGGTAAACATTTATATTTTGCAAGATTTTGCTTTCTATCTATCTATCTACCTATCTATCTATCTATCTATCTAAGAAAAGCTAGATTTTGCTTTAAGCATCAAACAGCCATGATGGAGCTACAGGAGTCCATTGAGAGGATTTCCAGGTATGCATATAAATTTTGCAAGATTTGGTAGGTAAAGGACAGAAAAGCTATATTTTGCAAGATTTTACTAGGTAAAGAACAGTATAGCTATATTTTGTAAGGTTTTGCTAGGATAAGGACAGAAAAGCTCTATTTTACAAGATTTTACTGGTAAAGGACTGAAAAGCTATATTTTGCAAGATTTTGCTAGGTAAAGGGACAGAAAAGCTAAATTTTACAAGATTTTGCTAGGTAAAGGACAGAAAAGCTATATTTTGCAAGATTTAACTAGGTAAAGGGACAGAAAAGCTATATTTTGCAAGATTTTGCTGGGTAAAGGAAAGAAATTCTATATTTTGCAAGGTAAAGGGGAGGAGGGCTATATTTTGTAAGATTTTGCTAGGTAAAGGGACAGAAAAGCTAAATTTTACAAGATTTTGCTAGGTAAAGGGGAGGAAGGCTATATTTTGCAATATCTTGCTGGGTAAAGGACAGAAAAGCTATATTTTGCAAGATCTATCTATCTTTCTATCTATCTTTCTATCTATCTTTCTATCTATCTATCTATCTATCTATCTATCTATCTATCTATCTATCTATCTATCTATCTATCTATCTATCTATCTATCTATCTATCTATCTATATATCTATCTATCTATCTATCTATCTATCTATCTATCTATCTATCTATCTATCTATCTATCTATCTATCTATCTATCTATCTATCTATCTATCTATCTATCTATCTACATATTTATCCTTTTATCTATCTATATTTCTATCTATCTATCTATCGTTATATCTATCTATCTACATATTTATCCATTTATCTATCTATCTTTCTATCTATCTATCTATCTATCTATCTATCTATCTATCTATCTATCTATCTATCTATCTATCTATCTATCTATCTATCTATCTATCTATCTATATATCTATCTATCTATCTATCTATCTATCTACCTATCTAGAGAGAAAGAGAAGGTCTCCAAGGAGAAGAATGTTATGAAGACCGAGATATCAGAATTGTATGCTCAGATTGAAATTCTTCAGAGTGAGAAAATCTCCATCAAAAAGGTAAGAAATATACTAGCAACTAAGCTTAGAGGCCTCTAGGGGCACTTGAGGGGGCGGGATTTGAATTAGATAACCTGTTTTTTTATATTAGATTTTAAAAGAAAAAGTAAATAAAATTTGGGGGGGGGGGGGTTAATTTTTTCTAATTTTTTTTGTAACGGCCATACCAGGTTGTTTGCAACAGTCATAATATGTTTTAAAACTGCCAAACAATGCAAAAAATGCAAATTTTTGTATACTTCCAGTATCCACTTCTCATTGGGGAGGTGATAGGTTTGACTTATTACTCACAATTAGGACTTCTCAGACAAAGGTCGTGCAATCTAAGAGTTGGGTGTCTGATGAGTGTTAGGACAGAAAGGAGACATTTGGCTCGCCTTGGTTATCCTGGGTTGTTGGACCATGGCATTTGAGTGTCGTGAGAAGCTTGGGATAACTGTGAACGAGAACAACATCTATCTATCTATCTATCTATCTACCAATCTATCAATCAATCAATCTATCTATCTATCTATCTAGGTGGTGGAGAAGCTGGAGATAACTGTGAACGAGTACAACATCAAGATCGGAGAGTTGAACAGAACTGTGCAGGACATGTCCAGCTCCAAGGCCAAGCTCCAGATGGAGGCACAGGAAGTAAGTTTTCTCTTTTTCTTGGCTCCTATAAAAGATAGAAGTCTGAAACTTCTTGTCAACATTCACATTACTATGGAGCATAATTAAGTATAAAACATCCAGAGTGGTCAGACTGCTTTTAAACAGCTTTTTAGCCGTTTTTATTTTTCACAACTGAATTTCTCAGCTCCTGTATAAGATAAAAGGCTGAAACTTCTTGTCAACATTCATATCAATATGAAGCATAAATAAGTATGAAACATCCCAAGCAGTCGGACTGCTTTTAAACAGCTTTTCAGCCGTTTTTATTTTTTCACTAATTAGTCAATTAGAAGCTGAACGAATACAAGCTTCCCTATAAATTAAAATTTCTTAGCTCCTATAAAAGATAGAAGTCTGAAACTTCTTGTCAACATTCACATGTATATGGAGCATAATTAAGTATAAAACATCCCAAGCGGTCGGACTGCTTTTAAACAGCTTTTCAGCCGCTTTTATTTTCTCACTATTAAGTCCATGAAGAAACTGAACAACTACAAGCTTGCTATATTAAAAATTTCTTGGCTCCTATTAAAGATAGAAGTCTGAAACTTCTTGTCAACATTTCCATTCACATGAAGCATAATTAAGTATAAAACATCCCAACCGGTCAGACTGCTTTTAAGCAGCTTTTCAGCCGCTTTTATTTTTTCACTATTTAGTCCATTAGAAGCTGAACGAATACAAGCTTGCTATAGAGCTTTTATTAGGTAGCAAAGCTTCCCTATAAATTAAAATTTCTTAGCTCCTATAAAAGATAAAAGTCTGAAACTTTTTGTCAACATTTTCATCAATATGAAGCTTAATTAAGTATAAAACATCCCAAGCGGTCAGACTGCTTTTAAACAGCTTTTTAGCCGTTTTTATTTTTTCACTAATTAGTCAATTAGAAGCTGAACGAATACAAGCTTCCCTATAAATTAAAATTTCTTAGCTCCTATAAAAGATAGAAGTCTGAAACTATATAGAGCATAATTAAGTATAAAACATCCCAAGCGGGCAGACTGCTTTTAATTAGCTTTTTAGCCGCTTTTATGTTTCACAACTGATTTTCTTGCCTCCTGTAAAAGATAGAAGTCTGAGACTTCTTATCAACATTCCCATCAATATGGAGCATAATTAAGTATAAAACATCCCAAGCGGTCAGACTGCTTTTAGGTAGCTTTTCAGCCGCTTTTATTTTCTCACTATTTAGTCCATGAAGAAGCTGAACGAGTACAAGCTTGCTATTGAGCTTTTTTAGGTAGCAATGCTTCCCTAAAAATTAAAATTTCTTGGTTCCTATAAAAGATAGAATTCTGAAACTTCTTGTCAACATTCCCATCACTATTGGGCATAATTAAGTATAAAACATCCCAAGCGGTCAGACTGCTATTAAACAGCTTTTCAGCAGTTTTTATTTTTCACTAATTAGTCAATTAGAAGCTGAACGAGTACAAGCTTGCTATTGAGCTTTTTTTGGTAGCAATGCTTCCCTATAAATTAAAATTTCCTGGCTCCTATAAAAGATAGAAGTCTGAAATTTCTTGTCAACATTCCCATCCATATGAAGCATAATTAAATATAAAACATCCCAAGCGGTCAGACTGCTTTTAGGCAGCTTTTTAGCCGTTTTTATTTTCTCACTATTTAGTCCATGAAGAAACTGAACGAGTACAAGCTTGCTATTGAGCTTTTTTTGGTCGCCAAGCTTCCCTATAAATTAAAATTTCTTGGCTCCTATAAAAGATAAAAGTCTGAAACTTATTGTCAACATCCCCATCATTATGGAGCATAATTAAGTATAAAACATCCCAAGCGGTCAGACTGCTTTTAAGCAGCTTTTCAGCCACTTTTATTTTTTCATCATTTAGTCCATGAAGAAACTGAACGAGTACAAGCTTGCTATTGAGCTTTTTTTGGTAGCAATGCTTCCCTATAAAGTAAAATTTCTTGGCTCCTATAAAAAATAGAAGTCTGAAACTTCTTGTCAACATTCACATTAATATAGAGCATAATTAAGTATAAAACATCCCAAGCGGTCAGACTGCTTTTAGGCAGCTTTCTAGCCGCTTTTATTTTCTCACTATTTAGTCCATGAAGAAGCTGAACGAGTACAAGCTTGCTATTGAGCATGCTGGTATGGACAAGAACAAATTTGCTGCACAGCTGGATGAACTCAGACGTGCCGCCGATGCCGAGGCTAAGGGGTAAGTTTATTGACACGCCTCTAGAGGCTTTTGTGGTGGGGTAATGTCTACTGCCCCACCGCGCGCCATTTTCAATTTTAGTTTTTTAAAAATTTGAAGGGTTGGAGAATTTTTCATAGGGTGATTTCTCTTGGGAGGGTAGTGGTACCCTCCCAAAAATATTTATAAACCTTCCAAGGACCTATGAGAAGCTACCCTTTAAAGGAGAACCATACCGGTTCAGCGGCTAGCTAAATACTTCGGTACGGAAAGACAGACAAACATAAAGACAGAAAGACAGACAGAAAAACAGAAAGACAGATAGACAGACAGGCAGGCAGACAGACAGACAGACATCCTGTTACTTTATTATAAGGATTGTTTTTCTTGTGTAGTCGTACCCCGGCCGAGACTAAGATCAGCTACCTGGAGAGAAACATCAAGACAGACATACAGACAGACAGACAAACAGAAAGACAGACAGACAGATAGACAGACAAGCAGACAGACAGACAGACAGTTATACATACATACAGACAGACAAACAGACAGACAGACAGACAGACAGTTATACATACAGACAAATAGACAGACAGAAAGACAGACAGACAGACAGACAGCAGACATCCTGTTACTTTATTATAAGGATTGTTTATCTTGTGTAGTCGCACCCAGGCCGAGACTAAGATCAGCTCCCTGGAGAGGACCATCAAGCAAATGATCGCAGAGAAGGAGGAGCTACTGGCTGTTAAGGTTCAGCTTGAGGGTTATGTAAGTATTTCTTTTTATTTATTGATGTCCAATAAAAAATGACGTCAAACAATACAAACGACCAATGATAGGACAGTATACAATTTACCATTGGTCAATTACAATAAATTCTGGCCTATCATTGGTCATTTGTATTGTATAACATCATTTTTTATTGGACACTACACGCTGTTTCTTATTTATTTCTGGTTTCAAAGTTTTATATGTCTGTGTATCTGTCACAATGTGTCTATCCATAGGTCTGTATGTCTTTCTATCTAAATGCTTATTTATCTGTATGCTTATCTATCGATGTAATATATGTATATATTTTTTAAATTCTGTAGAAAAAAAAATCTTCCAAATATTTGTAAAAATCCTTTAATTCTTATTCAAAGGTCCATCTTGAGAGATATGTATGTACTTTTCTCGTATTCATTCGAAACCGATTAGTATCCGGTGGATTAGAACCTGTTTTCATTAATACGAAAAAAAACTATGTCTAGCATCGTATTATATCCAGCTTTCTACAAATATAAAATGTACAATCATAAAATTAAAACAAGTTTTTTAGCTTGTGCCTTCGGCATCTCGGGGCTAAAAAAACTGGTTTTAATCTTATAATTGTACATTTTATATCCGCAGAAAGCTGTTTATAATACGATGCGAAAAATAACCATTCTTTTTTTTGGCTGATTTCAAAGTTTATATGGCTGTCTCTATGTGTATATAAATATATATCTTTATATATAAATCTGTCTATATATATGTCTATGTATCTATCGGTCAGTCTACCTACATTTCTGTTTACCTATCTGTCTATATGTCAGTCTGTCTATACATTTGCCTGTCTGTCTTTCCAACTGTCTGTCTATCTACATGTCTGTCTATATACATGTCTGTCTATCTATCTGTTTGTCTATCTTTATATACATATATCTGTCTATCTATATGTCTACCTTTCTATCAGTCTTTCTCTTTGTCTGTCTATCTATCTGTCTGTCTGTCTATTTATCCCTCTGATTGTCTATCTATCTGTCAATATGCTTGTTTGTCTATATATCTGTCTACCAATCTGTCTATATGCCTGACTGTCTATCTGTCTATTTGTCTACCTATTTTTTATCTATAAGTCTATTAGATAAGTATATTAATCTGTCTGTCTGTCTGTCTATCTGTCTGTGTATATGTCTGTCTGTCTGTGTATCTGTCTGTGTATCTGTCTGTCTAACTGTCTGTCTATCTGTCTGTCTATCTGTCTGTCTATCTGTCTGTCTATCTGTCAATCTATAAGTCTCTGTCTATCTGTCTGTATATCTACCTATTTTTTTTATCTATAAGTAAGTCTATTAATCTGTTCAATTATCTCTTTGTCTATCTCTTTGTCTATCTCTCTGTCTATCTGTCTGTCTATCTATTGTTGGAAAAAGGTGCAATCTTATATTCAGAAAAAGAATCTATCCTATTAAAAAAAAAAAAAAAAAATTTAGATTTAAGACTTTTTTACGCTTTTGAATACAGAGCCTGTAGAAGCTATGAATTTTTTCAAATGCTAAAAGAGAAAATATATCATCTTCTAAACAAACTAAAATTTATGAAAAATTAAATATGGTGAAAAATCTCCTAAAAAATTTAGAAAAATCTTCTAATTATTTTGTAAAAATCATTAGTATCTTTCTGACGATTGCGAAAGCATTAAACTTTAAGTTAAGTTAAAAAATTTGATTTACTGGTTGAAATATGTCCAGTCCATATATGTATATAATATATTTTTAAAAACGAAGCTTTTCTATAATTAGGGTCGGTCCGTCCGTCCGTCCGTCCGTCCGAGATAGATAGCTTTTATTCGTTAATTTAGGCATGATAGAATTGTCCTATCGATTTCAAACTTTGCATGGTGATTCCTGTAGTAGTTAGGTACGATTTAGAAAGCGTATCAACTCTATAATCATTACCAGAATGTCCGTAAGTTCATTTTAAACATGTTGATTATTCTACTTTTTTATCAATAAATTTTTATGTGATCTAATTATTTACTTACAGTTTTGCTTCGACTCTTATACTTTTATAAACTGAGTATTCAGTTCTGACACTATACAAGTGTTAATGTCCGTTTGTCCTACCGTTTCAGTGCTTCGCTTTTATGGATGTTGTCATCCTTGTTTTTATGTATGTTCATCTTAAAGTCCTAAATTTA
>NC_137274.1:20298404-20313404 GCF_053477335.1 Acartia tonsa
TATCTATCTATCTATCTATCTATCTATATATCTATCTATCTATCTATCTATCTATCTATCTATCTATCTATCTATCTATCTATCTATCTATCTGTCTATCTATCTATCTATCTATCTATCTATCTATCTATCTATCTAACTATCTATCTATCTATCTATCTATCTATCTATCTATCTATCTATCTATCTATCTATCTATCTATCTATCTATCTATCTATCTATCTATCTATCTATCTATCTATCTATCTATCTATCTATCTATCTATCTATCTATCTATCTATCTATCTATCTATCTATCTATCTATCTATCTATCTATCTATGTATAGAGACAACAAGGCCCGCGCCCAGGAAGTAGTGAAGATGGGTAATGACATGGACAGACTCAAGATGGCCAACGAATCACTGACCATGGCTAAGGTGAGTTGTAGCTAATTGTCATAGGAATCTTCACACAAAAGGGAACTATCCACGAACATGAGCAAGTGATTTGAAGCACCTTCCAACATTGATCCATAGTTTTTTTTTGTGAATATACTAGGTTTATGTTAAATATTTGAATTATCGACTATAAAGTTATGCTTCACCATGGTTTTATATGAAAAAACTTTAAAATGTAAAATATTTTTAGATACAATATCATCAACTGCTTTGTTGAGTTCAAAGGACAAACTAAAATGAAAGCATCAAATGCTGTAAATTGCAAAAATACATTAATTAAACTGTTTAAAATATTACAAGCTACCAACCCTTTTCTAAACATACATATTTAATCAAAATGATATACTTTTGTGTCAAAGCTTTTAAACAACAGTTTGAACTCATCAAAACATTTGATGAATTTGCACAAGACTATGCTTTAGTTTTCAAAGTTTTTTTCTTATAAAACTATGGTGAAAACTAAATAATAAACAAGAACCTAGTATATTCACTAAAAAAATGCCAAGGATCAGTGCTGGAAGATGCTTAGAATCACTTGCTCTTGTTCGTGGATAGTCCTCTTTCAATCGTTTATCTTTGACTAGCGGCTACGCCCCTAGAGGCCTCTAGTGGCACTTTAAATGTTTTTTTTTATTTAAAATATCTAATTACAGAAATAGTTGGTTTATGTTTCGTTGGAGTCTCTTTTTCGGGAGGGGTAATTTTTTTTCTAGGGGCGATTTCTCCTGATAGGGTGGTGGTACCCTCCCCCAAAATAGTTATAAACCTTCCCGGGACTTATGAGAAGCTACCCTGTTAAGGAGAACCCGATCGGTTCAGCGGTAAGCGAGATCCTTCGCTACAAACAGACAGACAGACAAACAAACAAACAGACAGACATCGTTCTACTTTGTATTATAGATAACAGCAAAGAAATTGTCTTTTCACGTATAGATGCCCCAGTTTTAATAGTATCTTCACGAAAATTAGATATCTTATCTATAATACAAAGTAGTACGAGATCTGTTTGTTTGTTTGTTTGTAGGGAAGGATCTCGCTAACCGCTAAACCGATCGGGTTCTCCTTAACAAAAAAATTACCCCCCCCAATTTTTTTAAAAAACTTAAATAAAAAAATTCGCCCCTAGAGGCCTATAATTCCTATAATAAAGTAACATAATGTTTGTCTGTCCGAAGTATCTTTTAATATAAAGAGCTTTATTTTCATTTTCAAGCTCTTTTTTTTATACTAGCAGCTAGAGGCTAGAAAAATAGCTTAAAACTTTCCCAACATAAAATAGCCTAAAACCGTGTCGTGACCTGTGTTAAGCTTGCCTAAAATAGAGAACCTATTCAATTTAGTAGTTATTGAGATCTTAAGCTTCAGACAAAAAAAACCTTACTACTTTTTATAAAACTAGCGTCTTCGCCCCTAGCCTCTATGAGTTTGGAAGAGTAGAATCCATTCGGTTCAGTGGTAACCGAGATCTTTAGGAACAGACGGACGGACGAACAGACACCATTCTATTTTGTAGCATAGATGATTATTTCAAAGTTTTATTACACTAGTCCCCAAAGTCTTATAATAATGTTTTCTTATTCCTTGGCTTAACAACATTGAGGACTTTTATCGAATTTTGATTTATTGGTTCATTTAAAGTCGAGTGTCACAACGTTTCAACTACTAATTTTAATCTACAGAAGGGGTAATTTTGTGTATCTTCATTGGAAATGTACATCGATTTATCGACCATTGCCTTATCCCTTTAGATCCCTGTTTATCTTTAATAGCATTTGAGAAAATATTAAGTTCAGTGTTCAAACGTTTCAACTACTTATTTTAATCTACAGAAGGGGTAATTTTGTGTATCTTCATTGGAAATGTACATCAGTTTATAGGTTATTGTCTTATCCCTTTAGATCCCTGGGTAACTTTTATAGCTTTGAGAATCTGAGAAAATATTAAGTTAAGTGTTCAAACGTTTCAACCTCTAATTGTAATCTACAGAAGGGGTAATTTGAATATCATCATTGGGGATATACATCAGTTTATTGGTCATTGTCTTATCCCTTTAGATCCCTGGCTATCTTTAATAGCATCTAAGAAAATATTAAGTTAAGTGTTCAAACGTTTTAACCAATAATTTTAATATACAGAAGGGGTAATTGTGAATATTATCATTAGGGATGTAAATCAATTTATAGGTCATTGTCTTATCCCTTTAGATCCCTGTTTATTTTTAATAGCATCTGAGAAAATATTAATATTAATTTAGTTGAGTGTCCCAACGTTTCAACCACTAATTATAATGATATTACAGGGTAAGCTTGAGGATGAGCTGAAATCTTTGAAGATGGAATTTGATGGTCTTAAGAAGAGGTAACAAAATTTACACTGACACCCAAAGTTTTATAACCACAATATCTTTGGGTACTTTTTAAAATTATTAATCTGTTGAATCAAAAACCAAAAGAGTCTGATTAGTTATTTATCGCATCGTATTATAAACAGTTTTCTCGTATTCATTCGAATCCGGTGGATAGGAACCGGTTCTCATCCATACGAAAAAAACTATGTCTAGCACCGTATTATATCCAGCTTTCTATGAATATAAAAATGTACAATCATAAGATTACAAACAGTTTTGTTAGCCCCGAGATGCTGAAGTCACGCTAACAAAACTAGTTTTTAATATTATGATTGTACATTTTTATATGCCTATGAGGCTATAACACTGGATGTAATACAATACGATATATGAATTTTCGGTATGGCTTAGAATCGGTTCTGATCCAGCAGATATTAATTAATTGGTTTCAAAGCCACACTGGAAAATAAGTTTTGAGTGTTTTTTTACCTCTCTTAATTCCCCTTTCCGAGACATGTTAGAAGCTTCACAGTAAAGAAAAACCGTATAGATTCAGTGGTTAGAAAAATCAGATAGACAATCCATTTCTTATGGGCTTATGGTCTAAGACACAAAAATTGTTCTACTACTGCTATGTAACTTGTGCGACTTAATTAGTTATTGGCATTCCATTATCATGCACAGTTAGGACTTCCAGAAAAATATCATGCAATCAAAAAGCTGTTTGTCTGAAAGACGTTTGGCCGTATAATCATTCACATTTATGAATATAATTAGCAGTGTTGCGGATCCGGATCCGCATTTTTTTGAGTCCAAGGATCCGGATCCGGATCCTGGGGTATAAATTTATGGAAAAATCTACCTAAATTTATATAAAATAGTCACTTACAAATTTTGAAATATCTGGTAACCTTGTTAGGATCAGCTGATCCACTCCTCACTCTTCAGGTTCAGACTTGAAAATTAAAAGTATTTTTGACTTCGAGATTAAAGAATAAATATTTTTTGAAAAATTTGGTGATTTTATTTTTATTGTCAAGAATCCGGTTCCGGATCCGCACTGACCAAATTTGGAGGATCCGGATCCGCATACAATCAATGCGGATCCGCAACACTGATTATTAATTAGGCTCTTTGTCCATTTATCCAGGTTAGTGAACTTGTGCCAACCAATCAATGAATGTTCAGGTATGCCGAGATGGAGCGTGACAACAGGAAGCTGGCCCATGAGAGAGAAGAGCTGGCCCGTGCCTACAAGGAAATTATTTATCAAATAATATATCTCCATAATACAAGGGTTTATACATCCAATAGACAAATAAGAGAAGAGCGATTCGTCATATTTTCACAGTAGCTTTTTAGAGGTTATTTTAGGTTGATTGCCCCGCATGGTTAAGCAATTAGCCCCACACGGTTAGAGCCCCCCACAGGGACTAGATATAGCAGATAAGCTACTGTGGAAATACGACGAATCGCCCCTTAAGAGGTGTTGCCACTAAAGAGACTATACCCAAAAAATCTTTTAATACCTATATTTGCAACAGCTTTTATTACAAAGAAACTGCCAATATTAAACATTTACAAAATGTAAGAAGCTTCAGATTTTCTTATCCGCTGAACAGATAGGGCTTTATATTCAGTGAATATACCTATTGGTCCAAGGATGGTTTTAAGCTATTTTCTTAGGGGCAAAGACATACACACATATTTGATAATTGGTCTGTCTGTCTTTTTGGTCCTGGGATAGTTTTAAGTAGGGTTGGACTGGATACATATTTGACCAGATACCGGATATCCAGCTGATTTATATTGCCGGATATCCGGCAAATTACCCAATATTTGATAGTTAGTTTGTCTGGTCTATTAGCCCTGAGATTATTTTAAGTAGGGTTGGTCCATAAACATATTGGCCAGATACCGGATATCTAGCTGATTTCTATTGCCGGATATCCGGCAAATTACACAATATTTGATAATTAGTTTGTCTGGTCTATTAGCCCTGAGATTATTTTAAGTAGGGTTGGACCATAAACATATTTTACGGATATCTAGCTGTTTTATATTACCGGATATCCGGCAAAATACACATATTTGATAATTGGTCTTTCGGGTCTATTGACCCTAGGATGGTTTTAATTAGGGTTGGACTGGATAAATATTTGACTAGATACCGGATATCTAGCTGATTTATATTGCCGGATATCCGGCAAATTACACATATTTGATAATTGGTCTGTCTGGTGTGTCAGGATGCCAACAATGGAAAGATGAAGCTGCAGGAGCGTGTTGCTGCCCTTGAGAAGGAACTTGCCAATCTTCGCAGGAAAAACATTTGTAGCCGCTGGATTAGAACCAGTTTTCAGTCAAACTATCCGCATAATATCTGCAGAATGTTATTTTTTTTGTTTTTTTTTTGCTTACTGATTTACTTCTGTAGTCATGTATCTAGAGGGATAAGGTAATGGCTGATAGATTGATGTACATTATCAATGATGATACACATAATGATCCCTTCTGTAAATTAAAATTTGTTGTTGAAACGTTTGAACACTAAACTTAATTGACCAACCAATCAAAATTTACTAAAGTAACCAAAGTTGTTGAGGCAACAAATAAGGAAAAATTATTGACAGTTCTTTGTATTGTTTTAATAAAATAATTTGGCTCTTTGTATTATTTTAATAATACAATTTGTCTCTTTTTATTATTTTAATAATACAATTTGGCTCTTTGTATTATCTTAATAATACAATTTGGCTCTTTGTATTATCTTAATAATACAATTTGGCTCTTTGTATTATTTCAAAAAAATAGGGTTTAAACATTGTACTAAAATGTTTGTACTGCCTGTACAGAGATGCTGAGAAGGGTCTGGGAGCCGCCAGAGAGGAGTTTGAGGCTCAGAAGAAGAAACTGCTGGTCGAGATTGATACCCTCACTCGCAGGTATATCTATCTATATATCTTTCTCTCTATCTATCTATCTATCTATCTATCTGTCAATCTATTAATAAATCTATCTATATATCTATCTATCCATCTAATTATCTATCTATCTATATATCTATCTATCCATCAATCTATCGATAAATCTATATATCTATCTGTCTATCTGTCTATCTGTCTATCTGTCTATGTGTCTATCTGTCTATCTGTCTATCTGTCTATCTGTCTATCTGTCTATCTGTCTATCTATCTATCTATCTATCTATCTATCTATCTACAAATCTATATATCCATCTATCTATCTAGACTGGCTGAGACTGACTCTAGACTGAAGAATGAGGTTGAGGTTATTAAGAAGAAGATGGCCATCACTATCACAGGAAAGACGACATTCATTTGGGCTCTTTGTATTATAGAGTATTATTCATATAGGCTCTTTGTATTATAGAGTATTATTCATAGAGGCTCTTTGTATAATAGAGTATTATTCATATAGGCTCTTTATATAATAGAGTATTATTTATATAATTGAGCTCTTTGTAATAATTACATAGGCTCCTTGTATGATTTACATGCGCTCTTTGTATTATAGAATACATGCATTTGGGCTCAAGCGATTAAAATCCTGAAAAATATCAAATATTGAATTTTATGCTAGGACTAAGATTAATATTATTTAAGTAGAAGTGAAATAACAATGACTAAGGTTGCTAGGACATGTGCTTAGAATAGAATATAATGGGTTTCCAAGCTACGATTTCAGTCTTGGTAGTTTTAAAACTACGTGGTAGAAATTAAGTTCTTTCAAATATATGCCCTGTAAATTTAGTTGAAGCAAATAAATAGGGAAAAAAATATGTGGTTCACTAAATTCAAGTTCAAATGCATTTCGTGCAACTATCCCTGTGAGGCAAATTAGTAATAAAATCAAAATTAAAACCTATTAATATAAGGAAGTTTAACCATCCCTCTTTTTTAATACTAAAATCTTGTTATTGCTCCATTAAAACATTAATTCGGATTTTTAATGTTATATATCCCACTTGTTATTTATATTCTTTGCAACTAATAGAGGGGCGTCAAGCTTTTTTTTTTTTTTTTCTTTGGGGGGGGGGGGGGGGGTGGGGTAATTACTCCCCTGAAATCTGTTGGCCGTGGTAAATTTTGTTTACCCCCCCAAAATTTACCCCCAGGGTAAAATATTTTTGGAGGTTAGATAAATTTTATTAAATATTTACTATTTTTTTTGTTAGAGATTTTTTATTTGGGGGGGGGGGGGGTAAATACCCCCTCCTTAATGGTTGGGGGTGCCTCCCAGGGTAGGGATAAATTTTAAAGGGGGGGGGGGGTACGCCAACCCCAAATTCGTTTGGGGGGTAATCCCCACTTTACCCCCCCCCCCCCTTGGACGTCTATGAACTAATATGAGTGAATGAAGAACACATTTGTGGGGTGGGTGTTTATAAACCCTCCCACCCCAACTCAAAAGAATAGGGTTAAACATTGTGAATATGTAATGTAGGGAACTAAAGGGACAAGACAATGGATGATAAATTGATGTACATCAATTATTTATGTGTAGGTTACAATTAATGGTTGAAATGTTAGGACACTCAATTAAATGAACTCTTCCCATCAAAATTGTAAGAAAGCCCCCAAGGTTGTAATTGTTAAGCCAATGAATAAGAAAACATTATTATTATAAAACTTTGGGGACTAGTATAATAAACAGCATATTGTCTCCCATCACTCTAATTTGTAAAACTTGTATATTGTATGGTCTCTAATGGATTTATTATCATAAAACTTTAGGGACTAGTGTAATATACGGCCCATTGTCCCCTCTCCTTCTTGTAGTATTATGAGAAGTGTACAAACTTTTCGACCAATGAAATGTTGTATTGGTGCAGAGCTGGAGATGTCCCTGGATGCCTCCAACAAATCCAACTCCCAGCTCCAGAACACCGCCAAGACCCAGGAACATTGTTCAATTTCATTATTTTTATCGTATTCATTCGAATCCGGTGGATAGGAACCGGTTCTCATCCATACGAAAAAACTATGTCTAGCATAGTATTATATCCAGCTTTCTACTAATATAAAAATGTACAATCATAAGATTAAAACCGGTTTTTTAACCCGTGCCTTCAGCATCTCGGGGCTAAAAAACCGGTTTTAATCTTATAATTGTACATTTTATATCCGCGGAAAGCTGTTTATAATACGATGCGAGAAACAACTATTAACAGCGAAGCTTTTCTATCTTTGCAGGGGGATAAAGTCAGTAAAAATGCGTGACGTCATAAAAATAAGGGATCATCCATCTCTGTTTTAGGGGGGTTTTCTTTCCCACTTCTCCTCTCCTCGCATCTCATTCATTTTTATGACGTCACTCGGCTGATTTTTGAGTGACTTTCCCGGGCCTACCCCTTTCTCACAACTTTAATCAACCCCCCCCCCTATTGAGATATGACCCCCCCCCCCCTACAAAATTTAAAACTTCTTACCTTTAATTAACTAATAAATAAAAAAACCTTAAGGGGAACATATAATTTATCTCTATTGTCCTATCAACATATCTTTAGTATACAGATAACTACCTGCCCCCTATTCCAACGACCTTTTTCGTCTGCTAGCTATTTTTTTCCTGCTATTTGGCTCTGTTAATATATACCACACCGTTGGTTTATTTTCAAAGACCCAATTGAGAGTCGGCACAAGGTCATTGCGATATGGAAATACAGTTATTTAACCACTAACCCTGCTAGTGTCCTATCCCTTTTCAATATTTGAAATTGCAACACTGTATACCTGTCTACAGGCTGGCAAGATCATGGAGCTGACCGCTGCCTACGACGATGTGAACAAGAAGCTGGCCGGTAGCCTGCAGCAGTATGACATCACCTTCAAGCAGCTGAGACAGATTGAGGCCGAGTTCAAGGGACTCCGCACATCCAACGAGCAGTCCGTCAAGGTTAGTTACATAAGAGATTAATATCCGCTGGATTAGAACAAGTTTTCAGCCATACTATCCGCATAATATCCGCGGAAAGCTGTCTATAATACTGAGACAGATAGAGGCCGAGTTCAAGGGACTCCGCACATCCAACGAGCAGTCCGTCAAGGTTAGTTACATAAGAGATTAATATCCGCTGGATTAGAACCAGTTTTCAGAGTATACTATCCTCATAATATCCGCGGAAAGCTGTCTATAATACTGAGACAGATAGCGGCTGAGTTCAAGGTACTCCGCACTTCCAACGAGCAGTTCGTCAAGGTTAGTTGCATAACCGATTAATATCCGCTGGATTAGAACCAGTTTTCAGAGTATACTATCCTCATAATATCCGCGGAGAGCTGTCTATAATACTGAGACAGATAGAGGCTGAGTTTAAGGGACTCCGCACTTCCAACGAGCAGTCCGTCAAGGTTAGTTACATAACCGATTAATATCCGCTGGATTAGAACCGGTTTTTAGCCATTTTATCCGCGGAAATCTGTCTATAATACGATGCTATAAATAAATATATAAAACATAGAGATCTTAAGGGATAAGACAATGGCGGATAAATTGATGTACACCCCCAGTGATAATACACTAAACAAACCCTTCCATAGATTAAAATTAGAGTTTTGACACTCAATTTAATTAACCAACCAATTAAATTTTACTAAAGTGAAAAGTAAAAATTATTTTTCCATGAACTAAATAATTTTCCCATGAACTAAATTATTTTCCCATGAACTAAGATATTTTCGCACAATCATAGGAACTAAACAGTTTTCTCTTTGTTAGGTTATCAAGGAGTACGAATCTAAGCTGACCATCATGACTACACGTGTGAATGAGCTATCTATCTATCAGTCTATCTATCAGTATCTATCTATCTATCTATCTATCTATCTATCTATCTATCTATCTATCTATCTATCTATCTATCTATCTATCAGTCTATCTATCAGTCTATCTATCTATCTATCTATCTATCTATTGTAGGTGATCAAGGAGTACGAGTCTAAGCTGACCATCCTGACCACTCGTGTGAACGAGCTGACCAGCATCAACAACAACCTGTCCCAGGCCAAGGGCAAGCTCGAGAAGGAGCTTTCTGGAATTTCCAGGTATGTTGGCAGTTATTTTGGGTAATTTGGGTACTTTTAGGATTTTTGGGTGATTTGGATATTATTGGGTACTTTGGATATGTTTGGATACTTTGGATATTTTTGGGTACTTTGGATATTTTTGGGGTACTTTGGATATTTTTGGGTAATTTGAATATTTTTGGGTACTTTGGGTACTTTCGGTTACTTTGGGGTACTTTGAGTACTTTTGAGAAGGAGCTTTCTGGAATTTCCAGATAGGCCAGCTCCTACAGGATCTGTAACAGGATGTTTGTCTTTCTATCTTCTATTTCATTAGTAAATATAGCTTTCATTAAATCTATCTATCAATGATGTATTTTTTAATCTATTAATCAGTCAGATAATCTATTAATCAATATATCCATTAATTTATCTATTTGTCAATCAACTTATCTAAAAATCACTTTACCTTTCTTTCAAACAATATATCTATCTATTAATCTACCAATTTATCTATCTACCAATCAATCAATCAATGTATTGATTCTTTATCAAACAGGCAGTACGATGACATCACCCGTGATCTGAAGATGGCTGATGACCATTTATCTATCTATATATCTATCCATCCAATTATCTATCTATCAATCTATCTATCCATCAATCAATCAATCAATTGATTATTGATATAACAGGCAGTATGATGACATAACCCGCAAGCTTAAGATGGTTGATGACCATTTATCTATCTATTTATATAATTATACAAGCTCTATAGGACTGAATCCTATTGGTTTTGAGCCATAGCTAATAGGATCCAGCCTCCAATTGGTTAATTTAATTAGGATATATAATTATTTATCTATCTATAGGCAGTATGATGACATCACCCGTGAGCTGAAGATGGCTGATGATCGTGCCAACAAGGCCGGCAACGACGCCAAGCACTTTGAGTCTCTGCTTCGCGAAGAGCAGGCCAAGATTGTCAACCTCGTCAACGCCAAGAAGTCTCTGGAGAATGAGGTAAGGCGTTATATAACCCATCAATTTATCTATATATCTATCTATCTATCTATCTATCTATCTATCTATCTATCTATCTATCTATCTATCAATCAATCTATCTATTATGTATCAATCAATCAATTAACCTATCTATCTATGCATCAATTAATCAATTAACCGAACCCAGTAAAAGTGTCTGACTGATTATGACGTAAAAAAATAATTAGCCAATGAGAGGCCACTATAAATTTTACCATTGGTCAATAATGGCCTCTCATTGGCTAATTTTTTTTTACGTCATAATCAGTCCGACACTATTATTGGGTTCAATTAACCTATCTATCTATGTATCAATCAATTATTCTATCTATCTATCAATCAATCGATCTATTTATCTTACAATCAATCTATCTATCTATCTATCAATCAATCAACCAATCAATCAAGGGGAGAACCCTGAGTTTGAGAATTGAGGAAATTGAGTCTACAGCTATGGCCATCTATCAATCAATCAATTTATCTATCTATCTATGTATCTATATATCTATCTATCTATCTAAATAATTGTCTAATTGTCTGCCTGGAGATCCTCTCAATGGAATCATGGCTGTCTGATGCTTGAAACAAAATCTAGCTTTTCTGTCTTTCACATAGCGAAATCTTGCAAAATCTAGCTTTTTTGTTCTTCACATAGCAAAATCTTGCAAAATCTAGCTTTTATGTCCTTTACCTAGCAAAATCTATCTATCAATCAATCAAGGTAAGAACTCTGAGTGTAAGAATTAAGGAGATAGAATCAAAAGTAGTGGCCACCTATCTATCTATCGATCAATCATTCAATGTATCAATCTATTTATCTATCAATCAACCAAGGTGAGAACCCTGAGTGTGAGAATTGAGGAGATTGAGTCTACAGCTGTGGCCATCTATCAATCTATCAATCAATCAATTAATCTATCTATCTATGCATCAATCAATCAATTAACCTATCTCTCTATGCATCAATCAATCAATTAACCTATCTATCTATGTATCAATCAATTAATCTATCTGTCTGTGTATCAATCAATTAATCCTTCAATCAATATATCAATCAATTAATTAATATATCTATCTATATATCTATCAATCTACCTATCTATCTATCTATCTATCAATCTATCTATTTATCTATCTATCAATCTATCTATCAATCAATTTATCTATCTATCTATCTATCTATGTATCAATCAATCTATCTATCAATCAATCAATCAAGGTGAGAACCCTGAGCGTGAGAATTGAGGAAATTGAGTCAACAGCTGTGGCCATCTATCCATCTATCAATCAATCAATTAACTTATCTCTCTATGCATCAATCAATCAATTAACCTATTTATCTATGTATCAATCAATTAATCTATCTGTCTGTGTATCAATCAATTAATCCTTCAATCAATATATCTATCAATCTATCTGTCTATCTATGTAGCAAGACAATTCATCTATCTATCTATCTATCTCTCTATCTATCAATCAATCAAATCATTATTAGGTGAGAACCCTGATCGTGAGAATTGAGGAGATTGAGTCTACAGCTGTGGCCATCTATTTATGTCTCAATAAATCAATCAATTTATCTAACAATCTATAAATCTATCTATCTGTGTATCAATCAATTAATCAATCAATCAATATATCTATGCATCAATCAATCAATTAATCTATCTATCTATGTATCAATCAATCAATTGATTTGATATATCTATCAATCTATCTATGTAGCAATCAATCAATTAATCTATCTATCAATCAATCAATCAATTGTTAGGTGAGAACCCTGAGCGTGAGAATTGAGGAGATTGAGTCTACAGCTGTTGCAAGCAGCAAGAGAACTATCCAGAAGATGGAGATCAGAATCACAGAGCTGGAGACCATGATTGACAGGCAGATACAACTTTACACGATGCGATACATAATTTTTCAGTATGGCTCGAAATCTGGTTCTAATCCAGTGGATATTAATCGGTTTCGAGGCCATATTGGTATAATTTTTATGGCATTTTTTTATATAAATATTAGACAATGATGGGGGGAGGGGTAGAATAACTTGTAGGTCCCCACCCCCCTGTGTCGTCTTTCTCATTAACCAAACAATCAAAATTCACTTCAGTACCCAAAGTTGTTTAGCCAACGAATAAGAAAACATTATTAATAAAACTTTGGGGACTAGTGTAATAAATAGCCCATTGTCCTCTCTCTCTCTGGAAGTTCCCCCTAGATTCTACCTAGCTAAAGTTGATCTTGAAAAGAAAAAGTTTTTAAGTCAACAAGGATGAAAACATCCATAAAAGCGAAAAACGAACATGAACACTTGTAAAGTGTCAGAACTGATTAATCAGTATATAAAGGTATAACAATCGAACCAAAATTGAAAGTAAATTTCTAAAAAAAAATGCTTATTTACAAGATAATCAACATGTTTAAAGATGAACGTACGGACATTCTGGTGATGAATATAGAGTTGCCATGCTTTCTAAATCCTACCTAACTACTGCAGGAATCACCATACAAAATTTAAAAAATCGATAGGACAATTCTAACATGCCTAAATTATTGAAAAAAAGCTACGATTCCAGACGGACGGACGTACGGACCGAACCTAATTATAGAAAAGCTTTGCTTAAAAAAATAAAACCCAACTAAAGTTGCTCCTGTGGTTGCTAGTGAGAAGAAGACCCACTGCATGACCATGACAGAGCTGCACAAGAAAGAGAAGTCCATCAAGGAGCTGCTCCTCCAGTCTGAGGAGGATAGAAAGAATATTCTCATCCTGCAGTAAGTTTTTTTTTGTATTTTTTGTACTTTTGGTACTTTTTGGTACTTTTTTTGTACTTTAATACTTTTTTGTACTTTGGGTACTTTTTGTACTTTGGGTACTTTTTTGTACTGTGGGTACTATTTTGTACTTTGGGTACTTTTTTGTACTTTGGGTACTTTTTTGTACTTTGGGTACTTTTTTGTACTTTGGGTACTATTTTGTACTTTGGGTACTTTTTTGTACTTTGGGTACTTTTTTGTACTTTGGGTACTTTTTTGTACTTTGGGTACTTTTTTGTACTTCAGGTACTTTTTTGTACTTTAAGTACTTTATTGTACTTTGGGTACTTTTTGTACTCTGGGTACTTTTTTGTACTTTGGGTACTTTTTGTACTTTGGGTACTTTTTTGCACTTTGGGTACTTCTTTGTACTTAGGGTACTTTTTGATACATTGGGTACTTCTCCTTTAATTTGAGGAGGATAGAAAGAATATTCTTATCCTGCAGTAAGTTTTATTTTGTACCATATCGGCTTAAGAATCTAAATATAGCCGTGTTTGTATATCGATCTATCTATCTTTTTATCTATCTATTTATATATCTATCAATCTATCTATTAATTTATTAGGTTCCAGGACAAACGCAAGAGTAGACAAACGCAGGAGTGTTAAAATATTAATTTAATTAAGTATTTCTATACAGGTTAGGTTAGGTTAAGATATGAATGTACAAATAAGCCCCCCGCAGGGGTTATACATTAAAAAAATCTAAAAGAAGGTCTAAAATAGGTTAGGTTAGGTTAAGTATCAACTCCTGCGTTTGTCCACTCCTACGTTTGGGACTCCTGCGTTTGTCAATAATCTATCAATCTATCATTACATCTGTAAATCAATATCTTTTAATATAAAATATATCAAATTATTTATTAATCTATCTATCTATCTATCAATCAATCTATCAACCAATTAATATTTCTATCTATCTATTTATCAACCAAACAATATTTCTATCTATCTATCCTTCTATCTATCTATCTATCTATCTATGTATCTAGGGAGTCACTGGACAAGCTGAATGAGAAGATCAAGATGTACAAGCGCCAGCTGGAAGAGCAGGAACGGAAATTATAGTTTAATCCGATTAATATCCGCTGGATTAGAACCGGTTCTCAGTCCTACTATCCGCATAATATCCGCGGAAAGCTGTCTATAATACGATGCTGTAAATAGATATATAAAACTCAGAGATCTAAAGGGATAAGACAATGGCCGCTGAATTGATGTACATCCCCAATGATTTTATACAAAATTACCCCTTCTGTAGATTAAAATTAGTGATTGAAACGTTTGAACACTCAACCTAATTAACCAACCAATTTAA
>NC_137274.1:20318404-20343404 GCF_053477335.1 Acartia tonsa
CAGCTATCTATCTATCTATCCAGCTATCTATCTATCTATCCAGCTATCTATCTATCTATCTATCTATCTATCTATCTATCTATCTATCCAACTATCTATCTATCCAACTATCTATCCAACTATCTATCTACCTAGGAGGAGTCTAGCAGTGCCCTGCAGAGCAGCTACGCCAGAGCTGGCAGTGTTGCCTACAGCCGGGCAGGATCTGTAGCCCGTGCTGGTTCCACATTCAGGTATACAAAATAAACCAGGGATCTAAAGGGATAAGACAATGACCGTTAAATAGATGTATATTCCCAATGATGATTCACAAAATTACAACTCAAGTAGATTAAAATTAAGCCAACTAATCAAAATTTTCTGAAGTCCCCAAAGTTGTTAAGAAAACTTTGTTATACAACTTTGGGGACCAGCTCATCTAGTCATTAGTGTTACTTACCCAGCTTAGTATTAGTCATTTAATCGTACATTTTTATATCTGCGGAAAGCTGTTTTTAATACAATAACTATACCTGTATTTATGTTGCAGAGCCAGCAGTATGGCAAGAGCTGGTTCCATGTCCAGAGCTGGTTCTGTTCTCAGATACTAGACCTGTTCCATGTCCCAAGCTGGTAACCTACAACCAATATCAGCTTAACTTAGACCAGTCATGTGACCAATCAGCTGATTTTAGGTGGTCTATCAGCTGATTTTACACCAATCAGCTGATTTTTAGTGGTCGATCAGCTGATTTTACACCAATCAGCTGATTTTCAGTGGTCTATCAGCTGATTTTAAACCAATCAGCTGATTTTCAGTGGTCGATCAGCTGATTTTAAACCAATCAGCTGATTTGTCATCGGATTTCATACCAGTGTTGTCGTGACTATTTATATAAATTTTATTTGAGTATATTTTGAGATTTGAAACTATATTCTAAAAATTTACACAAAATTATAATAAAACAGTTTATTTTAGAAAAAACTTATTCAAAATTACTTAAATAGCATTTTTAAAACTTAAAATTACTTAAATAAAATTATTTATATTTTTTTTCATTCAGAACTCAATAATTTAAAAATACTAACTGAAACAAAATATGAAAACTTTTAGATTTTAATTTTTTCTCTCAATTTTTTGTCAAGATTTCAAAATTCGGGCTGGGTTTTGCAATCTTTTCAATTATTGTAGATCAAAGTATTAGAAAATTTTAAGAAATTTTATTGTCAAAAGAATATGTAAAAAAATATTTTACTAAACATATTTTTAGATTTTGAATAAAACTGTTTTATTCTTCTTAAAAATCTTGTAAAGACAATTTTCACATGAAAAAAAACTGTTTTAATCAAATTCTAACAACAAAATTAGCTCTAAAAGCTGCCAGTTTATCATCTAAAAGACCTCTTTTTTACAATTTTAAGAAAAAAATCTCAAAATTTTGTTGAGGATTTTGAAGAAAAAAATTCACAAAAAATCTTTTTTTTTGGCTCCCAAATGAGCTCCTGGGCTGGGCGCTCATTTTTGGAACTAGACCCAAATTTTTTTGGGAATTTTTAAAAAATAACTAAAAGAGGCGATTTTTTCTAAAACCTTTATATACATCTTTGCTGTAATTGTTATTTTTTTGTATTGGAGAAATGTTATTAAAAGAATAGGCAGAAAAGGACCTATTTTAAATAAACAATAAATATATTATTATATAAAAATAAATATTTATTAATTATAACTAAACTTTTCTATAATTAGGGTCGGTCCGTCCGTTAGAGTTAGTTTTTCGTTAATATAGGCATGTTAGAATTGTCCTATCGATTTCAAACTTTGCATGGTGATTCTTGTAGTAGTTAAATATGATTTAGGAAACGTAACAACTCTATAATCGTTACCAGAATGTCCGTACGTCCATTTTAAACATGTTGTTTTTTATACTTTTTTATAACAACACAACACAACGCATTTTTATGGTCTGATTTTTGGAATACTGATTCCTAGGACAATATGTTATAAGTGAAGCATCACTATAAAGTCCTAAAAAAGTATGTCCTTATCTTATTTGCGCAGTTTTTCAACAAATTTACTTACAATTTTATTTTGACTTTTTTACTTTTATATTCTGATTATTCAGTTCTGACACTCTTCAAATTTTCATGTTCGTTTGTACTACCGTTTCAAAGCTTCGCTTTTATGGATGTTGTCATCCTTGTTAAAGAAGCTACTCGCTAAATGTTTGCGTCTGTTTGTCTGTTGGTAATTTTAGGCGTATTTATTTATTTCAACCATCCTTCACTCCCCCATGCCCCTCCTCTTTTTTTATATGCATAAAAAAGGAGGAGGTGTATTCACCCTCTTGGCTATACAAAGGGGGGTGGTGAATAAACTTATCTAGGGGTACATTAATAAAACACGGAGGGAGGTAACATTGGGCTGTTTATTACTCTAGTCCCCAAAGTTTTATAATAACGTTTGCTTATTAGTTGGCTTATCAACTTTCGGAATTTTTATTCAATTTTAATAGGTTGGTTCTTCATGTTGAGTGTCTAAACGTTTCAACAAATAATTGTATACAGAAGGGGTATTTTTGTGTGTTATTATTGGGCATGTACAACAATTTATCGGTCATTATCTTATCTCTTCATATCTCTGCTAATAGAACCTCTTTATAGTGCCTATAACTTTTCATAAGCAGAAAAAAATGCTAAAAGTTTTGAAGACGAAGAAAGTCCCTCAATGACGTCATAAAAATGAGAGATGAGGAGAGGAGGAGTGGGAAAGAAAAACCCCTAAAAAAGAGATCGATAATCCCTCGTTTTAATAACGCAACTTGCTGATTTTTTGAGGGACTTTCTTTGTCTTCAAAGTTTTTTTTTACACAATTTAATCATAACATATCCTATTATATAAAGTAGTAAGGTTTCTTTTGTCTGAAGCTTAAGATTTCGTTAACTACAGAACCGATTGAGTTCTTCATTTTAGGAAAGCTTCACAAAGGTCCTTGGAGGGGTTTAGGCTATTTCAATTCTTCCAATTTTAGATTTAGCTAATGGGATATTAGTTTAAGGCTATTTTTCAATCTTATTTAACAGAATTTAAAATTTGTTTTTTATCAAAAATTAATTTTGAAACGTACAGAAAAAAATCCTCTAACGATAAAAATAAAATCTACTAATTTTTAGACAATTCTAATTACGTGAGTTTTTTTTTTTTTGGGGGGGGGGGAATAAGTTTTTCTATGGGTAATTTATCTGGGTGGTGGTACTTCCCCCAAAATAGTTAAAAACCTTACCAGGACCTTTAGAAGAACCATATTGATTCAGCCTCCGCTACAGACAAAAAAGCTTACAATTTTATATAATAAGATAAATAAATTGTGCCTTATTGTTATAAAAACCACCATGCAAAGTTTGATATCAATAGGATAATTCTAACATACCTAAATTAACGATCAGAACAGACATACAGACGGACATACCATTATGAAAAAGTAACAGGATATATATGTGTGTGTGTGTTTATCTGTAGCGAAGGATCTCGCCAATCGTTGAACCAATATGGTTCTCCTTTACAATGTAGCTTCTCATAGGTCCTGGAAATGTTTATAACTATTTTGGGGGAGGGTACCACCATCCTCCCACAAAGAAAAAAATACCCCCCCCCCCTTAATTCTATTATAAAGTTTTTTTTGTCTGTAGCTTAAGATTTCGATAACTACTGAACCGATTGAGTACTCCATTTAAGGAAAGATTCACATTTATCCTGGTATTGTTTTAGACTATTTTATTTTCAGATTTATTCTTAGTGATGGTTTTAAGCTATTTTATGCCCTTACTTTTCCTTCAAATACAGAACCCGTAGACGCTTGTTTTAGCTAAAGTAATAGTTTTTTTTCAGTTTTAAACGGTCGAATACGACCTTTCGTAAAATCTAATAAAATATATATCTATTTATTAAAACTAGCTATTATTATTTAGTAAATGTACTTTTCAAAAAGAGCAAAAATTATTTAGAAAAAAAATTGTTTTCTTCTAAACTAGAATCAAATTAACGCTTTTCTCATAAGTAATGCTAAAACGATCCTGAAATAAGCTCACACACACACTCACACACACGCCCACACACACATACACACACACATACACACACCCACACACACACACATCGTAACACAGGACAAAAATATCCAGGAGTTACGTAATAACGGGAATATTCACATCACAATATGAAACCTCTATCCACAATAGTAGTAGTTGAAAAAAACGTCCATTTTTCAATATTGAGACTGACGGACCAGGATCTAAAGGGATAAGACAATGGCTAATAAATTATTGTACATTACCAATGGTGATACACAAAATTATCCCTTCTGTAGATTACAATTAGTGCTTGAAACGTTTGGACACTCAACTTGATAAATAAGAACAAATAAGAAAACGTTATTATAAAACTTTGGGGACTAGTGTAATAGTCTCTCTGAAAACAGACAAACAGATTTATAGAGTAGCTTCGCTTCTAAAAATAAGAGGCGGGCTATAGTATAGTATAGGGGGAGGGGTTGTATCAAAGGCCCCTCTCGAATTTTGGCTTTAATATCATGATTTCGGGTTCCTTAGTCCCTTCAAAAACCAACCTTTTTATTGCAATAAATTTTTTCAGTCTTAACATTAAGATGGGACCCTTTTAAAGGCCAAGGTATTAAACATATATTATATATACATGTCATACGCCCGACTTGGCAGTTGGGTAAAATGGCCTAATGAAATATTCTTTTATTGATCCTATATACAATGTGTAAGAGAAAGAGATATAGAAATAGAAAGGAGGAGTAAAAAAAGAAAGAAAGAGAGAGAGGGAAAGGGGGGGGGGGGATTAAGAGGCTGAAATTTAGAGGACAATTTAAATTTTGGGGGGGATGGGCTTTTAGACAGCATTTGCCCCCAAAAAAGAGGAAGGCTGTTTTAGAAGGTCAGTGTGTGTGTGTGTGTGTGTGTGTGTGTGTGTGTGTGTGTGTGTATGTGTGTGTGTGTGTGTGTGTGTGTATGTGTGTGTGTGTCATCCATATACGAATACATACACACACACCGCGACAAGTGTTCACAAAAAAAGGTTTAAATTTTTTTAAAAAGTCATATTTTGTGATTTACCTACAAACTTTAATTCTATAATAAAATATTTATCTATTTTACATTACTGATCTTTTTTCCATTTCAGCCACTCAGCAAAACAGCTGTACTACTTATGAATGTAATTGTACCAATGAGCCCCTAGAGGCCTCTAGGGGCACATGTGGGAAAGAGGGGGAGTGGGATCAACCATCCCCTTTACATTTTAGAAAAACAATATTCAGGTTTTTTTTATTTGCCAAGGGTGATTTTATCTTGGGAGGGTGGAGGTAACCTCCCCCCAAAATAGTTTAAATCCTTCACTGGACCTAAGAGAAGCTTCATTGTAAAGGAGAACCATATTGGTCCAGCGGTTAGCGAGATCCTTCTTTTACACATAGACAAACAGACACACATTCTGTTACTTTTATATAAGGATATGTATTCCAATCTGTGTAAAATTTATAGCAATATGAGGGGGGAGGGGGCGTGGGGGAGGGAGGGGAGTGTGGGGGGAGGGGGAGGGGAAAGGGGGAGGGAGGGTGCAGGGGAGGGAGGGGGCGTGGGGGAGGGAGGGGAGTGGGGGAGGGATGGGACTCTGTTAATGTTAGTGGGGAGGGAAATGTGGAGGGGGGGGGCGTAGAAAATGGGGTTGGGGTAAAAGGCTTCTTCGAGGCCGTGACTCCCTTTCTTGTGTGTGTGTGTGTGTGTGTGTGTGTGTGTTTGTGTGTGTAAGAATTTTAGTGATATTTTGAAGGAGTACAAATGGGATAGAACCTTGCTTCCAGATAAGGAACATAATAAGGAAGGATATTCCAGTATGGCATTGGAACAAATTAATATCCGCTTGGAACGGGTTCCGAAACCATACAGAAAAATCATTTATTGTAGCGTATGATTACAATAAACAGGAATTCATCTTATAATTCTAATTTTATTATCTGTGGAAAGCTGTTAATATTACTCTTTAAAAATAGGTTAGGTAGTTTGTGACATGCATAAGGAAAGATATTCCAGTATGGCTTTGAAACAAATTAATATCCGCTGGATTAGAACCGGTTCTAAACCATAGAGAATAATCATTTATTGTAGCGTATAATACACAATTTTTTACAAATACTAAAACAAAAATAATAAGATCAGTTGGTCTGGGACTTTGGCCCCTATGGGCCAACTAAACAGTAATTAAGCTTATAATTCTAATTTTACTATCAGCGGAAATCTGTTTAATATAGAATACAATAAATGACTATTCACAATAGGTTTGTTAAGGGGGTGGCAATATATAAATTTATGTCCTAATATTTACATCCTAAAAATAAAATATCAGTCCCTCTGTAGGAAAGAGTACTGTTTTTAACCTATTTTTGAAAGGTATATCAAAAATATGCTCTGACACCTGAAGTGACTTTCTCCATTTTTGTGAATTTTTGGTACACCGATAAACAATCTAGTGTGTCAAAAGGGTGTTACAAACCATCTTGGGGACAAACAAGACAAATTTACTAGTGAAATCTCTAATGTAACACATAATAGAATTTTAAAAAAAATGCAAATTTTTTTGCATAATTAATAAAAATCAGGTGTTGGGTTGAAGTCAAATGCTTTTATTAGGTCAAACTGTTATTAATTATAGACCATTTCATATATATATATATATCCATTTGCTTATAATTAAGAAACACTTTGTCTTATTAAAAGCATTTGACCACAATCCATCACCCAACTTTACAAAATAACATGCAAAAAAAAAGAATCTCTTAATCAATCTTAATATAAAAAGTGGACAAAATCCACAAACAGATTATTAATAAGCATCTGGTATATCATAAACAATGCAGCAAATGCCTAATAAGAAATGATGTTATGCAATACAAATGACCAATGATAGGCCAGTATACATTTATATTGACCAATGGTATCCTAATTTCAAATGGAAGTGGGTCCTTTGTTGTCCAAGAGGATATAAAAGAAAATTTTATTAACTTTAATAACAATGGAGATTTAACTCTTTAAAGTTAACAATTTGGTATTCATTTTAAATTGATATGTTTTATGTTTCAGTAGTACAAAGTTATTTAATCATTAATGGTAAAAGTAAAAAAAAACCAGAAATATGCTGATGTTCCATGAATTTAAATTTTCTATATAAAAGCTTCAAAATCTAGCCTAAGTAAATATGAATGCCACAGCAATGTAAGTAATTTTAATCTTCTCGATTTATAATATCAGTAATTTTTCTTTTTATTTCATTTCAATATTTCTTACATTGACAGTATCAAGCCGTTTTTACTCCACAGGGATTGAGCATAGGCCGCTGACAATTTGTCAGTGTTTTTTGTAACAGTGTGGCTTTTTTATGGATTTGGGATTGGGTTGTCAGCCATAAGCCCTATGATTGTGGTGTAAAGCGTCCATTTGCCAATCAGACAACCAACCCTTAGATTGCATGATGTTTGGAATAGTGTAAGTTTTTTAGAAATAGGTTGAAAAACATACTAACTTTAAAAAATGTCTGAGAGGTCCTAATTGTGCATGGTAGTGAGTTGTTCCTATTTTTGGGCCAAGGCATTCCCCCTACTCTAAATACTTTTGTAGCAGTAGGAGACATTTTTAATATCTTTAGTTACGATGTGGTGTCAGACTGAGATTCAAACCTATCATCTTCCCGACAACGAGCGGATGCTCTAAGATTAAGGTCGTAGGTATACAGTAGACTGGCCCAAAAAAACATGAATTTTTAAATTTTTACCATATCAATTTGCGCATACCTTAAAGTTGTTACCGGCTCAAATGTGAAAACTAGACCTCTCTACAATGAAAATTGATCTCTAAATTTCAATCTTAAGCTTTTTATCAAAAAACGGAATATTTTCATGATTTTAACAAGAAATAATTAAAGAACTGCCAACCTAAAATAATGTAACAAGAGTTTAAATATGAAGCAATTATAAAAAGTAGGCAGAACCGCCATTCCTGCCGAATAATTCCGAAAAACGTCTAAAAACATTGTTTTATTTAAATTGATAATTTGTGTAAGAAATTGAACTAAAACAGTAGCTATTAGTCTTATGAGAAGAGAAATTATGAAAAACTCTAAAAAAATACATTTTAAAGACATAAAATAGGAAAAAGTTTTTAATAAATTTCGTGGCTCAACAGACATTGTCGCCAATAAAGAGACAATTTATTTAAATAAAAAATTAAATGAAAGTAAAAAACATGTAATATACGTATTCTCATATTCAACTTTTAAAAAAAGCATACTAATAAAAAAATTAATATTGCAAAAATAATTTGATTGTTTTTTATTAAACTAGGAATAAAGAGTAAGGCTTATCTTTAATTATTTTTCTTACATGATTTTGCAGTATGAATTAGCTTTCCCAAATTATTGTAATTGTACATAAATAAATTTTTATACTTTCTTTCTTCATATGTTTATTCCTGGTGATTTTAATATTTTATTTCAACAGTTAGGGAGTTGAATCCATTTTTATAGAAGCAGAAACATAATCTATGATTATGGTTTGGACCCTATAAAACTGTAATCTACCCTTTCACTTTCCCCTCTCTTGGTGAAGATATCTTCAACGCCGATACGATTTTTGAAATGTAAGATTCCACTTTCAATAGAGGCGAAACTGGAATCATACATTCATGTTTACATATGAGCGTTTTCATAAACATTGATTTTCTTATTTATATCGACATAATAGTAATGTATCATTCTACTTTCAATAGAGACAAAACTGGAATGATACATTCAAGATAACATATCATATATTTAAATCGACATGGTAGAAATGGTACATATTAGTTAGTTTTTTTTTTATATTTTTATTAGTTTGAAGTTTTTAAGAAAAAAAGGACCTAAAAATAAAGGTTGCTAACACTTACAACCAGGCCCATTTCCGGACCTTAATAGTTCAACTCTCCCCCCCCCCCCCACATATCATCTCAGCTCCTATTAGAGTTAGATGGCAAAAAAAATTGTGCATGTTCCCTGTTAAATAATAAATTTCCGACTTTAAGTGAGACAAAGTCATTTTTTGCTTACTTCACCCTTTCATTTAACAACTTTCTTTTTAAGGTTAATTAAAATGTTAAATGGTTTTAATTTCCTTATTTTTGAAGCTAGAACAATTTTTTTCAGAAAATTTTTATCTTAAAGTAAATTTTATATTAGAAATCTCAAACCATAATTTTTTTTATTCGTTGGCTTAACAACTTTAGGGACTTTTACTGAATTTGGATCTACTATCTATAATACAAAGTAGAATGATGTCTTTCTGTCCGTCCATCCGTCTGTCCCTTAAGATCTCAGTAACAACAGAACCGATCAGATTCTACTCTTCAGGGTATATACCTATTGGTCCTGTTGTGGTTTTAAGCTATTTTCTTGGGGGGTGGGACAACCCCAACATCCCAAAAAATGAAAATTCCCCCCCCCAAAAAAAAAATATTCTGGTGATGCTCATAAATTATGGGCGCAGCACCAGAATTTTTATTTTTTTTAAAATTACCTCATGGGGCAAAGCTCCTAGAGGCTAGGGGCGAAGCTGCTAGTACTTAATAACCTAACCATTCAAAATCCAATAAAAGTCCCAAAAGTTGTTAAGCCAGCTAATAAGAAAACGTTATCATAAAACTTTGGGGACTAGTGTAATAAACAGTCCATTGTCCATCTCTCTCTATGCTAGTTCCCAAAGTTTTACAATAACGTTTTCATTTTTGTTTGCTTAACATGTTTGGGGACTGTTACTGAATTTTAATTGGTTAGTTTATTTAGTATAGTGTCAAAACGTTTCAACCACTGAAGGCAAATTACAGTAGGGGTATTTTTGGGAATGTACATCCATTTATCGGCTATTGTCTTAAACTCATCAGATCACTGGTGGCGATAAACTTGAATTAAAGTACCTAGAGGTTTTGGACCAGCTAAGAAGGTAATTTCAGTTCAATGTTCCCTACCTCCCTGGGTACAATGAAATTTGGTGTTTTTATTTTAAAAATATAATCAGTTACCAGCAATCTAAGTTTCTGACAAAGATAAAGTTATAATTTTGTGTCTAGGCAACATAATTTAATATTGTTTTTTTTTATGAGCATTGAAAATCTTTCAAAATTTTCATTGTACATAACATGTTATTTTGAAATGCCTAGAACTTTTTTGTTATTGAAGCTAAAGATTTTAGATTTGGGGTATTGGGTCTAATTGTGGCAGTCTTTTAGCAGTTAGAGCGTGGTATTTCTTGCAGGTGTTAAAGATCGACCTACATAAAAATTGGTAAGACCTAGAACTAATCCGTAAAAACCTTTTTAACTAAGAATTGTCCATACTTTTCAAATCGGTTGAGAGCTTTAAAATAGAGTTAATATTTTTTTAAAAATGTCCAGAGTTGGTGGCGGGGTATTTTCAGGTAATTTTGAAAAAAAATTTAAATTTGATTTTTAAGGTCCATTTTCAGGTTTTCAAAATTCAATATGGGCTTTTTAAGAATTAGGCCAAAAATTGGGTTGGACAGTGGATTTTTATGAAAATATTTTATTTTTAAAGAAAATTTTTGCAAAAAAAAATAAAATTTCCCATCTTTAAAAAAAATGATTTTTGACATAGAAGGAATAGTCTAATCCTTATGAAATTTTTTGTGGATAATCCCTCTAACCTAACCTAATTATGTTTGATTGACTGTTTTTCATTGATTTTTTTTAGGTTGAAAAAAACGTTATTGGTTTAGCCCCCCTGTGGGGTATTAATCAGTAACAACTTTAAGTCCAATTATATCAAACTTCTAAAATCCTAGGATAACCTGATAGTCTTTTCCGTAAGCTTTCTAACATTCTTGGTTTCATTAGAAAATATTAAACAGTTTTTAACCTATCTTAAAATGGGGTGTCAAAAATATACTAGGACTCCTATAGAATCAGACTGCAGAGCCCAAATTTGAATTAAGTCCCCAATAAACTTTTTTGGGGGGATTTAAAAATTATTTTTTAATGTTGCTCTGGTCATTTTGACTAGAGCAAAAGGTCTTTTTTACTCGGGGTAATATTGTTGCATTTGGAACAATTTATATATAATTCACTTTATATTGATACAATAAAAAAAACATAACTCTGTTCAATGGAAATATTTATTTTTCTAAAACAATTAATTTCATTGAAAAATCTAACATATACAATAAAACATATAATTCTAAAGTCTGAACCAATAAGAAGTCTTCTTTCATTTCAATTCTTTACATTTCAAAAAAGAGTGTTTTCACAAAGTGACTCATTTCCAATGTAGTTAAATAATTTTGATTTAATCAAAATGAAAAGAATGAAAACCATACACATAAAACATACATACTTTTAAAAAATATTTTAAAAAATAAGTTTGAATAATCCTATATTATATCATATTTGTATGAGTGACAAAAATAAATTTATTGTATTGCATAAACATTTGTTGTCATCTTACATTATTAATAATATATTTAACCCTTTACAGCTGATTTTTATGTGTTTTAAATAAGTGTTAGAAAACAAACATGATAATGTTAATTCATTGATATATTGTAAAGAATTAACTTTTTAATGAATTAGTTTAGATGAAATCAAAAGGCCTAATTTTACTCTATACCAGAATACAATATTTATGAAGCAAAACATTCTAAAAGCTATGAATTTTAACCAAATAAAAAAAGAGCTTTTGCTCTGATCACAAAGGACCACAGCAACAGTAAAAATTAATTTTTAAATCCCCCCAAAAAGTTTATTGGGGACTTAATTCAAATTTAGGCTCTGCAGTTTGATTCTAATGGTGTCATAGTATATATTTGATATATGTTTTAAAAATAGGTTAAAAACAGTTTAATATTTTTCCTATTTTCTTTCTTCAAAAACTGAAAAAATTACCGGTTTAGTTCGCCCTCACCCTAATGCAAGAAAATTTACCTCTTTCATTTTGTACAAAAAGAACTTTTACTTAATTGTTTATAAGAAATTAAAGAAAGTTTTTGTTTATTAGGCTTTTATACCAAATCATGCCATTTGTTGTTAAATTACTTTCAAGCAATCAATCAAAATTTTTGCTATTGTCCAAATCATGGTAATTTTACGAAAAAAATACTCATAATCAATCAATAAAAACTATTGCTTATTTGGCTCATATACCAAATCATGCTATATTATGATAAAATACTTTTAAGTAATCAATTTGATTGATTAGCCATAGTTTTGTATAGTTTTGACCTAGAGTAGGCGGAGACACTTTTCCATAGAAATAGGGCTATCAAGCTCCATGTTCAAGCACATTTTGACTTGACTTGCTATCTCATAAGATCTACTCTTACCTTACCCTTGCCGAATATAGCCCAAATTAAGTCATGGTAATGAATGACGCTCTCCAAAGAGGAGCTTGGGTTAAAGGTAGTACTGTAAGTAAGTGACTATTGGGTATCCAAACTTACTCAATAATCCCCATCTTACACAACCAGGGGATGATGCACTATTAATGTTGCGAATGAGAAATTAGAGTCAACCTATAGAGAATTGAACTTGAACTCTCACCAATTTAGCTCAGTGTGCTACCACTAAGCATGACACCCCTACTAAGTAATCAATGAAAATTATTTGACTTATATATATATACAAAATCAGGCCTCCAGGTGGTCTCTCTACAGGTAAAAATGAAAAAAAAAAAATTTTAAGAGTTAGAAGTCAGCTTATGAGACAAAATATGTATGTTTTTTCTTCAAATATGTGAATAACAACAAAAAAGAAGCATATTTTGTTTTATAAGTTAACCTTTAACCCTTCAAAAAAAAATCCTGAAGCTCCGGAACCTGGAGGCCTATCCAAAAAATCTTAAATCTGGGGGAAATTCATCATATAAGAATGATTTTATTCCTAATAACCCATCCTCTCAGTCCAAAGATAAAGCCTATACACCAGGTTTACGCAAATGTGTCAGAACTCCCCCCCCCCCTTATTACTCCTCCTTCTTTTTCTTCACTTCAACTGATACAAGCAACTTTTACTTTAAATGTCCATTTATTTACTCCATCCACTTTTAACTCACAAATCAGACCAAATTGTTCAGTAATTGATCAGTAATTTACCACAAAAATGCACAATTAGATCAGCAACTAACCTTTAAGTGCTTACTTACACGGTGAGAGATTACTAGGGAAATATTAAGATGAAATAAATTGAACAAAAAAATTACAAATATATACAATTAAATTAATTAATAAACGACTTTCTTAAAATAATTTTCATTACTCATTTGATACACTTTTAAAAGTATTTTTTTAAATAAACAAAACATCTTTTATAAAAGGCTCTTTGTATGTTTTGTTTACTTAATTAAGAATATACAATAATGTTTAAATTATGTATAAAATCTATGCTTTTTTTCACAATTGACATAATTTTAAAATAGTATGGTACATTTCTATTATGTCGATGTTAAAAAAGTAATGGAAGATTACAGAAACATAGATATTAAAAATGTAAACCATGATTCTAGTTTCGCCTCTATTGAAAGTGGAATCTTACATTTCAAAAATCGTATCAGCGTTGAAGATATCTTCACCAAGAGAGGCAAAAGTGGAATCTTACATTTCAAAAATAGTATCGGCGTTGAAGATATCTTCACCAAGAGAGGGGAAAGTGGAAGGGTAGATAACAGTTTTAGAGGGTCCAAACCATAATCATAGATTATGTTTCTGCTTCTATAAAAATGGATTCAACTCCCTAACTGTTCAATGTTTGTAAACAAACAGACAGAAAATTTGATGTTTTGCTTTATATCTGGTGTAAGGCTATATTAATTGGGGAAGAAAGAATGAAAATAAAAATGCATTTGACGAGATAGCGATAGATTTTTTCTTAAAATCAATTATAGGGCTAAAATCTACAAACAATACATAACCTATTTTTACATTGCGCACATTGAAAAGCGATTTAGACCTTCATTTGGGCCACACTAGTATACAGTAATGGGTATAGAATTATCCAATCACAACGTTTCAACCACCAATTGTGTTCTACATAAGGAGTAATTTTGTCTATCATCATTGGGGATGTACATCAGTTTATAGGCCATTGTCTTATCCCTTTATATCCCTGCCTTTTTATGTCTCCTTCTGAAATGGTCCCATAGTGGCCCTGTACAAAACAGCTGACTGTGTGTGTGTGTGTGTGTATGTGTGTGTGTGTGTGTGTGTGTGTGTGTGTGTGTCTTACAAGGGTACATGAATGCCTAACGTTAATTCAAGAACAGCATACAAAAAGTATTAAAAAAAAGACCAAATGAATTTTAGAAATTTAAAAATAAGATTTTACCACAAAAAAAGTTATAATATGTGTAGTAACCCAAGGGAGGGAGGGGACATTGGGCTGTTTATTACACTGGTCCCCAAAGTTTTATTATAAAGTTTTTTTATTTCTTGGCCTATCAACTTTGGGGACTTTTTGATTGATTGGTTGGTTAATTAAGTTAGGTGTTTAAACGTTTCAACCACTAATTTTAATCTACTTAAGGTTTATATTTGGGGATATACATCAATTTTTCGGCCATTGTCTTATCCCTTTAGATCCCTAACATAAACCTACATTTTTTCAACCTTTACCTAAAAACTCCATGTTTCAAATATAGGCCTCCAAATGTAGAGGGATTTAGTATGGGAGGGTTGGGAGAGGGGGGGGGGGTGAAGAACTAGCCCCTTGGGCCGTATGGGCCTTCCCCTATAATAATACAATAATGGCCATGTATCAAGCCAAAGTCTTGATACATAAAAGAGTGACTTAAGGGGGTGGGGGGTATTTTAGAGGCTAGTGCAACTAACTTCAAAAAGGGAAAGAAAAAAGGGGTGTATATCAAAAAGTATCCAAAGTGGAAGGTTCTTTGGCAAGTAAGAGGCTGTGTGTGTGTGTGTGTGTGTATAGCCTTACTTAGCTAAGGATATATAATATATATATATATATGTATATAATATAATATAATATTATATGTATATACTATACTATACTTGGTTAAGCTGCTGGCTCGCTGGGTGGGCATTTTAATAGTTACACATACAAAAAAGCCTCTAGAAGCATTTAAGCGATTGCTAGTGGTGATTTTTAACTATCTACAGTTATATTGCTAATTATTGTGAAGTTTTTAAGTGTTTTTAATGTATTTTTTTGATGTTTAAAGAGTGAATTTTTATTATAGAGTGAAATTTATATATTAGTGATTTTTTTATGTTAAAATTATATATATTACTTCTGTTAGAATAAATAAAAAAATGGTATCATCATGAATATAGTGATTTTTAAAAAGTTATAATAGATTAATATAAATATTAGAATAATTTAGTTAAAATATACAATATTAGAAAATTTTATTACATTATTACAAGAAAAAAATAATGTATACTTAAAAAGTGTGACATGTGCTATTAAAACTACACTGCCAAAAAAAAACACTTGAAAATTTGGTGATTTTTCAACAAAAAATTTTGGTGGATTTTTTCAACAAAATAAAATTGGAACATTTTTTGGTGATTTTTTGTGATTACAAATTATGATTGGCGGTTGTAGAAGATTTTCAGCTGCTTATTTGCCAGCTAGTTACAAAGCAGCCCCGCTGGGTTAGATCTGTTTATTGCCTAACCGTTGATTCTACTAAGCAAGAAAAACCAGGTTTAGATGTAAAACAAGTAGAATCTAAAATAGATATAGTTAAACGCAGGAATCTAAAGGGATAAGACAATTGCCTATAAATTGATGTACATCCCCAATAATCACTTATTCTGTAGATTACAATTAGTGATTGAAACGTTTGGACACCCAACTTAATAAACCAACTAATCACATAGACCATTAAAAGTCCCCAAAGTTGTTAAGCCAACGAATAAGAAAACGTTATTATAAAACTTTTGGGACTAGTGTAATAAAGAACCCATTGCCCCCCCTTCTCTCTCTCACTCATTTAAACTGCATTTAAGAGAATATTTTTGAATATTTTTGGAATACTGATTCCTATTACAACAAGGTACACTGATATAAGCGAAGCATCTCTATAACCAAGTCCTAAAAATGTAAGTATGTCCTTAAACATTATCCTGTATCTAAGCAGTTTTTACACAAATTTCCTTACAATTTTGTTTCGAAATTGCTACATTTATATTCTGATAATTCAGTGTTAATGTTCGTTTGTCCTTCAATTTCAGAGCTTCGCTTTTATGGATGTTGTCATCCTTATTAATATTTTTGATAAGTTAATTTTTAAGGTTTTAAAATCTCGGAGGACGAGGAGGGGGGGGGGGGAGTCGATGACCCTCATATCAAATCTTTAGCCCAAGTCTAAATATAAAAAAAATGTATAAATTTGCTAGGCTATAGGTGCTACAAATCTGATTTTTCAAAAATTGAAAAAACAACTTTTTATAACGAATTTTTGATACATTTCATAGGGGTTATTTAAGGATAGGTAAAAAAGTAAACAAAACTCGTAAAAATAAAGTTTTCTATGATAAATCTTTTAAAACCTCCAATAGAAAGAAGATTTCTTTAAAAATTAAATTTTTTCTTGTTTAAAGAACTACTCTTTATATTTTTTTTTCAACTGAAGCACTTTTTCAGTATGACTTTGAAACTTATTATCATTCGCTGGTTTAGAACAGATTCTTTATTTTAAACTTTTCATTTTAATATCCGCGGAAGCCTGTGTATTGATTTTTTACCAAAAACAAGCTTTAAAATACGTTTTTATTTAAAATGGCGAAGCTTTCCTATAATTAGGGTCGGTCGGTCGTCCATCCGTCCTACGGACAGTCAGCTCTTTTCGTTAATTTAAACAGATTATAATTGAACTATCGATTTCACAATTGCACGAAGATTCCTATAACAATTAGGTATGATTTAGGAAAGGTAGTAACTCTATAATCGTTATCAGAAAGTCCGTACGTCTATTAAAAACAATAATTTTTTATGTTATAAAATCATCCTATTCATCTGATTTTTAAAAATACTGATTCCTTTTACCACAAGGTATAATGCTATAAGCGACGCATTATACTATATTATTTATAAAATTAAAAAATTTTTTTTTGTACTTTCCAGTATGGCTTCAAACCCGATTAATATTAGCTGGATTAGAACCGGTTCTCAGGCAAACTGAAAAACCATGTATAACATCGTATTACAGACAATTTTCTACAATTATTAATATGAAAATAATGAAATTAATACCAGTTTAGTGAGTCCGAGCCTACGGCTCCTCAGGTCTAGTAAAACTGGTTAAATTTTCATTTTAATATCCGCGGAAATCTGTCTATAATACGATGCCATAAATAACAATTTTGATAATAATTTCCCACAAAGTTTCCGTCGAGCCCTGAAAACCAGGGATCCGTAATAAATCCAATTAATATCCGCTGGATTAGAACCGGTTCTTAGTCATGCTATCCGCGGATAATGCCCGCGGAAAGCTGTCTATAATACTATACTATATGTAAATATATGAAAACCAGGGATCTAAAGGGATAAGACAATGGCTGAAAAATTAATGTACATCTCCAAGGATTATTCACAAAAATAGTGGTTGTAACGTTTGGGCACTCAACTTAATGAACCATCCAATGAAAAATGAATCAAAATCCCAAAAGTTGTTAAGCCAACGAATAAGAAAACGTTATTATAAACTTTGGGGACTAGTGTAATAAACAGCCCAATGTCCCGCCCCTCTAATCCTGATTGAAAACCCCTTAAATTAATTAAAAATAATGTTGGTTTGTGCCCAAATGTAACCTAACCCTTCGTACTGTTACCTACCAGAGAGAGAGAGGGGATAATGGGCTGTTTATTACACTAGTCCCCAAAGTTTTATTATAACGTTTTCTTATTCGTTGGCTTAACAACTTTTGGGATTTTGATTCATTTTTCATTGGATGGTTCATTAAGTTGAGTGCCCAAACGTTACAACTTATTTGTTTGCTTAATAACTTTGGGGACTTTAGTGAATTTTGATTGATTGATTCATCAAGTTGCGTGTTCAAACGTTCCAACCGCTTATTTTAATCTAAAGAAGGGGTAATTATGTGTATTATCAAAGGGATTGTACATCAATTTATCGTCCATTGTCTCATCCCTTTAGATCCCTGGTAAACCTACCATCACGAAATAATTCCCAAAAGATTTAATAAAAAACAAGCAAGGGCGTCCAAGCTTTTTTATTTGGGGGGGGGGGGGTGTAAAATTTTGAAAATAAAAGTTTACTCATTTTTTTTTTTGGGGGGGGGGGTAATCTTTATTTCATAGAGGCTTTTTTTATTGGGGGTGGGGGGGGTAAAAATTGAAAATCCAAATTTTTTTTTTTTTTTTTTGGGGAGGGGGTAATCACCCCTTTACCCCCCCCCCTCTTGGACGTCTATGAAAACAAGGATGACAACATCCATAAAAAATCAAATTAAAAAACATAATATTTATTGGAAGTCTGAATTAATGGGCGGTTTATTACAAAAGTCCCCAAAGTCTTTGATAACAATTTCTTATTAGTTGGCTTAGCAGCTTTGGGGACTTTTTGTTTAGTTGATTCATTAAGTTGAGTGTCCAAACGTTTCATTGTAATATACAGAAATGGTAATTTTGTGTATCATCATTTGGGATGTATATATTAATTTATCGGTCATTGTCTTATCCCTTTAGATTGAGTTAATTTAAAAATTATAGAGTTATAGTTACAAAGAAATTCTTCGTTAAAGTTTAAAATTGATAGGACAATTCTAAGATGCCTAAATTAACGATTAAAGCTACTGTTTACATACACAAAAAGAATGGCTTCGTCTTTTAAAAAATACGTTTGCTCCGCGAGGGATCTAAAGGGATAAGACAATGGCCGATAAATTGATGTACATTCCCAATGATGATACTCAACTTAACGAACCAACCAATCAAAGTTGTCTTATTTTAGATTTGTCTTATTGATTTATAGCTTTTTCTTCAGTGAAGCTTTCCCTGTGCATCATTGGATCTTGGCTATCCCATATTATTTGTAGGCCTTCTTATACCGCTTAAAATGATGTGCGGGTATGATCTGTACGTTAAGCCGTTTGGCAGCTAGCAGCCTTTTAAATTAATAGATTTTTGTTAATATTCTTTACCAGCTAAAGGACTTCAAATATATTCTAATTTTAGATTTGCCTAGTAATTAAGCAATTTACAGTCTAGATAACTTTATTTTCATCGCTGTATTGGCATTAGTTCATATAATGTCGGAAATTACCATTAATTTTATTTTCCTATCTGCGGACAACTAATTGTTGCTTGTTAAGGTAACCCTTGACACATTACGGTTTATGTTACCTGGCCTCTGCCATCTGGTCTCGGAACTGCAGTAGATCCGATTTGTCTTATTGATTTCCAACTTTTTATGATGATTCCTGTAGTGGTTAGGTGCGATTTAGAAAGCGTAGCAACTCTATAATCGTTATAACTTGTTTGATATAATTATCCTATTCATAAGATTTTTGGAATATTGATTCCTTGGACAACAAAGTGCAATTTTTTAGGCAAAGCATCTCTATAATCAATTTATATAAGCCAATGTAAGTATGTCCTTAAACAGCAGAAAAACATCTTTAAAACACCCTACAAGTGTTCATGTTCGTTTGTTCTACTGTTTGATTTCAGAGCTTTGCTTTTATGGATGTTGTCATCCTTGATCAATTATGGAATTTTAATAAAACAAGGATGACAACATCCATAAGTTTCAAAGCAAAAATAAATAGATAATATCCTATAAATCATACAAAAAAATCATCAAAGCTTTAAACAATTTTTTTTGGGTATATCCCATTTCGTAGCAACGCCTCGTAAGGGGCGTTTCGTCGTATTTTCACAGTAGCTTATTTCATATTTCTCTAACCCTGCGGGGACAATCAACTAACCTAACCTAAAATACCTTATGAAAAGCCAATGTTAAAATACGACGAAACGCCCCTTAAGAGGCGTTGCCACGAAAGGGACTATACCCAATAAATTTTGTTATTTGAAGCAGGACCGACAGTCGAACGGACCAAGTACCGGATTGCACTGGGAATCATCATTCAAAATTTCAGCTATCTATCTTAAATATCAACTGAGAAACTCACTTTTCCCCCATTATGTTGCGGATAGACGGATGGACGGATAAAGTAAATTGTATACCAGCTTCGCTACCATTTGTTAGCATTGATCTAAAGGGATAAGACAATGGCCGATTATCTGATGTACATTGTACATCCCTAATGATAATACACAAAATTACCTCTTATGTAGATTACAATTAGTAATTGAATTAGACACTCAACTTAACCAACCAATAAACATTCAAGAATAGCCTTCAACGTTGTTAATAAGAAAACATTATTATAAGACTTTGGGGACTAGTGTAATAAACAGCCCATTGTCCCCTCCCTCCCTGTCAAATAAAAGTTGACAGTGTCCAAACTGTTCCACCAATAATTTTAATCTTCAAAAGTTCACTTTTAAGACAAAAAAATCGACAAAGCCCAAAATACATAACTTTTGCACCACGTCGTCTTCCTGTGACGTCATAAAATGAGGGAGATGAGAGGAGAAGTGGGAAAGAAAATCCCCAAAAAAGAGATGGAGAATATGACGTCACAGTTAGACGACGTGGTGCAAAAGTTATGTATTTTGAGCTTCGTCAAAAAAATCGTCTGCATTAATTAAAATCTCAATAGAATAGTTGAAAGAAATGTTTAACAGAGAGAGAGGGGACATTGGGCTGTTTATTACACTAGTCCTTAAAGTTTTGTAATAACGTTTTCTTATTCTTTGGCTTAACAACTTTATTGGGAACTATAGTGAATTTTAAATGGCGAGTGTTTAAACGTTTCAGCCACTAATTTTTAATCTACAGAAGGGGTAATTTTGTTTATCATTATTGGGGATGTATATAAATTTATCGGCCATTGTCTTATCCCCATTAAATCCCTGAATTGTCATCGGTACTTTCGTCAATAACGGATAGCTCTTATCGTTAATTTAAGGTTAGAGTTTTCCTATCGATTTCAAACTTGGCAGGGTGATTCCAGTAGTAGTAAGGTACAATTTTTAAAAAAAGCGAAGCAACTCTATTATTGTTATCAGAATGTCCATACGCCAATTTAACACATGTTTTTTTCTTTTTCTTAATCAATATCATCATATTCATATGATTTTTTTGGAATACTGATTCCTATTACATCAAAGTACAATATTTTAAGCGAAGCATCTCTATAATTAAGTCCTAAGTATGTGCTTAAACAGTATTCTGTATTTCAGCAGTTTTGCAACAAATTTACTTACAATTTAGTTTAGACTTATAATTTCATTATTCAGTTCTGATAAGTTTTCATGTTTGTTTGTCCTACCGTTTTAGAGCTTCGCTTTTATGGATGTTATCATCCTCGTTTTTTAAAAAGAAATATAAGTTTGGGTACTATTCTAATTATATAGGTTTGGGTACCATTCTAATGATATAAAAAGTTTGGGTACCATTTTAATTATATAAAAGTTTGGGTACTATTATGATTATATAAGTTTGGGTACCATTATAATTATATAAGTTTGGGTACCATTATTATTATATAAGTTTGGGTACCATTATTATTATATAAGTTTGGGTACCATTTTAATTATATAAAAAGTTTGGGTACCATTCTAATAATATAAAAAGTTTGGGTACCATTCTAATAATATAAAAGTTTGGGCACCATTCTAATTATATAAAAAGTTTGGGTACCATTCTAAATATATAAAAAGTTTGGGTACCATTCTAATTATATAAAAAGTTTGGGTACTATTCTAATTATATAAAAAGTTTGGGTATCATTCTAATTATATAAAAAGTTTGGGTACTATTCTAATTATATAAAAAGTTTGGGTACCATTATAATTATATAAAAAGTTTGGGTACCATTCTAATTATATAAAAAGTTTGGGTACCGTTCTAATAATATAAAAAGTTTGGGTACCATTCTAATTATATAAAAAGTTTGGGTACCGTTCTAATAATATAAAAAGTTTGGGTACCATTCTAATTATATAAAAAGTTTGGGTACCATTCTAATTATATAAAAAGTTTGGGTACCATTCTAATTATATAAAAAGTTTGGGTACCATTCTAATTATATAAAAAGTTTGGGTACCATTCTAACTATATAAAAAGTTTGGGTACTATTCTAATTATATAAAAAGTTTGGGTACCATTCTAATAATATAAAAAGTTTGGGTACCATTCTAAATATATAAAAAGTTTGGGTACCATTCTAAATATATAAAAAGTTTGGGTACCATTCTAATAATATAAAAAGTTTGGGTACCATTCTAATTATATAAAAAGTTTGGGTACCATTCTAATTATATAAAAAGTTTGGGTACCATTCTAATTATATAAAAAGTTTGGGTACCATTCTAATAATATAAAAAGTTTGGGTACCATTCTAATTATATAAAAAGTTTGGGTACCATTCTAATAATATAAAAAGTTTGGGTACCATTCTAATTATATAAAAAGTTTGGGTACCATTCTAAATATATAAAAAGTTTGGGTACCATTCTAATTATATAAAAAGTTTGGGTACTATTCTAAAAATATAAAAAGTTTGGGTATCATTCTAATAATATAAAAAGTTTGGGTACTATTCTAATTATATAAAAAGTTTGGGTACCATTATAATTATATAAAAAGTTTGGGTACCATTCTAATTATATAAAAAGTTTGGGTACCATTCTAATTATATAAAAAGTTTGGGTACTATTCTAAATATATAAAAAGTTTGGGTACCATTCTAAATATATAAAAAGTTTGGGTACCATTCTAATCATATAAAAAGATTGGGTACTATTCTAATTATATAAAAAGTTTGGGTACCGTTCTAATCATATAAAAAGTTTGGGTACCGTTCTAATCATATAAAAAGTTTGGGTACCATTCTAATTATATAAAAAGTTTGGGTACCATTCTAATTATATAAAAAGTTTGGGTACTATTCTAATTATATAAAAAGTTTTACATCTAAAATAATTTTGCAGTGTAATCTGAAGAAATTTGTGTTTTCTGATCTTCAATGTATCGAGACAATGGTAAGGCTGGATAGATATCCGCTGGATTAGATAGATATCCGCTGGATTAGAACCGGTTCTCAGTCATACTATCCGCGGAAAGCTGTCTATAATACTATGCAATTTATAAATATTTAAAACTATAAGGGGTTCTAAAGGGATAAGACAATGGCCGATAAATTGATGTACATCCCCAATAATCATACACAAAATTACCCTTTTGTCTGCAGACTAAGATTAGTTGTTGAGACGTTTGGACAATCAATTAGTTTACTTTTTAAACTTTATCAGTATTTGTCCGTCCGTCTGTCTGTCCGTTCGTCAGTCCTAGACAGACAGAAAATTATAATGGCTTTGCTTTAGGTGTTGTTTATTGTTTAAATATGTCTTTTTAAACAGTAACTTTATAATCAGTGTCTGTCCATTTGTTTGACCGTCCGTTCGTCCGTATGTCCAGCCGTCTGTCCGTCCGTCTGTCCATTCGTCCGTCTGTCCGTCAGTCCATGACAGACAGTTAAACATAATGACTTTGTTTTGAGGTGTTGTGACTTGTTTGAATGCTGCTTTATAACAGTTACTTTTAATCAGTGTCTGTCCGTTTGTCCATCTATCTGTATGTCCGTCCGTCAGTCCTGGACAGACAGATATTTTTAATGACACTGTTTTAGGTGTTGTTTATTGTTTGAATGTTGCTTTTTTAACAGTTACTTTATAATCAGTGTCTGTCAGTACGTTCGTCCGTTCGTCCGTTCGTCCGTTCGTCCGTCCGTCCGTCAGTCAGTTCTTAACAGACAGAAAATTATACTGGCTTTGTGTTTTTAGTTGTTGTGGATTGTTTTCATTCTGCTTTTTAAATAGTTACTTTATAATAAGTGTCTGTCTGTCTGTCCGTCCGTCTGTCCATCCGTATGTCAGTCCATCAGTCCTTAACAGACAGAAAATTATAACCGCTCTGTTTTTAGGTGTTGTTTTATGTTTGAATATTGCTTTTTAAACAGTTACTTTATAATCAGTGTCTGTCCGTATGTTCGTCCGTCCGTCCGTCTGTCAGTCCTTGACAGACAGAAAATGATACTGGCTTTGTTTTTAGGTGTTGTTTATCTTTTAAAAGCTGCTTTTTAAACAGTTACTTTATAATCCGTATATGTCTGTCCGACTTTCCGTCCTTCTGTCCGTCCGTCCGTCCGTCCGTCCGTCCGTCCGTCAGTCCTTGACAGACAGTAAATTAAACTGAATTTCCTTTAGGCAATATTTATTGTTTAAATACTGCTTTTTAAACAGTAACTTTATAATCAGTGTCTGTCTGTCCGTCTGTCATTCCGTCTTTCCCTCCATTAGTCCGCCCGTCCGTCCGTCTGTCCGTCCGTCAGTCCTAGACAGACAGAAAATTATAACCGCTTTGTTTTTAGGTGTTGTGGATTGTTTGTTTGCTGCTAATCACATGAATCTCTTGATAATCTCTGGATGCGAGGCATAATTCAAGTTTTCTTAACTCACTTTGTCGAACTCGCGACTGTATAGTATAACAAAGGTGATAGATAGATAGATAGATAGAGAGAGAGAGAGAGAGAGAGAGAGAGAGGGGAGAGAGAGAGAGAGAGAGAGAGAGAGAGAGAGAGAGAGAGAGAGGGAGAGAGAGAGAAAGAGAGAGAGAGAGAGAGAGGGAGAGAGGGAGAGAGAGAGAGGAGAGAGAGAGAGAGAGAGAGAGAGAGAGAGAGAGAGAGAGAGAGAGAGAGAGAGAGAGAGAGAGAGAGAGAGAGAGAGAGAGAGAGAGAGAGAGAGAGAGAGAGAGAGAGAGAGAGAGAGAGAGAGAGAGAGAGAGAGAGAGAGAGAGAGA
>NC_137274.1:20345904-20383404 GCF_053477335.1 Acartia tonsa
GATAGATAGATAGATAGAGAAAGAGAGAGACAAACAAACAGACAGACAAACCCTAAGAAGGAGAGAGAGAGGGGGACATATAGAAAAGATAGAGATAGATAGATCCCTACGAAAGTAAAATAAAACAGTAAACCAGAATACAGCAAGAACAACTTGAATTTACTCAGGGTGACCGTACTGAACGTACAATTCAGCTGACAGACATATGAAGGAAAATAAACATCTTTCTCGTATTTATTCGAATCCGGTGGATAGGAACCGGTTCTTATCCATACAAAAAAACTATGTCTAGCATCGTATTATATCCAGCTTTCTACGAATATAAAAATGTACAATTATAAGAATTAAACCAGTTTTTTTAGCCCGTGCCTTTGGCATATGGGGCTAAAAAACTGGTTTTAATCTTAAAATTGTACATTCTATATCCGTGAAACCGTTTATAGTACGATGCGAGAAATAACTATTTTGAATTATTTAATTTTTTCGCCATAGAAATCTACAAGATATAAGATTAAAATTCTAACAATATTTTTAAAAATTCGCTTTAAAAAAAACTAAAAATTTTTTTTCTTGATCGTTTTTTGTTTGAAATTTAATTGTCAGTTTATTTAGATTTGTATCTTAATGTTTATATAGTTAGCCAGGATTAATCCGATTAATATCCGCTGGATTAGAACCGGTTCTCAGTCATACTATCCGCGGATAATGTCCGCGGAAAGCTGTCTATAATACGATATCATAAAGAAATATAAAAAAACTAAGGGATCTAAAGGGATAAGATAATGGCCGATAAATTGATGTACATCCCCAATGCTGATACACATAATTACCCCTTTTGTAGTGTAATATTTGTGATTGAAACGTTTGAACACATAACTTAATGAATCAACCAATCAAAATTCACTAAAGTCTCCAAAGTTGTTAAGCCAACAAATAAGAAAACTTTATTATAAAACTTTGGGGACTAGTGTAATAACAGCCCATTGTCCCTTTTTTCTCTCATAATTTTTCTACATTTATTATTCGTTCGTCCGTTTGTATGTAACGGATATGATACATCATTATTTTAGGTATATTAAAACTGTCCTATTCATTTAAAGCTTTATAACAATTTAGAAAGCGTAGCAACTTTATATATTTATCACCAGAAAGTCAGTACGTCCATTTTAAATATAATGATTTCTTATAACCTTTTTTATTATTTTGTTTTTTGTGTATTTTTCCCAAGCAAAATTGGTCTCAAACGTTTCAACCACTAATTGTATTGTAGATAAGGGGTAAAGTTGTATGTCATCACTGGGTATGTACATCAATTTATTGGCCATTGTCGTATCCCTTTAGTTTTATATATTCATTTATAGCATCGTATTATAGACAGGTTTCAGTATGGCTGAGAACCAGTTCTAATCCAGCGGATATTTACCTGTAGATGGTATTTACCCAAAGTTTTATACTGGTACCCAAAGTTTTATACTGGTACCCAAAGTTTTAATAGTGTTTATGAAATCGGTGTTGAACTAGGTTCTAGAGTTGACAATACTACACCTTGGCCGACAGAAAGGAAGAGAGAGTGGTTCCATACAAGTAGACATCAAGGCAACAATTTATATAAAAGTAGCTAAAAACCTGCCCTAAAGCAGTCCGACCACCATGCATGTTTTATACTTAATTGTGCTCCATGATGATGGAAATGTTGACAAGAAATTTCAGCCGTCTATCTTTTACAGGATCTGAGAAAATCAGTTTTAAAAAATAAAAGTGGCTCAAAAGCTGCCCTAAAGCCGTCCGACCGCCATGTATGTTTTATACTTTATTATGCTCCATAATTATGGGAATGTTGACAAGAAATTTCAGCCGTCTATCTTTTACAGGAGCTGAGAAAATCTGTTTTGAAAAATAAAAGTGGTTAAAAAGCTGCTTAAGAGCCGTCCGACCGCCATGTATGTATTATACTTAATTGTGCTCCATAATTATGGGAATGTTGACAAGAAGTTTTAACATTCTATCTTTTACAGGAGCCGAGAAAATCAGTTTTGAAAAATAAAAGCGGCTAAAAAGCTACTTAAAAGCCGTCCGACCGCCATGCATGTTTTCTGCTTAATTATGCTCCGTAATGAAGGGAATGTTGACAAGAAATTTCAGCCGTCTATCTTTTGCAGGAGCTGAGAAAATCAGTTTTAAAAAATAAAAGTGGCTTAAAAGCTGCTTAAAAGCCGTCCGACCGCCATGGATGTTTTATACTTAATTGTGCTCCATAACTATGGGAATATTGACAAGAAGTTTCAGCATTCTATCTTTTACAGGAGACGAGAAAATCAGTTTTGAAAAATAAAAGCGGCTAAAAAGCTGCCCTAAAGCCGTCCGACCGCCATGTATGTTTTATACTTAATTATGCTCCATAATTATGGGAATATTGACAAGAAGTTTCAGCATTCTATCTTTTATAGGAACAGAGAAATTCACGTTTCCCCCAAAACGTTTCAGACTTACATACAGACGGACAGACAGGCGGGCATTTCAAATTAAGATCAAATTCGCTATTAAAAAATATAACAATGTAAAACTAAAGTTAAAAATGAAAATTAAATTTCAAAGATTTTTTTATAAATATTTTGGAAGATTTTTAATGAACATAATATTTATAAAATACATAATTATATATATAGGGTATCGTTTCTCCCTCTCTTTTTAATAATACCTGTGAAAGTCATAACATAGGAGCTGTAGATACCATTTAAATAACTTTAAAGCCTGATTTTTTTGCTCTTATTTTAAAAAATTTAATTAATGTAGGCTTGACTTTAGCAAAGCATTTAACATAAGAAGTATAAAAACACTTCGCTTGATTTAAAAGAAGCTTTACTGTAAAGGAGAACCATATCTTCGATTATGGATCTTTAAAAATATTAGCATTATAACAGATGAAGGATATATGTGGATATATTGACAGGGGAAAATTTGTCATCAATTTAACTTGCTTATATGGACCTCATTTATTGGTCAGTTCGTTTATCCAGTAAGAGGGGATAGGGTTGGTTAAAGTAGGGGGGTATCATTATTTTAAAAGCTGTGAGCATCACTTCATCAGAGTGCATGAAAATCTGGTGCAACATCCATGTAATAATATATCCAATGGTATAATCTATAATACAAAGTAGAAAGATGTCTGTCTGTCTGTTTGTTTTGTGACTGAGAATCACGCTAACCGCTGAACCGATCAGGTTCTCCTTAACAGGGTAGCTTCTCATAGGTCCCGGGAAGGTTTTAAATATTTTTGGGGAGGGTTCCACCACCTTTCCAAGAGAAAATTACCCCATCCCCTCCAAACATTTTTTTAAATTTTTCTTTTAAAATCCAAATTAAGAAATTGAGTTATCCAACTCAATTCCCCCCTCCTCAAGCGCCCCTAGAGGCGTCTGGGTGCGTAGCTACTGTTTATATAAATTTGTTATTTGCCAGGACAGGAGAAAGGGAGTGGAGAAGTGTTTAACATCCAAGGAATTTAAAAATCATCATTTTATAAAAAGTCCCCAAAGTTATTATAAAACTTTGGGGACTAGTGTAATAAATAGTTCATTTTTACTCGGAGCACTATAAAGATTTGGCGTTTTTGACCCGTGGGAAAAAATATCTGAGCGTGGGAAAAAAATTGAGAAAAATTATGTTTTAGTATCAAGAAAGGTTCTTTCTGATTCAAACCTTTGCCATTCCAAAGATCTTACCTACTTTGGAAAAACTGTCAGACCGATTTTTAAAATTTAGCCTTTCAGAAAAGATATTCAAGTTTTTATTTTTTGCTTTGAAAATGTTAATTTACATGTATTGACGCCATCTTTGATTATGTTAATAAATTTCTTTTAGAAGATTTTTTTCTGAAAATTAAATTTTTATATTGAAAAAAATCTTCGAAGTAAACTTGACTAAAAATTAAAAGATTTTTCTACTTTATTTGGAAGATTTTTTTTCAATTTTAATATTAATGTTAAACAAAACATCAAAAATGTGTTAAATTCTTATATAAAAGTAACAGAATGTCTATGTATGTGTCTGTCTGTCTGTCCTGAAGGATCTCGCTAACTGCTGGAACCTATATGGTTCTCCTTTACAATGTAGCTTCTCTTAGGTCCTTTTAGAGGAGGGTACAACCACCCTTTCCAAGTCAAATCACCCGAAAAAATTTTGAAACTAAAGTTGTAAAATGGGGGGGGGGGATTGTCTAATTCCCCTCTCCCCCCATCAATAGTGCCTCTCGAGGCGTAACCGCTTGAAACTGGTAAATAATAAAATTTAAAATGATGATTTTAAAAACACAGGGACAGCGTTTAACCCTCATCAGTCATGCTCGACATTTTTCTCAGGTAATTATTTTCAAACTGACCAATATCCGCTGGATTAGAACCGGTTCTAAGCATGCTATCCGCATAATATCCGCGGAAAGTTGTTTATGATACGTTATGCTATCCGCATAATATATTTAAAATGATGATTTTAAAAACACAGGGACAGCGTTTAACCCTCATCAGTCATGCTCGACATTTTTCTCAGGTAATTATCTCCAAACTGATCACTATCCGCTGGATTAGAACCGGTTCTAAGCATGCTATCCGCATAATATCCGCGGATAGTTGTATATGATACGATATCAATATCAATATCCGCTGGATTATAACCGGTTCTAAGCATGCTATCCACATAATATATTTAAAATGATGATTTTAAAAACATAGGGACAGCGTTTAACCCTCATCAGTCATGCTCGACATTTATCTCAGGTATTATTATCAAACTGATCAATATCCACTGTATTAGAACCGGTTCTAAGCATGCTATCCGCATAATATCCGCGGAAAGTTGTTTATGATACGATATCATAATAAATACATTTCCAAGGAGAAATATATTTCCAGTATGGCTTTGAAACCGATTAATATACGCTGGATTAGAACCGGTTCTAAGCCATACTGAAAAATCATGTATCGTATCATATTATTTCCAGTTTTCTACGAATACAAAAATTAAATCCTGTTTTGTTAGCCAGTGCCTTCGGCATATCGTGGCTAAAAAACTGTGATTAATCTTATAATTGTAAATTTTCATATACGCGGAAAGCTGTTTACAATACGATGCGATAAATAACCCTTGTAAACTAGTCAAGCTTACATTTCTTGTAGGGTTGCGGTTACATGATATCCGGCTGATTTTTGACGCCGGATATCCGGCCGAAAATCCGGTAATTTTCATGATATCGAACTTTGGCCAGATATTCGGCCGGGACCGGATAGCCAGTATTAGAAATCAGCCGAATATCCGGTATCTGGCCAAAAAAGTATCCGGCCCAACCCTAATTTCTTGATTCACTTAATTGACCGTGGCTCAACACATTGCGCATCCGCTCGTCGTTGGGGAGGTTATAAGTTTGAATATTGGTTTAACAACACTGCATCATAACTAAAGATGTTAAAAATGGTCCCAACTGCTGCTATGTCAGGTGCGCGACATAAATAATGAGAGTAGGGGGGATGTCTTGGCCCATACACAGGTGTAACTCATTATCATAAATTTTATTGAATTTTGATTGGGTTTTTCCAAACTTGTAGTGTTTTAACTTTTCAATATTAATTCAATTTTTGATTATCATCATTGGGGATATGCATTAATTTATTATCAATTGTTTTATCCCTTATGTAATAGCTACCTTTGGTTTTTAAAAAATCGTCAAAACCCTCATGTGGTGAGAAATTTAACTAATATTTTAATTTTGTTTTAGACTCAAGACCCTCATCAAAGTCTCACATATACACATAGACAGCTCAGGCAATCAATCAATCAATTTATAATCAATCAATCAATTTATAATCAATCAATCAATTTTACAATCAATTTATAATCAATCAATCAGTTTATAATTTATTAATCAATTTTATAATCAATCAATCAATTTTAAATCAATTTATAATCAATCAATCAATTTTATATAATCGATAAATTCTTTATCAATCAATCAGTTTTAAATCAATTTTTTAATCAATTTTATAATCAATCAATCAATTTATAATTTACCAATTAGGTTTTAATCAATTTTATATTTGATTTAGCATTTATTAAAAATTAAAGATTAATTGATTAAAAGTTTGAAAATCAATTCAATAAAATCATTTTATGAAATATCAAAATTTTTAATAGCTTTAAAAAAGTTTAGTTAAAAAATAAGTAGGTCTTTCACGAAAAGTTTCTTTTTGAGCATTGATAACCCCCTCCCCCCCCCTCAAATTCTTTAACTAAATTAAAATGGGATGATGTTCGTTTGTTTGTTTATTAATTTGGGTCAGGTTAGGTTAGGTTATTGGTGCTCAAATTAAAATTATTAAGTGAAAGAACTAATGAATATATAGTTTTTAATATTTTCTAAACTATAGTTACTTTAAGGTTTTGCACAGGGGGGGGGGGTGAGATTTTTTAAGTATTAGGATCTTAAGGGATAAGGCAATGGGCAATAAATTAATGTACATACCCAATAACTATAACAAACTTACCCCTTTAAAAATTAAGATTATTAGTTTAAAAGTGTGTGAGTGTGTGTGTGTGTATGTATGTATGTATGTATGTATGTATGTATGTATGTATGTATGTATGTATGTATGTATGTATGTATGTATGTATGTGTGTATGTATGTATAGTATGTATGTATGTATGTATGTATGTATGTATGTATGTATGTATGTATGTATGTATGTATGTATGTATGTGTGTATGTATGTATAGTATGTATGTATGTATGTATGTATGTATGTATGTATGTATGTGTGTGTGTGTGTGTGTTTGTATGTATGTATGTATGTATGTATGTATGTATGTGTGTGTGTGTGTGTGTGTGTGTGTGTGTGTGTGTGTGTGTGTGTGTGTTTGTGTGTGTGTGTGCTTTACAGACTAGTGTATTTAAGGAAAGAGAGAGAGAGAGAGAGAGAGAGAGATAGGGGTGGGGGGGAGGGTAGGAAGTTTTACACATCCTCGAAGGGTATTTCTTCAATTCCGTATGCAAGCAAAAAGAGAGAGAGGGGTCAATAGGCTGTTTATTACGCTAGTCCCCAAAGTTTTTTAATAACGCTTTCTTATTCGTTGGCTTAACACTTTGGGAGCTTTTCTTGAATTTTGTTGAAACATTTGAATAATTACTTTTAATCACTAGAAAGGGTAATCATTGGGGACATACATCAATATATTGGCCATTGTCTTATCCCTTTAGATTCCTGAAGAGGAGGGGGGTGGGGGGGGGGGGGGGGTAAATGATAAGAATGAGACAAAGGGGAAGGTGTGTTTTTGTGCTATTTTAATAATTTGCGTTTCTGCTTACTTGCTAATATGATACAAGTGCGACTGTGAATACTCACCCCTCCAAGTCTTTTAAAACCCACAGTGGGAGAGAGAGGACAATGGGCTGTTTATTACACTAGTCCCCAAAGTTTTATAATAATGTTTTTTTATTCGTTGGCTTTACAACTTTGGGGACTTTGATTGGTTAGTTTATTAAGTTGAATGTTCAAACGTGTCAACGCTTTACTTTGGTTATTTTGGGTATTTTTGTATTTCATCATTAGGGATGTACATCAATTTATAGGCCATTGTCTTATCCCTTTAGATCTTTGTTAAAAACCAGAGGGGGGAGAGAACAATCAGGAATCTAAAGGGATAAGACAATGGCCGATAATAGATGTAAATCCCCAATGATTATATACAAAATTACCCTTTCTATGGATTACAATTAGTAGTGAAAACGTTTGAACATTCAACTAAATGAACCAACCAATCAAAATTAAATACAAGTCCCAGAAGTTTTTGGTACAACTATTAAGAAAACATCATTATAAAACTTTGGGGACTAGTGTAATAAACAGCCCAATGTCCCCTCCCTCTCTGGAAGAGAACAATAATGCACTTTTAACCAGGAAGAGATGTGACAATAAGCTGTTTATTACACTAGTCCCCAAAGTTTTATAATAACGTTGATTATTTGTTGGCTTAACAACTTTGGGGACTTTAGTGAATTTTGATTGGTTGGTTAGTTAAATTGAGTGTTCAAACGTTTCAACCACTAATCTTACTCTACAGAAGGGGTAATTTTGTGTATCATTATTGGGGATGTACATTAATTTATTGGCCATTGTCTTATCCCTTTAGATTCCTTTTTTTACTATTTTTTTTTTGCTTTTTTAATAACATTTTTTATGCCATTTATTTACAGAATCGTTAAAGACCGATTATTAAAGAAATTTAATTTATAGAAAAAATCGTTTTTTTTGGAGTAGACAACCCCCTCCCCTATTTTTTGGGGGGGTGGAAGGGGTTAAACTTTTCTACCACTAAAAAAATGATTTTTTTCTACTGAATTTTTCCATGCGGTGCTTGTTGAGTAAAGATAACCTAACCTAACTTAAAAAAAAAATAATAGTGCCTATAAAAAATGATGTCATACTGGCCTACCCTTGGTCATTTAAAATGTATACGGGCTTGCCATTGGTAATTTAGTCTATGTATTGGATTATCATTGATCATTTGTATTGTATGACGTCATTTTTTTATAGGCACTATAAAGTACTTTAACAAAACTGCCCCCCTCCTTATTTTTAAATAATGAGAAGGGGGGTTTATCATTGCTCAAGAAGGTCCTTTGTGTAATGGGGCCAAAAAAATCTTATCAAACAATTAAATGGCTATAAATAGCAAATAATATATTATTATTCGGATGTTGCACCAGATTTTCATGTACTCTAACAAAGTGACACTTGAAGCTGGCTAAAATAACCCCCTTTATCACATCCCCTCCCCTCTTACTGGATGAATGAACTAACCAATAAATGAAGTCCTTATTGGCAACCTAAATTGTAGGAAATATGGACTATTAATAAGCAATTGTCCACAGATAGGAAAATTAAAAGAATTTGCTTTAATATTCTAAGTTAACTAAAGGCTAAAAAGAACTTAAATAACAAAAGTTTATTTTTTTACATGAAAAAGATTTTCTAAAGCGCGCATGGAAAAATTAAGATTTTCTTCAATTTGTTTTTTAGCTTTCTTTATTTAATTGCACTATACATTTTCAAATGAACACTAAAGGAAACCTGTAGGAAATACAGAGCTCTAACTAATAAAAGATGGCTAAGAGTGTGAGTGAAGAAAGTCGTTCAAAAAAAATTCTGACGTCATAAAAATGAGGGATAAGGAGAGGAGGAGTGGGAAAGATAACCCTCAATAAAGAGATAGATAATCCACCATTTTTATGACGTCACATGCTGATTTTTTAAAGTGACTTTCTTCAAAGACCTACAAGGTGACCCAATACACTAAACTTGAAGCCTCTATCTGCAAAAACAAAAAAGACATTTTTGGTAGATGAAAATTTTGAAAGTTCTCCAGCACTAATGATAGAAATTTCGGTTGTTAGAGCAATGTATTCCTTGCAGGCTTCCTTTATTAATAAGTATAGAATTGTACCTTACTGGTAGTGTACATATTCTTTTAAAATTTATACACCAACTATTTTCTATTTCTTAATAGCACAGAATCTAGATTATGCAACAAAAAATAGAGTAGTGGGTTTTGTCATTTTTTCAAAGTAGCTTTTTTGCTATTTCTAAGCTCTAACCCTGCGGGACAATCATTAACATTTACCTAACCTATAATAACCTATAAAAAGCTACTTTGAAAATGCGACGAAAACTTCTACTTCGTTTTCTGACCATTATCACAAAATCTCATATTTCAAAGCACATAATATTGAATCAGCCTATTACAAGCTGATCTAACACTCTACAAGTAAAATTATATATCCTATACCTTATCATATATTTTTAAAAATCTCCTGATTCTTATATTGGCAGAAGAAGCTCTTTATAGTGCCTATAAAAAAGGGGGATAAATTCAAAAACTTTTGGCCAAAGTATCCCGAATGATGTCAAATTAGAATGGTCCCTGTGGATACTAAAAAGAAAAATGAAAAAGATTAAAACCAGTTTCGTAAGCCCCAAGAAAAAAACTGGTTTTAAATTATGATTTTTATTTTAATATTCGTAAAAATAATTCTAATAACATCATTTGGGATTTTTTGCCAAAATATTTTTAATTTATCCCCTCTTTTTATAAGCACTATAAAGAGCTTGTTGGCAGATCTATGATTATTTATAATTAATATCTTTTTATATAATTTTTCCTATTTTAAAATTCCACATTTTCCAAATATTGTAATTTAGATTTAAAACTAAATCTAAATATGACAACACTGTTTGGCCTCTTTTTCTTTGCAAATATGGGAACAGTTTTGCAAAATATGGAACTTGCACTTTTTTCTTGATTTATTTTTCTCTTTTACACCTGGCAACACTGTTAGAGAATGTGAAATTTTAACGTTTTTTACAGTATCGCTTCAAAAGCAATTAGTATCTGGTGTATTAGAACCAGTTCTCTGCCAGTACTGAAAAATTATGTATAGCATTGTATTATATAAAGTTTTCCATATGCATATAAAAATGTACATTCATAAGATTAAAAACAGTTTTTTTAGCCGAAGCCTTCGGCATCTTGGCACAAAAAAACTGGTTTCAATCTTATAATTGTACATTTTTTTATCCGCAAAAGCTGTTTACAATAAGATGCGATAAATAACTTTTCTCCCAGGCAACATTGTTACAGAATGTGTCATTTTAACATTTTTTTCTCTACGTACACCTGGCGATACTGTTGAAAAATATGGAATTTTAACACTTTTTCTATTAATATCTGGCAACATTGTTAAAGAATGTGTAATTGTAACATTTTTTCTCTACGTACACCTGGCAACACTGTTGAAAAATATGGAAATTTATCACTTTTTTCTATTAATGTCTGGCAACATTGTTACAGAATGTATGATTTTAAAATTTTTTCTCCACTTACATCTGGCAACACTGTTGCTGCATGTTTATTGATTGATTGACACTCACTGCCCTGCAGTATTCCGCCTCCACTGGGGCATTACAAGTATCATCCTTCTGACTTTCTCCGTTATAGTCACTTCAAGACAATACGTTGGCAATCCGATAGGCTGTATTCATACCAAAGTAAGTAAAAACAAAGCTGTATTAATGTGCGTGATATGTTGTAAGGGAATAACTTGGTCGGTTTTAACAAGTAAGTTTTTTTTTCTAATATGGGATAAAACTGGTTTGGAGCATGGACAATCAACAAGGTAAGTGATAGTTTAAATGCACACTTTAATTATTGGGAAATTAGAAAGTGTCATGCGTGACGTCATAAAAATTCATCTAAAAAGGAGGGAGACGAAACACCTAAAAAAGAAATGGATTTAAACAAATTTTCATGACGTTACACATGACACTTTCTAGCGCTTTGGGAAATTATATCCTGTTAGATTTGTCCTTTTCAAAATGCAGTGACAAAGTTTTATAGGACATAATTTCCCAAATAATAAAAATGTGGAAATTATAAACTGACAAATTGGTCCACATAAACATGAGGACAAAATTCAGCTTAACATGATTTCCTATTATTTGTTGTATTGGGATATAATATCAGAGAAAATTGTCCACCTAAATACCCAGGGACAAATTTAGCAGGACATAATTTCCCTCCAATTTTTATTGTGTACGGTTTGTATGGGAATCTTTTACATGTTTGCCATCCATAATGTACAATGTATATTTAATTAAGTATGAAAAAAATATTTAAATAAAAATATGTTTGTCACGTTCAATGTGTTGCGAATGTTTGATTGATTGATCCTACCTGCCACAGTTTTCCGCCTTCATTGGTGCATCACAAGTGTTATTCTGCTAACCTTCTCGGTCATTGTGACCACGCGCCAGTATGTCGGCAACCCGATAGACTGCATCCACACAAACGTAAGTAAACATGTTCATTATGCTTCATGTTTTTTTAGCTTCACTTTGTACGGCAGAAAAGTTGCTCAAAAATAAGACACGTGACATCATAAAAATGAGAAAGATGAGAGGAGAAGTGGGAAAGAAAACCCCTAAAAAAGGGGATAATACCTCATTTTTATGACGTCACATGGATGATTTTTGAGAGACTTTCTACCCATACTTAACTCCTTAAAGTGGTAGGGAGGGGGGGGGATGGGTTGTATATTAGGTTGATTATGAACATTTATATCTGAGACCAAAGCAGGAACTTGCACATGATTTAAATAAATATAATACAACTCTGGAGGATTTTTAATTTATATTAAAATCTGTTAGCTACCACACATACAATTGTATAGCTATTTTTGAATGGAAGTCAAAATTTATTGAATCAGAACTATGGCTTCATGGTGCTCCCTGAAAGAGCCTTGAGTAATAGAATAAGAAACTTTTGTCCGTTTACATAAAAAACAAACATGTACCTAACAAAACCAGTATAAAGCTTCCCCATAAAATGTAAATTGCATATTTTTTTTGTATTTTTATTAGTTTTCCATGATATGGAAAAATATTTCAAATCTGACTACTAGGGCTTGTAAATAAACTGTTTCAGTATCAAATAAGATCTGTTTTGAATGCATTTTTGACAGACATTTGATGTTATGATACAACATACATATAAAAAAAGTAACAGACTTTATTTGTCAAGAAGATTGTAAGATCTTTTCTCGTATTCATACGAATCTGGTGGATAGGAACCGGTTCTCATCCATACGAAAAAACTATGTCTAGCATCGTATTATATCCAGCTTTCTACGAATATAAAAATGTACAATAATAAGATTAAAACCAGTTTATTTTAGTCGGTGCCTTCGGCACCTCGGGGCTAAAAAAACTAGTTTTAATCTCATAATTGTACATTCTATATCCGCGGAAAGCCGTTTATAATACGTTGTGAGAAATAACTAATATAACATGAAAACAAAATTATTCAGCTGACCGTCTTCTAGCTTACGTCTTTCCTTCTGTCTGTATTGCTGGTTTCTATTCGGTTCTCTCTCATACACTTATATCTGTGTGTGTGTGTGTGTGTGTGCGTGTCTGTACCAAAGGATCTCGCTTCTTGCTGAACCGATATGGTTCTCCTTTACAATAAATCCTAGAAAGGTTAATAACCATTTTGGGGACAGGTACCACCACTCTCCCAAGAGAAATCACAAAAAAATCATATTTGTAAGTTGTATTTACTAAAAAGTACAAAACAAATAGATTCTTAAAACAAAATGTTATCTAAAAATTTAAGATGCAATATTATAGTTGATGTTTCTAGGGATTCAAAGGGATAAGACAATGGCCGATGAATTGATAAGCATGTCTAATTATGAAACACAAAATAATCACTCAACTTGGGGAACTAACCAATCAAAATTTGTCCCTAAATTTGTTAAGCCAACGAATAAGAAAATGTCATTATAAAACTTTGGGGACTAGTGTAATAAACAGCCCAAAGCCCCCTCCCTCCCTTGAATATTTTTACTTGTACTTTTCTAAGCTTGCGTACATTCTCAGTGTACTAAGTGTCTGTCCCCAAAGTTTTATAATAACGTTTTCTTATTCGTTGGCTTAACAACTTTGGGGATTTTTATTAAATTTTGATTGGTTTGTTTATTTATTTGAGTGTCCAAACGTTTCAACCAAAAATGTATTCTAGGGTAGATTTGTGTATTATCATTGGCGATGTACATCAATTTATCTGCCATTGTTTATTACACCAGTCCCCAAGGTTTTCTTATTCGTTGGCTTAACAACTTTGGGGACTATTAAATTTTGATTGGCATGTTTATTAATTTGAGTGTACAAACGTTTCAACCACAAATTGTATTCTTGGGTAGATTTGTATATAATCATTGGGGATGTACATCAATTTATCTGCCATTGTTTATTACACCAGTCCCCAAAGTTTTCTTATTCGTTGGCTGAACAACTTTGGGGACTATTAAATTTTTATTGGCATGTTTATTAATTTGAGTGTCCTATCGTTTCAACCACAAATTATATTCTAGGGTAAATTTGTGTGTCATCATTGGGGATGTACATCAATTTATCGGTCATTGTTTATTACACTAGTCTCCAAAGTTTTATAATAAAATTATCTTATTCGCTGGCTTAACAACTTTGGGGACTATTAAAATTTGATTGGCTGGTTTAGTTGAGTGTCCAAACGTTTCAACCACAAATTGTATTCTAGGGTAGATTTGTGTATAATCATTGGGGATGTACATCAATTTATCGGCCATTGTCTTATCCCTTTAGATCCTGTCATCCTGTAAATGAGGTCATAGTAAAAAGTTTATGAAAATCCGGGAGGGAAGGAACAGTGGATTGAAAATAATATTTCCCCCCCAAAGTTTATAAACCCCTGATGCTTATAATCTTTGATATATTAGTAACTAGCGGCTATGCCCCTTTAGGCCTCTAGGAGCACTTGAGGCATGGGAAGTCGATTTTTTAACCACTTATTTTAGATTATTTTTATTTTTAGTTATAAAATAAGATTTAATTTTTTTAGAGGGAGGTATTTTTTCTTGGGGCGATTTCTCTTGGGATGGTGGTGGTACCCTCCCCTAAAATAGTTATAAACCTTCCCAGGACCTATGAGAATTTTATTTATCATAACTGGGGATGTATTTTTTCGTATATTATGGAAACCTGAAAATATATAAATAATTGATTATATTTCATTTTCAATTTAAATTTTAAAAAGCAAAAAAAAATTTGGGATGGCTGGTTTTTCTTACGTGCAATTTTTCTTAAGAGTGGGGGCTGTAGGTACCCTACACATAAAATAGTTATAAACCTTTTCAGGTCCTTAGAGGGTTTATAGTGTAAAGGAGAACCATATCGGTATCATCTTATTTTACTATGAAGATGACCAAATTCCAAGATCCTCTTAGAATTTAGATCAAGGGAGGAAAGGGACAATAAGCTGTTTATTACACTAGTCCCCAAAGTTTTATTATAACCGTTTCTTATTCGTTGGCTTAACATATTTGGGGTCTTGGTTGGTTAGTTAATTAAGTTAAGTGTCCAAACGTTTCAACCACTAAATTTTATCTACAAAATGGATAGTTTTGAGCAAAATCATAGGGGATGTACACCAGTTTAACGGTCATTGTCTTATCCCTTTAGATGCCTGGTTTATATCCGATTAGCAGAATTAATCCAAAAAGTATTCTCGCCATCAGATTTTGGATAACCCAGGAATCTCAGGGATAAAACTTTGGGTACCAGAATAAAACTTTGGGTACAACCATAAAATTTTGGGTAAATACCATCTTCAGGTAAATATCTGCTGGATACTGGTACCCAAAGTTTTATACTGGTACCCAAATTTTTATACTGGTACATAAAGTAAATGAAAACTAGAGGTTGAAAATTTGGACTTTCAACTTAATGAACAATTCAATAAAAATTGATAAAAGTTCCCAGAAGTTGATAGGCCAACGAATAAGAAAACGTTATTGTAAAACTAAATAAAAAACACTTTTTCCCTCTCTCTCTGCCTAAAAATGCCTTTTTAAGCACATAACCACCCCATCATTATATGCGAAATAAATGGGGTATTCCTAATAAGGTAATTATGCTTTCTTTTAGTAATTAATAAAAATTCTAAAATCTTCCAAAAAAAAATTTTAAATCTTCAAAAAAAATTGAAAAATCTTCTAAAAATATTTTCTCAGATTTTCATATAAATACGACTGTATAGACATAGGAACTTCAGTCGTGCAAGGCTTGTGGTGCAGAACTGAGATTCTGTTCACCGGTTGCCATGCTCGGGGAAAAAAAATGACTACCTCGGGGATAAAAAAAGAATATTTACATCCATTATTTAAGGGGTCGTTTATATGAGAATGTAGGTTTTTTTCCTGGATTTTTTTATATTACTTTAGGTCAGGATGGGCAGGGTTTTAACCCCCCCACCCCAAATATTTTTTTGGGGGGAGGGTAGTGAAGACACCCTCTTCGAAGATAGTCTACAACCTTCCCAGGACCTATGAAAAGCTTCACTATAAAGGCGAACAATATCGGTTCAGGGGTTAGCGAGATCCTTTGGGACAGACAAAAACGCTTACTACTTTATATAATACAGGATATACATACAAAAATTTTTTTTATATACTTCCCCAATGATTGTACACTAAATTTTTCCATGTGTAAGTTACAATTGGTGGTTGAAACAATTGGACACTCAACTTAATGAACCATTCAATTAAAATTCATTAAAAGTTTTTAGGCAACGAATAATAAAACGTTATTATAAAACTTTGGGGACTGTTGTAATAAACAGCCCAATAGCCCCTACCTCCCTGGGACTTCAAGCTTCACTTAAATAAGAAACTAATTTGGGTTCAGTGGTTAGCACACCGGTGTCCTGGATAGGAAACAGGTTTTTTTTTAATTACGTATGACAAGACCTATATTTCTATGACCGGGCATGTATGACGGTTCAGCACATAACTTTCATTAAATCACAGCTGATCATTTTTGTGGATTTTTTTGAAAGTTACTTTTTACCCAGATTTTCATAGTTTTTCCCCCAAAAGATCACAATATTCTCACATTTCCAGCTTAGTTATTCTAAATTCATGCAAAACAGTATAATAGATTACAGCTATAACAAGATCAATAACCTCAATTGACTATTCTAAGATTTGTAGGTAAAACATAGATCCTGGATGTGATACAAGGTTCCTCTGAGGTTCCACCAAAAAAGTTTAAACAAATCATAATCAGCAATGATTTTGTACAATGTTTTTATTGTAGTATTGACAAGTAAATCACTTCTAGACACCAAGCATATGGAGGACTGGTAAAATTATTTCATTACTGAAACCAGGGAAACTTGACAATTAGGGTTCCAGCTACTGCCCTGTCTCATTTCTTTATCCTGCCTGCATGATTCGTCCCTACCTGACTGATGCTGTTAAACTTGCAGACCAACATTATGGCTTTCACACAGGCAGGTTCACCACCACTGCCTTACAATGTAATAAAACCTTAATCAACAACAGCCTAAACAAGAAGAAACCAGTTATTAGAACAATGCCAGTTGCCATTTATCTTTCAAAGGCTTTTGACACTGTAAACAATGAGGTTCTACTGCATAATATTAATGCACTAGACTTGAAATCTAAATATGCGTACAAATCTGCCAAACAGGCTGACCTACAAGGAGGGGTCCTATACCATATACTATTCGAACTGTAAATTTCATAAATGCCAACAACTCACTCTAATTACATCTAGTATCCTCTTCTGACAACTCCAACAGCATAGGTCCCCTTATTTATCCTTATGTCAAGGACATAAAAGCTTACTTAGCAGTTCTTAATGATTGGTTAAAAGCCAGAACCCATTCATTTCTCCAGCCAAATCATCTACAATAGTCTTTACCACCTTTTCGAATGAAGCAGGCACTGTAGTCATTGTTGAAACAGTACCATAAGTCAGACATCCTAAGTTCTCAGGTGTTACATGTGACAATCTTTTCTATATCGACCATCTTGTTAAGAAGCCTAGAAACAAACTAAACCCTAAAAACAAAATGCTTTAAGCTCTCTCCACCAGAGGAAGAAAAGTAAGTCATAGTAAATACATAAAAAGCAATTTGCCAGTCCCTGATATTCTACTGCAGTTCCATATTTAGTAATGCCAGCTGGGACAGCCTACTGTTTGCTGGAAAAGCTGCTCTGAGAACAGTCATATCATGAACCAGAAAGCATTAGTTACCAGCAATTTTCTACCATGAACTGCAGTAGATCCAAAATAATTACCCAGAACAGCTAAAACCACCCTGTCCCAATATTTTCAGGTTACAATGTTTACCTGAATACCTTAAAGGCCAGAGTAAACAAGAATCTGGTGCAGTTTGTGTCTGACACTGGCAAGAATTTCACACAACTACCATCATTTCAACTGCAACCACAACCCATCAAAACCTTTAAAATCAGCCACAATACTGAACTGACTGTTTCCAATGATGATGAGCAGGAACAAACAATAACACAGGAACTATTTAGACATCAAGTCAGCAATGAACCAATATTGAGCAAGATAACTTGTCAATATTACAAGGAAAACTTTATACAGAATCATTGCTGATTCTGAAGCATGTTAGTTTAAACTTTATTGGTGGAACCTCAGAGGGACATCTTGTTACAGCCATGAACTATGCTATAACAATTCATGAGGCATGCATGAGGGACTTAAAAAGTACTTTTTTTGTGTTGACTACCAAAACAAACTTAAGTTTTGTTTAACTGTTTAGACATTAATTCAAATAACAACTTCAAATAACTTTTACCCAACTTCTAGACTACAAATCTTAGATTAGTTAATTGATTCTGAAAGATCTTGTTATTGATAATAACATAATCTTTGGTTCAGCTATCATCTATTATACTTTTCTTTGAATAAATTTAGAACGTTGTGATTTTTTGGGGAAAAACTATAAAAATCTGGGTAAAAAAGTAATTTTCAAAAAAATCCTCAAAAATGATCAGCTGTGATTTAATGGAAGTTATGTGCTGAACCGTCATACATGCCCGGTCATAGAAATATAGGTCTTGTCATACGTAACTAAAAAAAACCTGTTTCCTATCCAGGACACCAGTGAGCAGGATCTTAACGGACAGCTGACAAAAAAATCCTTACTACTTAAGTCTTAAGAAAAATTTGATTACAGAGATTATTTGCTTATAACCTTTCTAAATTGGACGTACAGACTTTTTGATAAAAGTTATAGAGCTGCTACGTTTTCAAGATTCTTACTTATTGATACAGGAATCATCTTACAAAAATTAATTTTGATGGGGCAATTTTAACATGCTGAAAATAATGATTAGGGACGTACGGACGTTTGTTGCCTTGCTATAGAGTTGCTCTGATACCAGAAAGGAAGGGGACAATGGGCTGTTTATTACACTAGTCCCCTAACTTTTTATATTAACGTTTTCTTATTCGTTGGCTTAACAACCTTGATGCTTTTTAATGAATTTTGATTAGTTGATTCATTAAGTTAAGTGTCCAAATGTTTCAACCAATAATTTTAATCTACAGAAGAGGGAATTTTGTGTATCATCATTGAGGATGTATATTAATTTATCAGCCATTGTCTTATCCCTTTAGATCCATGGATTAGAAATAACATTTGTTGGTAAATTTGCTTACAATACAATTAATATATAATTATATATGGATAATGAGTAATTTCCCTTTTATTTACAGATGCACCCCCCCCCCCTCCCATAGGGATATAAAGGGATAAGACAATGGCCGATAAATTTATGTACATCCCCAATGATGATACAAAAATTTACCAATTCTCGTGATTAGTGGTTGAAAAGATTGAATACCTAACTTAATGAATGAATCAATTAAAATTCATTAGAAGTCCTCAAAATTGTTAAGCCAACGAATAAGAAACGTTATTATAAAACTTTGGGGACTAGTGTGATAAACAGCCCATTGTCCCCTCTCTCTCTCTCTGAAAAAAAACACCAATCGGGGCTTATTACCGCATCGTTTTATAGACAGCTTTCCGCAGATATTAAAATGAAAAAAAGATTACAACCTTCGCCCCCTCGGGACTAACAAAACTGACCATTAATCTTATAATTTTTATTTTGATATTCGTGGAAAATTGTCTGTAATACGATGCTAGATATAATATTTCAGTATGGCTGAGAACCGGTTCTAATCCAGCGGATGTTAATCGGGTTTGAAGCCATACTGGAATATTTTTTTTGGGGGGGGGGGCGAAAGAATCTATTGGGATTTCTAATAATTATTATCGTATTTATTCGAATCCTTGTGGATAGGAACCGGTTCTCATCCATACGAAAAAACTATGTCTAGCATCGTATTATATCCAGCTTTCTACGAATATAAACATGTACATTCATAAGATTAAAACCAGTTTTTTTAGCCGGTGCTTTCGGCACCTCGGGGCTAAAAAAACTAGTTTTAATCTTATAATTGTAGAATATATGTATATCCGCGGAAAGCCGTTTATAATACGATGCTAGAAATAATTATTATAAGTTGACTGATTTACAATTTTTAGTTACATTTATGTATTATAACAGTTAGGGGAATAAACAGGGAGGGAGGGGTCATTGGACTGTAAATTCTACTGGTACCCAAAGTTTTATAATTACCTTTTCTTATTTATTGGCTTAACAATTTTGGGGCGAATTTTGATTGATCGGTGCATTAAGTTGAGTGTTCAAACGTTTTAACCATTAATTTGAAACTACACTACAGAAGGGGTAATTTTGTGTATCATCATTGAGTATTTACATCAATCCATCATCCATTGTCTTATCCCTTTAGATCTTAGTATAACATGAAAGATTAGCTGTTGTGTAAAAAAATTAATCGGGACTTTTACACAAATTGTATTTTTAGCACTGATAACAGATGTATAGATGTATATACAGACAATTACCTCGCTTCATTTTTCAAAGACCTCTTTCGTCTGCTTCTAAATTATTTTCTGCTACTTGGCTATGATATTACAAGCGTCACCATTGGATGATTTTCAATGAACCAATAGAAAGGTTGCACAAGACGATTGCGATGGGGAGATACAGTTATTTAACCCTTTCTCCCTCTAGTGTTTTACTCTAATGCACTGATAAACCCCTCATTCCCTTATTTAAAAAACAAATTGAAAATAATGAGAGGGAGGGGGGGGGGTTAATGCCTAACCCCTTCGGAGCCACAACCTGCGGGGGGGGGGGGCTAGTCAGTTCTAAATCCTATTATATAAAGTAGTAAGCTTTTTTTGTCTGTCCCGAAGAATCTCGCTAACCGCTGAACCGATATTGTTCTCCTATACAGTTGAGCTTCTTATAAGTCCTGGGAAGGTTTTAAACTATTTTTTGGGAGGGTGTCCTAACCCCCCCCCCAAAAAAAAAAATATTTTTTTGAACACAAATTTAAAATGGGATGAGGTCGACTTTTCCCCCTCCTACCTTGAGTGCCCCTAGAGGCTTCCAGGGGGCGTATCCGCTAGTAACACCTAAAGTAATAAACAAACTCCTCCTTACTTTTAGTTTATTTTAAATGTAGGTGGGGTGGGGGGGGGGGTCTGTCATTGCTCAACAGGGTATTTTGCGTAAAAGTGCCCATTAATAGAAATGGTCATGTTCGAGAAATGCAGAGATCTTAAGGGATAAGACATTTGACAATAATTCGATGATTATAAAAAAAAACAATACGCCATTTGTAGATTATAATTATTGGTGGTAAAATTGGGACACTGCTAACTTGTGACGTAATAAAAATGAGGGAGATGAGAGGAGTAGTGGGAAAGAAAACCCCTATAAAAGAGATGGATAATCCTTCATTTTTAAGACGTTACATGGCTGATTTGTACCAGCCAATAAAGATTTTCTCAAAGTACCCATTGTTTTAAGCCAGAACTCTTTGGGTACCAGAATAACTTACTATTGTCCCCTCCCATAGGGAAAATATAAAAGTCTAAGGGATGCTGCGCAAAATGGTACAAAAAAAATGACGTCATACTATAAAGTTGTCCAATGAGAGGCCAGTATACATTGTAATTGACCAATGGTAAAATATATACTCGCCTCTCATTGGTTATTTTATCACATGACGTCAATTTTTTTGTACCATTTTGCGCAGCATCAGTCTAAGGACCTAAAATTGTATTTGGTACACATTGTTTTTATAAACACATCTCTTATATACATTTTGGGTACTACCCAATGTAGTACAAAAGGGGTACTCTATTATCATTGGGGATGTACATAAATTTATCACCTATTGTCTTATCCCTTTAGATCCCTGGGTTTCATTTACTGTCAAAAATTTCGCGGATATATTTTTTAGACATTATAACTATACAAAGCTATAACTATAAAGCATCTAAAGGGATAAGACAATGGCCAATAAATTAATATAAATCCCCAATGATGATACACAAAATTATCCCTCCTGTAGATTACACTTAGTGGTGAAAACGTTTGGACACTAAACTAAAAAGAACCAACCAATCAAAAGTCAATAAAAATCCCCAAAGTTGTTAAGCCAAAGAATAAGAAAGCGTTATTATAAGACTTTGGGGACCTCTGTAGATAGCCCTGGAAATAACTTTAAATATGCCCCTTAAATATAGCCTAAAACCTTCTTTGGGCTGATGCTATCTATTTCTCCTTGAAATATCAGTCCATATATTTGTAAGATCTTACACATACACACACACACACACACATACATACACACACACACACACACACACATACATACACACACACACATACACACACACACAAACACATGTACACACACATACACACACACACACAGACACACACACACACACAAATACACACACACAAACCTACACTTACATACACACACAAATACACACACACACGCAAACGCCCACACACACTCACTCACACACACACACAAATATATTATAGTAAAAACAAGTATTTGACAAAAAGTTCGACCTTCCTCAATTTTTATTTTACACTTTTTGCTTCGTTTCTTTTTATTTTACTCTCTGTCTCTCTCTGTCTCTCTCTCTGTCTCTCTCTCTGTCTCTCTCTCTCTCTCTGTCTCTCTCTCTCTCTCTCTCTCTCTCTCTCTCTCTCTCTCTCTCTCTCTCTCTCTCTCTCTCTCTCTCTCTCTCTCTCTCTCTCTCTCTCTCTCTCTCTCTCTCTGTCTCTCTCTCTTTTTCTCTCTCTCTCTCTTTCTTTCTCTCTTTTTGCCTTGACCTATCCTTGAAAAATGAAAAATAAAAACTGAAACTCTACCAGAAAGTAGATGTATAACAAAAAAACTAATCTTTAGAACGTTTTATGGGGTTATGCTTTTCCAGTATGGCTTGGAAACCGATTAATATCCGCTGGATTAGAACCAGTTTTCAGCCGTAGTAAAAAATTAAGTATTGTATTGTATTATAGACAACTTTTCATAAAAAAAATCATAAAATTATTTTACTATCCATAGAAAGCTGTCTATCTTACGATGCGATAAAAGACAATTATTTTAGTAACGGACAGACGGACAAATAGACGCACATACCTTATTTATATAATTCATATATAATAATTATTTGTTGGCTTAAGAAACTTGAATTTTGATGTTTCTAACAATGATTGTAATCAACAAAAGGGGTTATTTGGTGTATCATATCATTGGGGATGTACATCAAATTATCGGCCATTGTCTTATCCCTTTAGATCCCAGTCTACTACGTCCTTTCTTCTTATTTGGCTATTACTTACTAACTCGCAGGGATCTAAAGGGATAAGACAATGGACAATAAATTGATATGCCACATCCCCAATGATGACACACAGAAAACTGTCCCGAATTTGTATTAATTTTGAGGAACAAGACTCCAGTGACGTCATATTTTTCTTTCCCGAAAAAGGGAAGGGGGAAAGAAAAAAAAGGGAAGGGGGGAAGAAAAAAGAGATGAGAGAAAAGGGGGTTTTCCCCATCTCTTTTGAAGAGATTTTCTTCCCCCCTTCCCTTTTTCGGGAAAGAAAAATATGACGTCTCTGGAGTCTTGTTCCTCAAAATTAATACAAATTCGGGACAGTTTTCTGTGTGTCCCAATGATGATACACAAAATTGGCCCTTCTGTAGAATAAACTTGGTTGAAAATGCAAGTTATTATAAAACTTTGGGAACCCAATGTCATAGAGGGAGGAGCCATTGGGCTGTTTTTGACACTAGTCCCCAAAGTCTTATAATAACGTTTTCTTATTCGTTGAGTGTCTAAAACTTTCAATCACTAATTGTAATCTACAGAAGGGGTAATTTAGTGTATCATCGTTATGGAGGTACATCAATTTATCAGCCATTGTCTTATCCCTTTAGATCCCTGAGTTCATAGATCTAAATGGATAAGACAATGGCCGATAAATTGATGTACGTCCCCAATGATGATACACAGAATGAAACCTATTCTCTATATTAGTGGACACTTATTTAACCAACCAATCAAAACTTAGGTAAAAGTCCCCAAAGTGGTTGAGCTAACGAAGCAGAAAACATTATTATAAGACTTTGGGGACTAGTGTAATAAACAGTCCAATGTCCCCTCCCTCCCCATTTATGAACCTTGGGTAAATTATTGAAGAAGTTGTCCTCGATCCAACGAATAAGAAAACGCTATCATAAAATTTTAAGGACTTTTATAAAACTTTGGAGACTAGTATAAAACTTTGGGGACTTTTAAAAAATTTTTGAGGATTTTTATAACAATTTTGTTAACTTTTATAAAACTTTGGGTACTTCTATTAAACTTTGGGGACTTTTATAAAACTTGTGGGACTTTTATAAGACTTTGGGGACTTTTAAAAAACTCTGGGTACTTTTATAAAATTTTTAGGACTTTTATAAAATTTTGGGGACTTTTATAAAACTTTGGAGACTTTTATAAAAATTTCGGGGACTTATATGAAAACTTTAGGGACTTCTATAAAACTTTGAGGACTTTTATAAAACTTTGGGGACTCTTATAAAAAACTTTGGGGACTTTTATAAAAACTTTGGGGACTTTGATTAATTTTGGGGACTTTTCTAAAAACTTTGGGGACTTCTATGAAACTTTTAGGACTTTTATAAAAATTTGGGTACTTTGTAAAAACTTTGGGGACTTTTATAAAAACTTTGGGGATTTTAATAAAATTTTTGGGACTTTTATAAAACTTTGTGGACTTTTATAAAAACTTAGGTGACTTTTATAAAAACTTTGGGGACTTTTATAAAACTTTGGGGACTTTTATAAAAACTTTGGATACCTACCTCCCTGCTGACATGTAAATATCTTTACTCACATCACTTCCGGAAAAGTTAGTTGCAGGGAGATAGGGGATAAGACAATGGAAGATAAATTAAAATGCCTCTTTTCCAATGATAATAAACAAAAATACCCCCTCAGTAGATTATAATGCTTTGCAAAGAAGGAGGGGACATTGGAGCTGTTTATTACACTGGTCCCCAAAGTTTTATAATAATATTTTCTGATTGGTTAGCTTAACAACCTTGGGTTTCATTGAGTGTCCAAACTTTTTAACCATTAATTGTTATCTACATTAGTGGGTAATTTTGTGTGTCATCATTGGGGATGTACATCAATTTATTGGCCATTTTCTTATCCCCCTAGATTCCTGATTTGATGTCTACTTGGCTTTTAGTAAAAGAAAAAAAAAGTATTAAGTATTTCTTTATTCATAGACAACAAGTAACTAAGGATCTAAAGGGATAAGACAATGGCCGATAAATTGATGTACATCCCCAATGATGATACACAAATCATACCCTTCTTTTGATGAGAATTAGTAATTTAAATGACAACTTAATGAACTAACCAATCAAAATTCACTTAAGTTGTTAAGTCAACGAATAAGAAAACGTTATTATAGAACTTTGGGGACTAGTGTAATAAATAGCCCATTGTCCCCTCCCTCTCAGACAAGTAACAATCATTCCCATAAATCTAAAGGGATAAGACAATACAAAATAATCTTTATAATAAAGTAACAGGATGTCTCTGTGTTTGTACCGAAGGATCTCGATAACCACTGAACCAATATGGTTCTCCTTTACATGGTATCTTCATATTAGTCCTAGGAAGATTTAAATTAATTTTGGGGGAGGGTACCACCACTTTTCTCACCTCCAGGACGCCTAGAGGCCTCTAGGGGCATAGCTGCTAGTTATAAACAAAGTGAATCTTTTTAGCAGGGAGGGATGGGACATTTGGCTGTTTATTTCACTAGTCCCCAAAGTTTTAAAATTCCCTTTGCTTATTTGTTGGGTTAACAACTTTGGGGACACTATAGAGCAGTGTCATAAAAAAATAAACATTAAACTAAATGAAAACACGAAAAGTTAAAAAAAAATTTAATGTGGAAATCTAGGAATCGATATTAGTATTAAGCAAATCTTAATGAAACTTAATGGGAATATGTAAAATGTTCCTACTCTATAATTTGAAATGTCCGTCTGTCCATCCGTCTGAAACGTTTTGGGGGAAACGTGATTTTCTAGGCTCCATTTAGAGATAGACGCCTAAATTTTTTCATTTTACGAAACTGCTCTATAGTTTACTTTTTGCCAGATGTCAATCCATAATTTTTGAGCTTTGCTACTTATGGATGTTGTCATCCTTGTTTTAATGTATGTATGTAGGATATACTAGAGTTGGCTCAATATAACTATATCGCTATTGGCTAGTTTTCTATAAGTACAAATCTATTATCTATTTCTCAATAAATCTATTTTCCTACCCCGCCATTACTATGACGTGTAGCAATAGTAAGAATAAACAGCTAAATATTCTAATAAAGTGTATTAATTCAAGACAAGTTAAACATACAATAATAATATTAAATATAATAGCAAGTATTCACTTTTGGGTTCGTGCCGAGTTGCAGAGCAAAGGTCTTGCTCCGAAACGGTTGACACAAGAACTAAAAGCTAAAATACAAAATACATACATTGCTCTCAAGTCAGGAAGAAAGGGACTATACATCACATTTCTCCCTGGCTTTAACATGAACATGGATTTCAAAACTGTAATATTTCAGATTGAATATAACAATATGTTTATTACATGTTAATTATCATATATATATTATAAGTAGCATTGAATGCTTATTAAATAGATAATAATTGATCTGGTATGACACCTGCCATATTTTTTATTTTATTTTTTTTTTTTTATTTTATTTCCAGATCTTTAAACACTTCATATACATTTTTTTTATTATTTTGGTTCCTTAGAACTCTTTTGTGTTCTTTTTTTTTTATATATATTCCTTTTTTCTTTATGTGTTTTTTTTTTCTTTTTTAATATTTTTAAAAAAAAAAACATTGATTAACATATAATCATTGAAAATGCATTGATTAACATATAATGCATTGATTAACATACAAAACATTGATTAACATATAACCATCAGATTTAAAACATGGCATTATAGAGCATTAATATAAAACATTAATTTTGAACCTTTTCGAGACTACTACTGCCTCAACAAATACTTAAACATTAACACATAAAATAAAACTATGAATTAACACACATAAAACTATAATTATTCATAATCATTGATCATAATATTCATTTTCTTTTGCCAAATTTTTCTTGATAATAGTAGTATCATTAATATCCATCAATCCATCATTATCCATCAATCCATCAATCATCTCACAAATGACATAACCATACCAATGCTACAACACCACAAACGATATAACCATACCAGTTGACCTTAGCTTAGTTATAAACTGGTTTCCACTTAGCAACTGTGATTTTCTCAAACAACACAACAGCCATTCACCTCCACCACAAGAAGCCTCCAATCTCTTCAAAAAAATTGGGATCGAATCCTTTCTAGCATCGACTCTAGCTACTTCCCAAAATTCACCCTTTCCTGATTCAAAATACGTTGCTGATCCTGCAGGTTAGCCAACCAAGCATCTAACTCAACCATTCTAGTAGCCAAACCTGCCAAATGTTTGAGGTCTCAGGTCAAAAATCAGAACTGCTGTTCACATTTATCATCCAGGAGATTATATCTATTGCATAGTCAGGCATGACTTAAGCCTAATAATGACAACCACAATAACTGCTATTAACATCTCTGTTAGAATCCAAAAATCGACATGTCATTCAAAATACAGAAACTGCCAATGATTTTCGTTATAACAATGATGCTACTGTCGACACTCCAACCAATGATAACGTTGAAAACAATGAACAGAAACAACAAACACAGAGAAAACTGCAGCCGAACAAAAGCAACCAAAACCTTCGCCATAGATTGATTTGAAATCTAATCCATTTCGTTTTTCAATACTAACTATCGACAAAAACACCAGCTATTGACAAGTAAGATATCCAACCTGGCAGTCAAATCTACAACAGTCACATCATCTTTAAGCCCCGCCTTCTTTAGAACAGCTAAAGTTTCACTAACCAGCATTTTACTTTAACTGCCCACTGTATTAACAACTTACAAATATCCGTTTTATCAGTCATAAATATATTTAAGATACAATGCATGCTATTTTAAAATTCTGCACAACTTCACAATAGCTTCTAGCCCATGGTGTATATCTCTGTATATCATTATCTATCAACTAAATACTTCTCATTTTGACAACTGTAAAAACATCTCTTTGTAGCTACCTGACTCACTGTGCATTTATTTGCATCATCCTGACACACTGTGCACATCTGTTCAAAATAAATATCAACATAATTCGTTTAGCTCTTTGTATCTACCTGACTCACTGTGCATTTATTTACGTTATTCTGGCACACTGTGCACATCTGTTCAAAAATGTTACAATATCAACATATTTCGTTTAACTCAATGTTATTTCATTATCCTTGACATAAAAATCCTCAATTTTCAAATTAAGCTTCAAAACTACTCTCCGACGTCTTATTATCCACAACTGTTGCTTAAATGCTTAAATTTAACACCTCCAAGTCTTCAAAACTTTTCAACAGTTATTATAAATCTAGCAATCTATAAATCTAAATTACTTTTCTTCTCCTTGGCAGCAGTTGGACTGTTGATTGAAGTACTTATAACAGGTTGAGAAAGGGTTGCAACAACAGTACCAACAGATTGACTTGCTTCAGTAGGATTATGATTATCACTATCACCAGTACCAACAGATTGACTTGCTTCAGTAGGATTATGATCATCACTATCACCAGTACTATCATTAGTTGCATATGATTTGCCACTACTGGTTGATTTAAGATTCTTCTTGCCAAGATCAGTAATAGTCTTCCCATATATAGAGATATCATATTCAAGCTCAAAGATAGCTTTATCAATCATTGTTTGCAAGTATTTAATCTGTAACATCATCAGCTCTCCTTTTACTTTCAACTCTCTTCTTCAGCTCGAGTACATCATGAGGAAACATATTCTGTTGCACAATAGACAGAATATTAGTAAATCCATAAACTCCAGCAGCAATAGCATGTTTTACAATATTACTGACCAAATCACTAAACAATCCTGTTTAGCTTCCTGTTTAGCTTCCTGTTTAGCATTCTGAACTTCAACAGACTTCACATCTAATCTATAAACAGATTCTCCAGCAGCAATAGCATGTTTCACAATATTACTGACCCAATCACTAAACAATCATAAATAACGCTCCTTTAATAAAATTCAACATATAATCGGTCATGTACCATAGTATATCATGTACCAGCCTCCACTCTCTCTCCACCAACAATTCAACATATAATCGGTCAGAGCAAAGTGTATCATGTGCCAGCCTCCACTCAAAATACCAAAATACCAATGTCAACACAAAACAATGGCCAAATTCAAAACTAGATTTCAGTCACCACCAACTACTTCTCTTGCGGCCGATCTAAAACAAAATACAATCATTTTAGATGCCAAAACTTATTTAATACATATTTTATTTTCACTCAACAAAATAAAATAATTTCTTTAACATGTATTAGTATATATAACATTAATCAAATGTATATCAATATTGAACATCATTAAAAAGAAAATCTTAGCAAACTAAAACTCACCAACAGGTAATACTGTATCTCAACCACCATAACTACTCCTCTTTTCGACCAATCTAAAACATAATACAATTATTTTAGATGCCATACTTAAATGTTATCACTTAACAAATAAAATTTCAACATGTCTTCTTAAAAATGTATTAAGAAATATAATATTAATCAAATGTTTGTCAATAATCGAGCAACATAAAAATAATTCTTAATACAATATATTAGTCTAATACAGTAAAAATTTACCTAATTATTCTATGAAATATCTGAATAATAACTTATATCATCCACAACTATTTTTATGTATTAGAATCTTGAAAGTTGAAGCACAACTAACTATTTTTCTCTATACCTGAGAGCACTTTCTTGCGCAGCTCAACTTTTGCGCATACAACGCCCAACTCCTGCTCATCATTGCAGCTACCTCTCTGCACCACCCCATCTTGCGCATACCAACTCCGAGAAACAGTGCAAACTTTCCTTGCCAAATTTTTGCCCACCCCCCTTCTCCATGAAGAGAGACAGCTCCACACAAATATCTAATGCATTATAACAATTTTGCTTCATGAAATTCTAAGCTTAATAAATAATTTTGCTGAATCAACATCACTAAATTGCAATATATACTATTCTATATCGAGTATCCTTAACAAAAAATTTAAGTTAAACAAAAACTTAAAAAAAAAACTTATTTTGATTCATCCAAAATTTAGCAACACATAATGTTCCAATTTCAAGTTTGAGTGCAATTTGATTGACCACCCTGTGTTATTAATATATTTGTTTTTTCTATAATCAAATTCGGTCCGCCCATCCATACGACCGTTCGTCCTTCCGTCACTCTGTACGTCAATCCTTTTAGCTTTTTCCGTTAATTAATACATGTCAGCATTGTCCTATCGCTTCCAAACTTTACATGATGATTTCTGCAGCAGGTAAGTACAATTTAGAAAACGTAGCAACACTATAATCATTTCTATGACGTCCATACTTCCATTTGTAAACATGTTGATTTGACCACAAATTTCTATATGATCTAATTATCCGATTGTTTTGATGTATATTGATTCCTGGGACAACAACGTACAATACTTATGATTACAATGTCAAGCATCCAATCACCCTTCAGACAACCAACACTCTGAGATGCACAACCTTTTTCGAGAAATTTTAACTGTGCATGGTATTGAATTGCGTCTGTTTTGGCCCAAGGCATTCCCTCACTCTAACTATTTACTTCTAACTATTTACTTCATTTACTTCAAGTATCTGACATAGTAGCAGTGAGAACCATTTTTAACGTCTGTGCATGGTAACGAGTTTCACCGGTTTTGGCCAAAACATTTCCCCCACTTTAACTTTTACGTCACACATCTCACATAGTAGCAGTAGGAACCATTCTTAACTTTGTTAGTTATGACTCAGTGTCAGACCGAGATTCAAACCTATCACCTACCCAACGACAAGTAGATGCCGGTTTACAAGCGAAGCCACTCTATAAGCAAGTTCATAAAATGTAAGTAAAACATCAATCTGTATCAATCAGTTCTTTTTTTAACAAATTTACTTACAATTTTACATCGACTCTTATACACTTATTTTCTCAGTTTTGACACTATACAAGTGTTGATGTTCGTTTGTCCTACCATTCAATGCTTCGCTTTTGTTAATGTTGTCTTCCTTGTTTTTTACAAAGATTATTAAGTTCTGACACTATGCAAGTGTTGATGTTCGTTTGTCCTACCATTCAATACTTCGCTTTTATTAATGTTGTCTTCCTTGTTTATTACAAACAAATTTGCTTACAATTTTTGCATTGAATCTTATACGCGTATATTCTGATTATTTAATTTTGACACTACACAAGTGTTGATGTCCATTTGTCCTGCCATTCCATTGCTTCGTTTTTACGGATGCTGTCATCTTTGTTTTTATACATCATATCCTCATTACAATAAATATGAATATTAATATCCTTGGTTTATACATCATATTCGAAAACGTTTCAATTACAATAGAAGTCATATATAAGTCAAACTAAACTTGCAACATTTAACCACCAAGTCTAAACAACACATTTAGTATTAATCTATATTGCATCACCCATCATTGGATATAATGTACAATGGATAATAATATATCCATTGTACACACATCCAACAAGTTTTCTCTTCTCTCCATACAAATATTTTCAACAAACATCCATAAATAATATATCCATTGTACACACATCAACAAGTTTTCTCTTCTCTCCATACAAATATTTCCAATAACATTCATTTCCTACTATACAAATATTTCCGATAATTCATTCATATATATATAATATGTTCATTATACATTTCAATTCTGCATATCATAATTAATCCACATATAATATGTCCATTGTACAATCCAATTCTACACACATATCTCTCTCTCACTCTCTCTCTCTCTCTCTCTCTCTCTCTCTCTCTCTCTCTCTCTCTATCTCACATCATAATCAAATACTGAATAACAATTTTTGCTTCATTAAAAATTTTTGCTGAGTTATGCATTCCAATCTTAAATCGCCATTTAATTGTTTAAAATAAATCTAGTTAAATCCACAAAAATTCCGCTCACCAATCAAATATCACATTCTTCTGATCATGATGACAAGTATGTATCAATCCAAATCAACGTAAATTCAAAAACAAAACAAACAAAATTTCTGTTCTATCTATAATAAAAATTTCGTACTATGAATAATATATCACAGATCAAAGATCACATATCTATCTTCACGCAAGTACAATCGTTATTATTCATAGCACATTTTAACCATATTCAAAATATTTTGTTTCCATACATATAAACTTAAGAGTAGCTTTACTCTTATTTATACATAAACCGCAATATAATTGTTTTAAAATTAAATACTTAGAACCATAATAACTGACTCAACTTTTAAAACAATTTACAGCCTTTCATCAAAATTCTAATACCTTTTAAAGTATCTAATTTCAAATTTTTATCCAATTTTCATAAAATCACGATTTTAACATTTAATAAAATCAATTTTCTTCCATTAACAATTTTACAAAATTGTATTCCTATTTTCGTTGAAATTAATCCATCTTCAATTTTTTTTATTATTCTTATCTCTGTTAGACACCACAATAGTCTGAAACAAAAATAAATATATCCAAATATCCAATTCCAGTGTAACAAAACAAAAAAAAATAAATGCATATATTTTGATTTTCATAATAACATAATCTCATAAACTCGTATTCAATAGTTAACAAAATGTTATATTTCCAGAATTCAAATAATTACCATAAATCAAATTATTTTCCATCACAAACTTTATAGAGTTGCTGCGTTTCTCTCCTTATTATTTAAACAATGTCAGCGCTTTCCAAATTATATGTTATAAATTCTAATCTTGTGCATGGACACCACAATGGCAGATAAATTAACATTTATCCCACTAATTCGAATAATATCAGAGATCTACATTGATTAGCAATGGATACAACAATGGAAAATAAATTGACGTTCATTCCCAAAAAATCGAGTAAGATCAGTAATATACAGGGATATAACAATAGCAGATAAATTTTCGTTCATTCTAGAAAAAGTTGCTCCACAAATAATCTATATGATTTGTAACATAACATCTCCAAGTTAGATCAGTAATATACATGGATATAACAATAGCAGATAAATTTTCGTTCATTATAGAAAAAGTTGCTCCACAAATAATGAGTTTTATTTCCTCAATAAAAATACTTCCAGAAGCACAACTTCTATACATTTTTATAAGCCGTCAAATCTATCAGATACAAAACTTATTCAATTATAGATATCTTAATTGCAAAACTACAAAAATCGATCGCCGCCACACCGCCGTCAAATCGCCGTAGTACATGTATATCCTTCTGATACAATCCAAAACTGTAGAGAAAATCCTTCTTCCCTGCAAATTGTAGAAAGAAATACTCGTTTAATCAATACACGTCTGTCCTGAATGAGCTATAGAAAGAAATACATGTCTAACAATATACGTCTGTCCTTGTTTACAATACATGTAATCCTTGCTTCCCTGCAAATTGTAGAAAGGAATAAACTGTAGAGAGAATACATTTTTAACAAATTTTAACAATACTCAAAGAAATACATGTCTAACAATATACGTCTATCCTTGTTTACGATACATGTAATCCTTGCTTCCCTGCAAATTGTAGAAAGGAATAAACTGTAGAGAGAATACATTTTTAACAAATTTTAACAATACTCAACTGTCCTCGTCTCCAAACTATAAACTATAAACTATAAACAAACTATAAAAGGATATATTTTTAACAACACATGTCTATCCTTCTCTCCCTGCTGATACATGTCCAGGGCGGCACCTTTTCCCCTTTCATGGTGTCCTCCACCAACATAGTACATGTCCAGGGCGGCACATATCTTTCCCTGGACATTATGTTGGTGTCCTCCACCCACATGTTGTCCTGCAATGTCCAGGGCGGCACCTTTTCCCCTTTCATGGTGTCCTCCACCAACATAGTACATGTCCAGGACGGCACATATCTTTCCCTGGACATTATGTTGGTGTCCTCCACCCACATGTTGTCCTTCACTAGACAGGATGGTGTCGTGGTGTCCTTCAATGGACAGGATGATGACATGGTGTTCTTAACCATCACATATCTCTCCTTCACCAGGGGTTTGACCTGGTTCACCATCTCTCCATTCTTCAAGCATAACTGGTCCAGGAATTCGACCTGGTCCAGCATCACATGTCTCTCCTCCTCCAGAGGTTCGACCTGGTTCACCATCTCCTTGACTGTTACCTGGTCCTCTCCACCTATACACTCTCCCCCCCCTAACCTGTTTGGCAACACCACCAAACTTTCTTGTTCAAGGAAACACAATTTTTCATTAGCAATTGGAACTATGAAATTGTCCATAGAAAGTGTTGGCAACACCACCAAACTTTCTTGTTCAAGGAAACAAAATTTTTCATTAGCAGTTCGAGCTTCGATCTTATCTTCATGATCTTGCATTCCACCAAAAATAGTTCGAGAACCACTAGCAAACAATTTAGGCTTCTCCTCTGGTACAGATCCTCCAGCCGTCCTCTGCCAAGGCATAGAGTTATTCAAACTATTCTGCTGGGTATTCAAACTATTCTGCTGGGCAATTCTATCCAAAATTCGCTGCTGGCCAGTCATAAACTCATCAACAACCGTCACATTCTCGGTTTTGATATCATTATCAACACTAGGCACCACCACCTTATTAAGGCTATCTTCTAAATCGTCCATACAAGTAGCCAGTCCAGTAACCGCAGCACTGTTGGTATCAACATTATCCGCCAACTCCTTAACATGCTTCTCCAGCGGCGATACACGCCCAGCCATCCCCGCCGCCACATTATCAATTCTATTATTCAAAGAATTAAACAGAGACACCCACATGTTGTCCTTCTCATCCTGAGACAACTTCCTCCACTCATCAATGGTCAAGCCCATTGTTCCAACACAAAAAATACCTGAACAAACTAAAAAGAAAAGAAATAATACAATTAAAAGAAAATCTGAGCTATAGATTCGTACTACACTACTGCGCCAAAATGACGTGTAGCAATAGTAAGAATAAACAGCTAAATATTCTAATAAAGTGTATTAATTCAAGACAAGTTAAACATACAATAATAATATTAAATATAATAGCAAGTATTCACTTTTGGGTTCGTGCCGAGTTGCAGAGCAAAGGTCTTGCTCCGAAACGGTTGACACAAGAACTAAAAGCTAAAATACAAAATACATACATTGCTCTCAAGTCAGGAAGAAAGGGACTATACATCACAACTATCTAAAAGAAAGAAGTAAATATTAATTAATTTAAATGATTTTAAAAAGATTTTTTCAATTATATTTTTTTCACATTACCATCACCAAAGGGTTAATATGATTAAAATTTTAGTTTTAATATTTTAACACAAAGGAAGTGTCACCACAATCGAATTCTTTTAAAATACAGTTTTCTTAGATTTACTCTATTATGAACAAATATTTATTATTTATGAAATAAGGATTAAATACTTCAATGTAATATCTACACGAAGTGAAAAACTTAATTCATTCCATAAACAAATAGAATAAAGGTCCTATCGCTTTGGTCAATGAGAGTTTAATGAGGATTATTGGAGCACTATGAGTTTTAAACACTTTACCATTGGAAGACTCGAGCTCATTTATAGACGTTTATTTCTTATATAGATCTGTCATGGATCTTGATGCAATAAAGCAGGCCGTTTTGTAAATGTTACAAATTGGAAGATTTCATTAAATAAAAGTAATCGCAAATATACTTAGTAAATGACATGGATGTTGCACCAGATTTTCATACACTCTGGCCAAAATAACAATACCCATTCCTTTTACACCATCCCCTCCCCTTCTACTGAATGAAAAAAAACCTGACCAATAAATGAGGTCTATGTTAGCAACCTAAATATGACTACAATTTTTCTTCCTGTCAATATATCCACGTTTTTTTTTGATCTATTATACAAAGTAGAACGATGTCTGTCTGTCTGTTTGTCTGTACCAAGGGATCTCGCTAACCGCTAAATCGATCGGATTCTCCTTAACAGGGTAGCTTCTCATAGGTCCCGGTAAGGTTTATAACTATTTTGAGGGAGGGTACCACGACCCTCGCAAGAGAAATCCCCCCCCTCCCCAATTTTTATATTTTCTTTCAAAATCTAAACTCCCCTTCCTCAAGTGCCCCTAGAGGCCTCTAGGGGCGAGGCCGCTAGTATACATTATAGTTGTAAAGATATAAGAAGGACAAAGGGGGGAGGGAGAATGGGGGGGGAGGAGGGGTATGTTAAGTGGAAGAGCACTAATGGGGGGGGGGGGTGTCTCTTGGGAGTATTTCTTTTTAGAGTCAGATGAGAGAGGGAGGGGATATTGACAGCAAAAATAATCTCCCCCCCCCCTCACTTTTCATCCACATAGGATCACGCCGATAAGATTCTTCAAAAAACATTTTCAAAAATCAAAAAATTGAGGCTGGGGGGGGGGGGGGGTTATGGGTCTCCTTAAACCATACTTTATCAAAATGACAAAATTAGGTTTTTTTTTGTCAAACTATTTGTTGTGGCTTTTTAAAACAATTTAGCTTGAAGACATAAATAAAAAGGAAGGGAGGGGACATTGGGCTGTTTATTACACTAGTCCCCAAAGTTTTATGATAGTGCTTTCTTATTTGTTTATTCAACAACATTGGGGACTTTTATTGTATTGTGAATGGTTTGTTAATAAACAAACGTTTCAACCAATGATAATCATCTACAGAAGATATAATTTTGTGTATCATCATTGGGGATGTACATCAATTTATCGGCCATTGTCTTATCCATTTAGATCCATGAGTACATATATATGTACTTGTAGGATTGTGACAGTTTTTTTGTAATAATTTATATATAAAAATAACAGGATGTGTGTGTGTGTATGTGCATGTCTGTACCGAAGGATCTTGCTAACTGCTGAACCGATATGGTTCTTCTTTTTAATGTAACTTTTAAGACTTTTTGGGGGGAATGCACTAAAATCGAAAATGTAGGATGGCAATTTTAAGTTTTTTTTAATATTCGTGGAAAATTGTCTGTAATACGATGCAATTTATGATTTTTTTAGTTTAGCTGAGAACCGATTCTAAACGGTCTCGAAGCCACACTGGAAATAATTTTCAATTATTTTTTTATCAAATGCTATTCTGAATTCAAACTGCTCTTAGTTAAAATAAAATATTTCCAAAAACATCAATCACTCTAACTATTTTTCTCTCTCACTTTCCCTCTCTCTGTCTGTCTGTCTGTCTGTCTGTCTGTATGTCTCTCTCTCTCTCTCTCTCTCTCTCTCTCTTCTCTTTCTCTCTCTCTCTCTCTCTGTCTCTGTCTCTCTCTCTCTGTCTCT
>NC_137274.1:20388404-20408404 GCF_053477335.1 Acartia tonsa
ATCTAGGACATACCTGACGATGTATTTGACCTGTATTGTTGGATCCACAGCACATATACAATACCAAGGTAAACTACAGACAGACAAACAGACAGACAAACAGACAGACAAACAAACAGACAAACAGACAGACAAACAAACCGACAGACAAATAGACAGACAGACAAACAGACAGACAAATAGACAGACATACAGACAGACAAATAGACAGACAAACAGACAGACAAACAGACAGACAAACAGACAGACAAACAGACAGACAAACAGACAGAGAAACAGACAGACAAACAGACAGACAAACAGTTAGACAAACAGATAGACAAAGAGACAGACATAGAGACAGAAAAACAGGCTGACAAACAGACAGACAAACAAATAGACAGACAAATAGAAAGACACACAGACAGTCAAACATACTAAAAAAAACATAAAGACAAACAGACAGACAAACAGACAGACAAATAGACAGACAAACAGACAGACAAACAGACAGACAAAAAAATTTTTCATTTCTGCACGCTTCTGGTTTGTCTATAATCCCTGGCTGTGTTTTTATGTATATGTGTGTGTGTGTTTGTGTGTGTGTGTATGTGTGTGTGTATATATATGTGTGTGTGTGTGTATGTGTGTGTGAGTGTGTGTCTATGTATAAGTGTCTCACTCAATCTCTATTAGTTATTCAAAACAACAACAACAAAAATCCCATAATCTTCAGTTACCCCCCCCCCCCCCCCCAGTATAAAAAGATCTAAAAGGATAAGACAATGACCTATAAATTGTTGTACATCCACAATGATGATATAAAAAGTTACCCCTTCTGTAGATTGAAATTAGTGGTTGAAACTTTTGATTAACTAAAATTAATTATAAGTCCCCAAAGTTGTTAAGCCAATGAATAAAACTTTGGGAACTAGTGGTTGAAATGTTTAGATATTTAACTTGATAATGAACTAACCAAATCAATAAAACTTCGGGTACCTCAGCACCCTTCCTGTTATAAAACTTTGGGTACCTTACTTTGATCAAACATTGGGGGAGGGGGGGAGTTGATGTATGAAGAGAAAATGGAATTCTACCAACTCTTATCAAAAGAGAAGTGTTTTCCCGATAATGCAAACAAAAAACAGGGATCTAAAGGGATAAGACAATGGCCAGTATGTACATCTTTAATGATGATACACAAAATTATCCCTTAGATTACAATTAGTGGTTGAAGCTCACTTAATTAACCAACCAATCAAAATTAATTAAAAGTCCCCAAAGCAGTTAAGCCAATGAATGGGAAAACGTTGTTATGAAACTTTGGGGACTAGTGTAATAAACAACCAATTTCATTTGCTACTGTAATGTATCAGAGAGAGGGCAATGGGCTGTTAAATACACTAGTCCCCAAAGTTGTATAATAACGTTTTCTTATTGGTTGGCTCAACAAATTTGGGTACTTTAATCCAAATTTGATTGGTTGTTTCATAAACTTGAGTGTCTGATTTTGTGTGTCATCATTGGGGATGTACATCAATATATCTTCCCATTGTCTTATCCCTTTAGATCCCTGTGTTATTTTAGCTGTGTGATGAAAACACCAAATTTGTATATTCGTGTCTTCTATACATGACATGAGAACATCAGAGCAGGGAGACATAGGGATAAGACAGACAGACAAACAGACAGACAAACAGACAGAAAGACAGACAGACAAACATACAGACAAACAGACAGAGAAATAGACAGACAGACTAACAGACAGACAAATTGACAGACATATAGACAGACAAATAGACAGACAGACAAGCAGAGAGCCAAAAAGACAGACAAATAGACAGACAAACAGAGATACAGTCAGACAGACAGACAGACAAATAGACAGACAAACAGACAGACAAACAGACAGACAAACTGACAGACAAACTGACAGACAAACAGACAAACAAACAGACAGACAAATAGACAGACAAATAGACAGACTGACACACAGACAGACAAACAGACAGACATACATACAGACAGACAAATAGACAGACAAATAGACAGACAAACATACAGACATACAGACAGACAAATAGACAGACAGACAGAGATACAGTCAGACAGATGGACAGACAAATAGACAGACAAACAGACAGACAGACAGACAGACAGACAGACAGAGATACAGTCAGACAGACAGACAGACAAAAAGACAGACATGAGAACATCAGAGCAGGGATTTAAAGAGATAAGACAATGCCCAATAAATTCATGTACATCCCCAATGATGATACACAAAATCACCTCTTCTGTAGATTACAATTAGTGTTACAATGTAACATCAAAATTAAATAAAAGTCCCCAAATTTGTTGAACCAATGAATAAGAAAAATTTTAATAAATCTTTTGGGACTAGTGTAATAAACAGCCCAATGTCCCTCTCTTTTCCAAAACATCAGAGACACATAGATATCCAGGGAGGGAGGGGACATTGGACTGTAAATTAGAATGGTCCCCAAAGTTTTATATGCTCCTTCATTTATTTACTAAAATATATTAGGTACTTTATTTTTTGGTTCAAACCAGGAGTAATATTGATGAACATCATTGGGTCCTGTACATTAATTTATCATCCATTGTCTTATCCCTTTAGATCCCTGAATATAAGTTATACTGTATTATGCCCTCAGGGTTAATATCCCCCCCTCCCTATTAGTTAGTCATAGGAAAAAGATGGGCATAGAAAAAACTAACCCAGGCGAAATAAATCTAAAATTATATTTGGGTTGCAGATGAAAAAGTCGTCTTTACTATTGCCCCACAAAATCATGAAAAAACAGCTCTAATTAACAAATATATTTTAAATTAATTTCTCGTATTCATTCGAATCCGGTGGATAGGAACCGGTTCTCATCCATACGAAAAAACTATGTCTAGCATCGTATTATATCCAGTTTTCTACGAATATAGAAATGTACAATCATAAGATTAAAACCAGTTATTTTAGCCAGTGCCTCCGGCACCTCGGGGCTAAAAAAACTAGTTTTAATCTTATAATTGTACATTCTATATCCGCGGAAAGCCGTTTATAATACGACACGCGAAATAACTATTATTTGTTAGCCACAGCTGGAAATTAACCTTTCCCCACTCCATTATTTCAAATTTTACAAAAGAAAAAGTGCTAGGTTTTTTTTTTAACTCGACAGGTACTTTGAGAAAAAGCGCAGAAAGAATTAGATAGTTCAAATCTCCCTGCTAGAAGGCTCAAGCTGAAGCGCTAGAAAGTGTCATGTGTGTCATAAAACTACATCTATAAATGAGGGATGAGATGAGGGAAAGAAATATTCCAAAAAAGAGATGGATTTAGACATGTATCTATGACGTCACACATGACACTTTTCAGCCCTTCCTCAAGCCAGAGAGAGAGAGAGAAGACAATGGGCTTTTTATTACACTAGTCTTCAAAGTTTTATAATAACATTATCTTATTCGTTGGCTTAACAACTTTGAGGATACTAATGAATTTTGATTGATTAGTTCATTCAATTGAGTGTTCAATCACTTAGTTTAATCTGCAGAAGGTATAATTTTATGTATCATGATTTGTGATGTACATCAATTTATTGGCTATTGTTTTGTCCCCTTAGATCGCTGTTCTTCCTGACCACTTTCATGACCCCCCCCCCCTCTTCTTTATTTTCGAATTTGATCAAAAATAAGATGGTTCTCTATTTGATAGGCATTGTGGGAGAAAGAGTGAGATAACAAAAAATAGTTCAAATCTCTCCGCTAGATGGCTCAAGCTCCAAATTTTTATTCCAGGGCTCTTTCATTGCATGTTGGGAGAGATTTTTTTATTCCATGTTGGGACAGATTTTGGCCACGTGACAAAATAAAGTCATACTATTGGCTGATTGTTTATACTTTGACAAAATATAGCCCTTCTATTGGCTGATTTATGTCACATGACATAATAAAGCCCTACTATTGGCTGATTTATGTCACATGACAAAATGAAGCTCTGCTATTGGTCAATATTAATTGTAGATTTTATTCCAGGGCACTTTCATTGCATGTTGGAAGAGAGGTGGCGCACCCGGGGGTCATCACATCTGCTCATGACAATGAGGAGGAGAGAAGATATGTCACCTACTACCAGTGGGTTGGATTCACATTGTTCTTCCAGGTAGGTTGATTTTTAGTCATGTGACAAAATAAAGCTATGCTATTGGCTGATTTTTAGTCACGTGACAAAATAAAGCCATATTATTGGTGTTTTTATTGGTGGATTTTTTTCTTTTTCGTTCGAACATTTTTTCTATAACATTTAAAATCTCTGTTTTTTTAATTTTAATAATTTTAATGGGAATTGCTAAAACCATATGCCTTAAACCAAATGACTTATTAGATGTATTTTTAAAAAGGTTCCTAAAATAATACATAGAAGAGTTTTAATATTTCCAATAAGGTTTTAATAAAACTGATCCATAAGAGATCTCTAGCGTTCAAATACTGAACTAAACTTCCGGGTGTTCGTTGGTTGTGGTGCCCTACTATTGGCTGATTTTTTAGTCACGTGACAAAATGAAGCTTTACTATTGGTTGATATTTTGTCACGTGACAAAATGAAGCTTTACTATTGGTTGATCATGGATCACAGGAAAGATGTTTTCATTGGTGGATTCAGAAAATCTTGTAAAAATTTATGATGAAAATTCGAAGATTTTTATCTTTTTTGTTCGAACATTTTTTTCTAAAACATTTAAAAACATTTAAAATCTTAATGGGAATTGATAAAACCATATGCCTTAAACCAAAAGACTTAATAAATGTTTTTTTTTTTAAATCGCCTCTATGATAATACATAATATAATTTTAATATTTCTAATTAAGTTTTAATAAAAAAAAACTGATCCATAAGAGATCTCTAGCGTTCAAATACTGAACTAAACTTCCGGGTGTTCGTTGGTTGTGGTGCCCTACTATTGGCTGATTTTTTAGTCACGTGACAAAATGAAGTTTTACTATTGGTTGATAATAACTCAATTTCAGAGTGTTCTATTCTACATACCTCGTTGGTTGTGGAAAAATTGGGAGGCCGGCAAGATCACAGCTCTCATGATGGATCTAGATGTCGGAGTTGTGTCAGAGGTATAGATAGATAGATAGATAGATAGATAGATAGATAGATAGATAGATAGATATATAGATAGATAGATAGATAGATAGATAGATAGATAGATAGATAGATAGATAGATAGATAGATAGATAATAATATATTATCTTAAAATATTAGAAAATCTGACAATAAATTTTTTTTTTAAATCAAATAAAAATGCTCTTAAAGGCTTTTAACATATTTGGTAGGGTAGGGCAAACAATTCTAATGCAATCAAAAGGCTTTGTTGTCCATTAGATGTGAGAATTATAAATATTTTTATTTTAAAATTGTAGCTAGTATTACAACCCCCCCCCCAAAAAAAAAGAACAGAAAATAAAAACATTACAGGGAAATAAATTAACCCCAATTTTGAGCTGTCCTTGGAAAAAAAGCTGCAATTTTTTGTGAGGAACTCTTTGAACTCAGTTTGAAGAACTGACAGTATTTGTTTGTTTGTTGACATCCTTGTTTTGCATTGAAATAATAAATAGTTATTTATCGCATCGTATTATAAACAGCTCTCCACAGATATAAAAATGTACAATTATATGATTAAAAATAGGTTTTTTTTTAGCCCCGAGATGCTAAAGGCACGGGCTAAAAAAACTGGTTTTAATCTTATGATTGTACATTTTTAAATACAATACAATGCTAGACATAATTTTTCAGTACGTCTGAGAACCAGTTCTCATCCACTGGATATTAATAGGTTTTGAAACAATATGGGAAAAAATTTTCTATCCACCCAACTATAACATAATGAAGAGTATACATATTGTGTTTTTTAATGTCAAAGTAAATTTTCAAGATATCCAAGATTATAAATCCTCTTTCCTCCCCCCCCCCAAAAAAAAAAATAATGGCAGCTTAGAAATGAAAGAATATATTTTCTCGTATTTATTCAAATCTGGTGGATAGGAACCGGTTCTCAGCCATACAAAAAAAACTATGTCTAGTATCGTATTATAAACGGCTTTCTACGAATATAAAAATGTACAATCAAAATATTAAAACCAGTTTTTTTAGCCCGTGTCTTCGGCACCTCGGGCCTAAAAAACTGGTTTTAATCTTATAATTGTACATTCTATATTCGCGGAAAGCGGTTTATAATAGAAATAACTATTACTGTATCACTTCAAAACTGATTAATATCTGGTGGATTAGAACCTGTTCTATACGAAAAAGTTATGTATAGCATCTTATTATATCCAGTCTTCAATGAATATAAAAATGTACAATTATAAGATGAAAACCATTTTTGTAGCCCGGAGGTGCCGAAGGCACGAGCAAAAAAAAACTATATCCGCGGAAAGCCGTTTATAATACGATGCGAGAAATAACTATTACTGTATCGCTTCAAAACTGATTAATATCTGGTGAATTAGAACCTGTTCTATGCCATACGAAAAAAATTATGTATAGCATCGTATTATAAACGGCTTTCTAAGAATATAAAAATGTACAATCAAAATATTAAAACCAGTTTTTTTAGCCCGTGTCTTCGGCACCTCGGGCCTAAAAAAACTGGTTTTAATCTTATAATTGTACATTCTATATCCGCGGAAAGCCGTTTATAATACGATACGAGAAATAACTATTCTCATACGAAAAAATTATGTGTAGCATCGTATTATATCCAGTCTTCAATGAATATAAAAATGTACAAATATAAGATCAAAACCATTTTTGTAGCCCGGAGATGGCTTTAATCTTATGATTGTACATTTTTATATTGTACAAAACTGGATATAATACGATGCTATACATAATTTTACAGTATGGCTAAGAACCGGTTCTAATCCACCAGATATTAATCGGTTTCCATGCGATACTGGAATAATTATTTCTTTCATCATATTGTAAACTGCTTTCTGCGGATATAGAATGTAAAATTGTAATTATTAAATTAATAATCTTATGATTCTACATTTTTATATTCATAGAAAGCTGGATATAATACAATGTTAGACATAGTTTTTTCGTATGGCTAAGAACCGGTTCTAATCCACCAGATATTAATCGGTTTCGATGCGATACTGGAAAATAGTTTGAGTACTTATGCAGCAACTCTGATATTTTTATATATATGGAGAATTCTCTAAAGAACATATAATAACGTTAGACTTAATAACATTAGGGCATATATATGTGTGTGTGTGTGTGTGTGTGTGTGTGTGTGTGTGTGTGTGTGTGTGTGTGTGTGTATGTGTTGTGTATGTATATATATGTGTGTGTATATATGTGTATGTGTGGTTATTTGTGAGTGTGTGTTTGTGTGTAAGTGTGTGTGTGTGTGTGTATGTATGTATGAGTATGTGTGTGTGTGTGTGTGTATGTATGTGTGTGTCTGTATATGTGTGTGTATGTGTGTGTGTATGTGTGGGTGTGTGTGTGGTTGTGTGTGTGTGTATGTGAAAAATTTGTCAAAAAAATTTGTCCTTTTTATAGTAAAATTAGACTGTTGAGATATTTTTAGAAATTTCAAAATTTATAAAATTCTAGATGGATTCAAACCCTAAACACAATTTTTTTGTAGCAAAGCTACTTTATAATTCACTTTGTATATATATCTGTCTGTAATTTTATGGCGTAAACATGATATACTCCGCTGCTATTAGATTTAGACAGCTGCTTTTTTTTATCAAGATTGAGCATTGAGTATGTAATTTACTTTGTCCGTCAGTTTGTCATGATACAAAAAATGAGAAAGGCTCTAACAAGATTCTTTGTTAGGGTAGGGGATAAATGCACTAGAAAGGTTTCGTGATTTTTGTTGTTATGGTTGAGAAGATGGTTATGAGATAAATGCAAAAGAAAGGTTTCGTGATTTTTAGTTGTTGTTAATTAAACAATGCTTGAGTAAGGGATAAATGCACAAGAAAGGTTTCATGATTTTTAGTTGTTGTTAATCAAACTATGCTTGGATAAGGAAAGATATTCAAGAAAGGTTTCGTGATTTTTTGTCGTTTTTCTAGGTTGAAAAGAAGCAGAAAAAGAAGTTGTTATTGGACTATCTGTATGACAACCTGAAGAACCACAATTGGTGGGCCTACAGATACTTCTTCTGTGAACTTCTAGCTCTTTTAAATGTCTGTGGTAGGTCTTTATTTGCTTTCAGTTGTTAATAGGGTTGGGCCGGATATCCAGTCTGACCGGTTATCTGGCCGGATATCTGGTTATTTTCTACATCCGGCTGGATACTGGATATTAAAACTATCCGGTTACATGATATCCGGCTGAATTTTGACGGATATCAAACGTTGGCCAGATATCCGGCTGGAACCGGATATCTGGCATTAAAAATCTGGTATCCAGCCAAAAAAGTATCCGGCCCAACCCTAGTTGTTAAGCTACTCTATAATTCACTTTGTCTGCACTAGAAATATTTCATGTACGTACAGTCATACATGAAATCTCTAAATTTAGATGTATTACTTAAAGAATACTACCTGGATCCTCCTGTTTGGAACCTTTTTTTTGTCTGCTAGCAACTTTCTTTTTGCTCTTTTGTATCAAAATGGCTGTGGTAACATTCCCAATAATATTTGCCTTATCTTTATATACAGGCAGTTATTAATATCTGTCTTCAAAAATAGTAGGTTGCAAGTGCAATTAAAATGTATACTGGCCTTCAATTGTTAATTTAGTCTGTGTATCAGCCTTTCATTTTTTCATAGGCACTATAAAGAGCTTTTCAAATAGTCATTTCAATAAAAACTATATATACATCCTTTTTTTAGGCCAAATGTTTTTGATGGACAGATTTTTCAACGGTGCCTTCCTCACCTTCGGCCTGGAAGTTATAGCTTTTGCAGAACGAGATCAGGAATGCACCCACACACAACATTTTTCTCATGACAAATTTTCCCTTCTTGGACATAATCTTATTGGGACAAATTTTCCCTTATGGGACAAAATCTTAAAATGACAAATTTTTCCAAAATGAACAAATTCTCATTTTGGCAAATTTTGCCTTAAAAAATTTCCCATAATATATGAATTATCTTTATGACAAATTTACCAAGCAGAATCAAAAATTGATTTCCCCATTGGACAAATTTTCATTGTGACAAATTTTCCCAGGCTCAAAACTTTCCTAAAGTTTAAACTTATTAGAGAATTAGGGCAATTCCCCCCCATCTCTTGCTTTCATAACCCCTAAAAGGCAAAAAGTATGAAAAAAACAAAATGTCTAAAATTTTAGTCCCTAATCCATAAAACAATTTAAGTGTTTAATTATTTTTTTCTATTTTCATAAAAGGACCTCACAAAAAAAGAACTCTACAGAAATCGCGACAAACAGGGAAAATTTCTACAGGGAAAATTGTTCAAATTTTCAAGTTCTCATGGCTTTTAGTAAATTAATTCTATTATTAGAATATTGAACAAAGGTTGAAAAAAACATCTCTTAAGACAACATAAGCCTAAGACAGTTTTCTCATACTTTAATGGGACCACAAGCAAACTTTTATGTTTAACTTAGTTTGGGTTAGGTAACAATAGGGAGATCCAGAAGGGGTTAGTGGTATCTCGAACAGATAGAAGGCCCAGTGGGGCTAGAGCTCCCCAATATAGAAGCACATGTATATGTATTTTCGTTTTAAATACTTTAAATACATAAACCTTATTTTTTGTGTAGGTTTCGTGATTTTAAGTTTTGAAATATTCTCTCTCTTTCACTTTGTTATGATTACAGATAATCTGCTCTGTAACTCTCTTTGTCCGTTTGTCTTTTTTCATAATAGAATTTGTGCTTCGCTTCTTATGAATGTTGTCATTCTTATTAATTTTTTTTTATATTACAATAATACATTTGGAGAAATTATAAGACAGTTTTTCACCTAACATTAAAATCACTATCTTTATAATACAAAGTAGCTTGATGTCTGTCCGTCTGAAGCTTAAGATCTCGGTAACCACTAAACTGATTGGATTCTACTCTTCAGGGAATATACCTACTGGTCCTGTAGTGGTTTTAGGCTATTTTATTGGGGGTTGTGACACCCCCAACTCCCCCCAAAAATAAAAAAATCCCCCCCTTAATTTTTTTTTCTTGCGTAGGGTAACTATTTTTTTCACAATTTTTTCTTTCTTATGGGGAAGTTAGTTCACAGAAAACTACTGGCGGCAGCACCAGTAGTAATTAATTTTTTTTTAATTTCCTCTTGTGGCAAAGCCCCTAGAGGCTAGGGGCGAAGCCGCTAGTATAGTATAATACACAAAAGATTGATTTTACTTGTGTTCCAATATTATTATTTTTTTTGTAGTTATACATATTAACATAACTTCTATCTCTAAATTTAAAAAAATCAAATTAAAATCTCATTATTAGAGTAAAAGAATAGAGGGGTATGTAACTCTCTCTCTCCCCTCTTGTATTGGGTCTTTAAAATCAGCTGATAGCTTTGAAATATAAACACAGCCGGGTCCTTACAAAAAAAACAATAAAACAATTTGCTAGCAGACAAAAAGGGTCTCTGCCTTTTGGGGCAGGTATTTGTCTAGATTATACATCTATATTTATACATTTATAATCTCATTAGCAAAAAGGCTGAAAATAGATATTTAGATAAACAGATAGATAGTTTGATAGAATACACAAAAATTAAAGTTGTTAAAAATGGTTTAACCCTTAAAAGATGTTTTTTTTCCCTACCTTTAGTTTTCATATTCAAATTGGTCCCAATCATCCAATTAAAGACAATCAACCCTTTTATTGCACGACCTTTGCAAGGAAATCCTTGATTAAAATTTTGGGCCAAAACTAAAAAGCATGTGGACAATATATTGCGCCAAAAATGCACCCTCGTGTGGTGAAAATTGCGCGCCAAAAATATAACACATGGTTATAATTTCGCGCCAAAACTAAGAAACATGTGGTCAATATTTCGCGCCAAAAACGTGTGTGTGTGTGGGGCTGTAGGAGGACAGACTGGACCCCATGGTATATGTGTTCCCCAGAATGACAAAGTGTACCTTCCACAAGTTTGGTGTCAGCGGAGAGGTAATAATATTTCCCACCATTTTTGTGTAAAACAACATGGCGGATTTTGCGATGTATTTCTAACATGTCGGTTTTTCGCGCCAATTTTTCATTATGGTGTACACATTCCCAGAATGACAAAGTGTACCTTCCACAAGTTTGGTGTCAGCGGAGAGGTAATTATACATACATATATAAACATTTCTCCCCTTTGCTTGTTTAAATCAACATGGCGGATTTTGCGATGTATTCCTAACATGTCGGATTTTCGCGCCAATTTTTCATTATGGTGTACATATTCCATATAGTCATAAACCTTTCCTAGACCTATTAGAAGCTTCACTGTAAAGGAGAACCTTATCGGTTCATCAGTTAGCAAGATCCTTTGTTATCTGATTGATAGATATATTTTTTAACAACCTTTGTATGAAATTCCTAAAGATTTTAAACAAAATCAAATATTACGAAACTTCCATGAAAATTGTGGTCATTTTTGAGATATTAGCGGACATGTCATCACATACACACTCACACACACATACACATACATACACACATACACACACACACACACACACACACTTACACCTAATACATAAATAAGAAAGTTGTAATAGCAGTGTAAATAATGTGAAATAAAATTTTACAAAAATTGGAGGAAAAACAGTAAAATAGAATGTTCTTACAAAATCAAATTAAATATTTAACAATTTGTGGAAATATATAAAAATAGCCAAAAACCTGCTAAAAACAGTCCGACCGCCATGGATGTTTCATATATAATATCTTACATATAAGCTAAGAAAAACAAGTCTCACCCCCCCCCCCCCCCTGCAGGTTAGGTTTTTTCTACAGGGGCTAAAAAAGGCTTTGGGGACTTTAGTGAATTTTGATTGATTGAGCCAATAAGATGATGATTCAACTACTAATTTTAATCTTAAGAAGGGGTTAATTTTGTGTATAAATATTTGGGATGTACATTAATTTATCGGCCAGTGTCTTATCCCTTTAGGTCCCTTTAGTAAGTCTAAACCTCTAAAAGTTTTTGAACACAGTAATAGTGTCTGACTGATTATGACGTAACAAAAAAAAATAGCCAATGAGAGGCCATTATTGACTTATGGTAAAATTTATAGTGGCCTCTCATTGGCTAATTTTTTTGTTACGTCATAATCAGTCAGACACTATTACTGTGTTCACTGTTTTTAGAAAGTGGTGTTTTGTCTATACTTTCCATCCCTTCCCCTCAGCAAAAATAGATTGAAAAATCTTGGAGGGGTTAATTATTTAACCCCCCCCCCCATTCTAGAATGGTGGGTGTATAACCCCCCCCCCCCCCTCATAAAAAAACTATGTGCATGCCCTTGATTCAAGCATATACTTCACCCCCCCCCCCCCCAACCCACCTTTAAATTGAACTAGAGATCTAAAGGGATAAGACAATGGTCAATAATTTGATGTACATCCTCAATGATGATACACAAAATTAGCCATTACGTAGATTACAATTAGTGCTTGAAACATTTGGACTATCTACTAAATAAACCAACTAATCAAAATTCCCAAAGGTTGTTAAGCCAATAAATAAGAAATTGTTATTATAAAACTTTGGGGACTTGTGTAATAAACAGCCCAATGTCCCCTCCCTCCCTGAATGTGAATCTTAGATGAGCTGAATTTGAATTTCCGATTGTGTACATATCACCCTCATCCTATTTCAAATATTTACTACTAGCTAAAAAAGCTTCAAACTACCAAAAAAAAAAAAAATTTGAAAAATTGAAATTTTGAATATTTTATGTATAAATTGTTTATACATTATATCACTTTTCCCTATGACTGGAGTTATCTGCTGTACAACTCTGGAAATTGGGGAAGAAATAGGCAATCAATTTTCAGTTGATCCAATCTTAATATACAACAAATTACACACATTTATAAAAAATCCAAAACATATTTCATAGATAAAATAATAAACAATATTTATTGTGTGAGGCAAACCTCAGGAGAGGAGGGAGAGGACATTGGACTGTTTATTACACTAGTCCCCAAAGTTTTATAATAACGTTTACATATTCGTTGGCTCAACAACTTTGGGGATTTTATTGAATTTTGATTTTTTAAGTTCAGTGTCCAAAACTTTCAGCCACTAATTGTAATCTACAGAAGGGGTAATTTTATGTATCATTATTGGGAATGTACATAAATTTTTTTCGGCTATTGTCTTATCCCTTTATATCCCTGGAAGCAAATGTACATTAATGTTAATTCAGAATTAGAATGCACCAAAAAACATAAATTTTTAATTTTATTTTATTATATATTATTTTTTATAGCTAATTCTTTAAAGAGTATCTTAAAGTCATATTACTGACAAAGCAGCAGTAGTTGCTCACTTTTCACTTTAACTATTTAACTAAAGCTTTACACATTCAAGTTGGTTCTATCTTAACCCCCCCCCCTCCCTTCTTGCCAAAAATATGAATACCACAGAACCAAACAAAAATTCGATTAACTTAATACCTGCACAGTTTTTGCACAGTCTGTTAGTTTTTTATATGTCCGATTAAACATTTGTACTTCACCATAACTCTCTCAAAAATGATTACAAAACAAATCATTTTCGACCCAAGATCAAGATACTTAAACAGTTTCTTTACATGCCCAAGTAATCAGTTTTGAAATTTCTTCCCATTTCATGAAACTAGTGAAAATACTTAAAAATATGAAAATTTGGATTTTTATATGCAAGGCCGAGTTTATGTTATGGTCTGTGTGTCTGTCTGTACCAAAGGATCTCGGTTACCGCTCCTTTGCAGAGTAGCTTCTTATAGGTCCTAGATTTATATCTATTTTGGGGGAGGGTACAACCACCCTTCCAAGTGAAATCTCCCCCCCCCCCAATTTTTTAAAAATCTAAAATAAAAAAATCAGTACTTGAATTCATCTTCCCCTCCTTAAGTGACCCTAGAGGCCTCTTGGGGGCGTAGCCACTAGTATTCTTATAAACAGATAAAACATTTGTGAATGTGGCCAAGGATCTAAAGGGATAAGACAATAGCCGATAAATTAATGTACATCCCCAATGATGATACACAAAATTACCCTCTATGTAGATTAAGATTAGTGGTTAAAACGTTTGAACACTAAACTTATTGAATGAACCAATTAACATTCAATAAAAGTCCGCAAAGTTGTTAAGTCAACATATCAGAAAACATTATGATACAACTTTGAGGACTAGTGTAATAAACAGCCAATTGTCTCCCCTCTCTCGCTCTGGTATGCAAACCATAAATCAAATTATAGAAACCCTAAATATTGCCCAATTTCCTGTTTAATATAAAATATATATGGTGCATTATTTGCCAAGTGTACCACTTTTCTGCACTACCTCTCCAATTTTTTTAATACACTATATTTTTGTTCGTTGGGTGATTCACAAAAAGATCACATCGAAATACTTTTATTTAGGCAATTTAATTTACTAAATTTCATTTTTTTCTGTTTTTTTTTACCTTTCTTCATGGATAGCTAGATATCTAGACATCCAGGAACTTTGATGCCCAGTTCACAAACAACTTTTAGAGGTAGACCGATTTATTCTGTAGGTCAACCTAAACAAGTGCAATTAACAAATGCCTTTATAAAATCGGTCAAACCTCAAAAGCATCTTTAGGTCGACCTAAAATTTCCAGAGGTCGACCTCTGTCTTTTGTCCTTGAAACACCGAATTGACTAAAATATACAGTATTATCGAAATCGGAGAGGTAGTGCAGAAAAGTGTTCCAATTTGAAAATAATGCACCATATGCATATGGAGACTCCTTGGTCAAATGGCTTTAAATCAACATGCTATTTAAATCAGAAAGAAAGGGGACAATGAGCTGATTGTTACACTAGTCCCCAATGTTTTATGATAATGTTTTCTTATTCGTTGACTAAACAACTTTGAGGACTTTAGTGAATTTTGATTGGTTGTTTTATTTAGTAGTGATCAAACGTTTCATCAACTAATTAAAATCTACAGAAAGGATAATTTAAAATTTAGTGTAACATCATTAGGGATGTACATCAATTTATTGGCCATTGTCTTATCCATTTAGATTCTTGTGTTTAAAACCAACTTTTAGAAGCATAGCAGCTCTATAATTTAGACCAGGGATCTAAAGGGATAAGACAATGGCCGATACATTGATGTACATCCGCAGTGATGATACACAAAATTACATCTTCTGTAGATTAAAAATAGTAGTTGAAACATTTGAACACAAAATTCAAGAAAGTCCCCAAAGATGTTAAGCAAATCAATAAGAAAACGTTATTATAAAACTTTAGGGACTAGTGTAATAAACAGTCCATTGTCCCCTTTCTGATTAGGTTGACCAATAAGAATTGTCTTCCTGGTCGAATCCTTCCAATAAATGTATAAATATAGATGTATAACCCAGACAACTACCTGGATACCCCTGTTAGGGATCTTTTTCCTCTGCTAGCAAATTTCTTTCTGCTCTTTTGTAGCGACTTGGCTGTGTTAATATTCCAGCCGCTATTGGTTGATTTTCAAAGCCCAATTGAAAGACGGTACAGGGTCCACGGGGTTAGGGGATATACAGCTATTTAACCCCTTCCCCCTCTATTGTTTTACTCTAATATCTTCTACTAGCGGCTACGCCCCTAGAGGCCTCTAGTAGCACTTCAAATGTTTTTGTTTGTTAAAGTCTCTATGATAATTCTTTATGTTAAGATACCTCTTTATGTTACGTTGAAGTCTCCCACATATATCAAAAAAAAAATTCGATTTTTTATGTGATTTCTCTTGGAAGGGTGGTGGTACCCTCCCCCAAAATAGTTATAAACCTTCCCGGGACCCATGAGAATCTACACTGTTAAGGAGAACCCGATCGGTTCAGTGGTTAGCAATATCCTTTGGTACAGACACACAGACACACAAACACAAAGACATCCTGTTACTTTAGTATAAGGATTTTCTTCTCCATTTTATTCTTGATTACCAGAAGAAGCCAACTACTTCTACACAGTTTTACCCCCGGAAGGGAGGGGACATGGGGTTGTTTGTTACACTAGTCCCCAAAGTTTTATAGTAGTGTTTTCAAATTAGTTGGCCTAAATTCTGATTGGTTGGTTTATTAAGTTGAGGGTCGAAATGTTTCAACCACTAATTTTAATCTACAGAAGGGGTAGATTGGTATATCATCATTTAGGATGTACATCAATTTATCTGCCATTGTCTTATCTCCTTATATCCCTAGTTTTATCCACACCACCTTATACCCTCAGATCCACACACACACATACACACACACATACATACACACACACATATACACACACATGCACACATAGATACATACATACATACATACACACACACACACACACATACATACATACATACACACACACACACACACATACATACATACATACACACACACACCCACACACATACAGAGACTAAAACACACATGCATACACACATTCACACACAAACAAACACACTCCCATACACACATACAGAGACTAAAACACACGTGCATACACACATTCACACACAAACACACACTCACATGCACACACACACACACACTCATAGACACACACTCACACACACACACACACACTCATGCACACACACACATACACAGACTAAAACACAAAACTTTTCTCATCTTGTTTTATCTTTAAACCTCCACTCTCCTCTGGTTTCAAATTAGAGTTGTAACAAATATTCACTTTCAGGGATCTAAAGGGATAAGACAATGGCCAATAAATTGATGTAAATCTCCTGTGTTGATACACATAATTACCCCGTATGTAGATTACAATTAGTGATTGAAACGTTTGAACACTTAACTTAATAATAAAACCAATCAAAATTCACAAAAGTCTCCAAAGTCATGTTAACAAATAAGAAATGCTATTATGAAACTTTGAGGATTAGTGTAATAAACAGCCCATTGTCCCATCTCTCTATGGAAAAAATTGACACCAGCTGAAATTTAAAGAGTAGGTTGTCTACTGGATGTTACTTAACCTAATACACAAGTTGTTTGGACAGAAAAGGAGAGATTTAGCTCACCTTAGTCATTCTAGGATGTTAGACCAGGCTTTAAAGTGTCATAGACAGCATCCTCAACCATGTGATGATGATAAAAGGAATAATAATATCTATATCTGGGGTAAAAACAGCCAGATATAACTATTCATTTTAGGATAATCCTTACACTAAAGTAACAGGATGTCTGTCTGTCTGTCCATCTGAAATTTAAGATCTTGGTGGCACTGAACCTATTGTATTCTAATCTTCACGGGATATATCTTCTGGTCCTGTGGTGGTTTTATGCTATATTCTTGGGGGTTGGGACACCCCTAACCTAATAAACAAAATAATTCCCCCCATTTTTTAGGCAGTATATTTAAAACATTGGTGCAAAGCTCCTAGAGGCTAGCGGCAAAGCCGCTAGTTGTTTTTATATTTAGAGAAAAATGTAAATCTTTACTATCCCTAGCCATAAGACAGAAAAATATCTTTTATATAATGTCACTTATAAGAAAGAAAAAGAAAAATACTTTCTTGTTTAAATACCTCAGACACTTGTTAAAAAAAGAAAAAAAAATATGAAAATTTTTTAATAAAATGTAGAATTTGTGTATACTGTATGTTTTCTGGGTGGCCTAAAATATTCGGTGATTCAAATATTGTTATCAGAACAGTTTGAGGATGATATAAAGTAAATTTTAACCAACATTGATAACTAAAATAAGCTGTAATAATCATCATCGCCATTTATCTCTTCTTTCAAGAGCATAGGCCACACACAATAGGCCATTTTTCTTTGAATTGGGCCTCAGTAGAGGCATCACTGAAAGATAATAAATTCTCATCTTTCAGTTCGTCCAGGAATTCCCTCCTCCAGGTTGTTTTTGGTCTACCTGGTTTACTCTTTCCTGTGAAGGTGTTCCAAGTCTTGATTGGTTAAATCATCATACTCTTTCCTTAGAGTGTACCCACCAAACCATTCTATTTTATTGTTAGTTTGATGTCTGACATATTACTGCGCTCTAGAAGCTTAGCATTTGTGATCTTGAAAGAAACTGTTAAAATCCAATTAAAATGATTTTTCAATAATGTGCAATAATTTACATTTTAGAGGTTTAAAATCATGATGCTAAATCCTCTGATTATAGTTAATAATCTATGTGTCAATGTTTTAATGCTCATTGCATAATCTAATATTTTCATGTGAGCTCATTGTAATATTTTCTTTTTTTCTAGGATGAAAAAGTTAAAAGTATACAAATATAGGGTGCTAAAAAAAACCTATCGCTTTACTCTTTTCAATATAAATTTTTCAGTTTTTGTCAAAAACTAACAAAAAATTACCCAATTCATGTCTAAGCAATGACAATGGGAAAACAATATTGGATTTTGAATCTACTTACCCTTCCTGAGTACTACAGCTCGCATCCTAGCTCTTGTGGAGAATTTTTCCTGACATGGAGATTAAAAATCAACAAATTGTCTTAAACACTATAAATCTTGTAGTAAAACCCAAAAATGTTTCGAGTTTTTATGGGGCATGTAAAGACCTTTCTATAGACACCTTAACCAGGTTTCTAACTCAATCCTAGCCAATTCTATGTTAAAAACATGATAGTTTACAATCATGTTTTAGTGCTTTTATTAGGATTATTTAATATTGTCATTTAGCTCTTTGATGTTTTGATGCTCTTTATTATTGTAATTTAGGCTCTTTGTAACATTGTTAAAAATATGATAGTTTACAATCATATTTTATTGTTTTTGACACTCTTTGCATTTATTATTATTATGCTCTTTGTAACATTTTCTTTTTTCTAGGTGGAAAAAGATGATTCTTATTATATACTGCCTCTAAATACAGTTCATATTCATATTTTAATGTTTTTGATACTCTTTGGATTATTTATTATTGTCTAAGCTCTTTGTAATAATTTTTATTTTTGTAGGTTGAGAAACATGATACCCTTTCTAAATGCCACTGAATATAATAAATATCCTAATTTCAATGTTTTTGGTGCTCTTTGCATTATTTAATATTGTCTAAGCTCTTTGTAACAATTATTTTTTTTCTAGGTTGAGAAACATGATGCCCTTTGCATACTGCCACTGAATATAGTTAATGAGAAAATTTATATATTCCTATGGTTCTGGCTCCTGCTCCTAGGCTGCCTTTCCACTCTGGTAGTCATTTACAGGCTAGGTAAGTCACAGTTTTTAAAAGCAAAGCTTTTCTATAATTACGAGTGGTCCATCCGTCCGTCCGTACGTCCGTCCGTCTGTCCGAGATGGATAGCCTTTATTTGTTAATTTAGGCATGTTAGAATTGTCCTATCGATTTAAAACTGTGCATGGTGTTTTCTTAAGTAGCTAGATACGATTTAGAAAGCGTAGCAACTCTATAATCATTACCAGAAAGTCCGTACATCCATTTTAAACATGTCGATTTTTTTACTTTTTTAACAACAAATTTTCATGTGATCCAACCATCCGATTGATCTGATTTTTGGTATATTAATTCGTGGGACAACAAAGTATAATGTAATAAGCGAAGCAACTCTATAATCAAGTCCTAAAAATGTAAGTATGTCCATAAACATTATCCTGTATCAAGCAGTTTTTCAACAAATTTACTTACAATTTTGCTTTGACTCTTATACATTTATATTATGATTATTCAGTTCTGACACTATACAAGTGTTAATGTCCGTTTGTCCAACCTTTTTAGTGCTTCCCTTTTATGGATGTTGTCATCCTTGTTTACACTAGAGTCCCCAAGTTCTTTTGATAATGTTTTCATATTTGTTAACTTAACAACCTT
>NC_137274.1:20413404-20443404 GCF_053477335.1 Acartia tonsa
TATATAAACCATCAAGGTAACCTATAAAATACAAAGACAAATTAGTTTGCCAGAATTTTGAAATTTGACCAAAGCAAGGCCCAAGTTGAACAAAAAATACACCAAATATTTTGTACATATTCTGAAGTAAATTTTGTGTACATTTTAGTACATAGCTGATGTACAAATATGCAGATTTAAGAGATGGTTGTTTCTCAAGCAAGCATTTATGACAACAAGGATACATAATAAGGTTGTTGTCTTAGTTATGGCATGTATCCATTTACTTTACATCCATTGTTATCCTTTATCCATTGTTTTTTTTAAAAAATAATTATACTTTTAATGGCTTCAAATATTTTAGTTTTTATTTCAACAACAAATATTGAAGTATAAATATGTTACAGAGAGAGTAAAACTGATTAAGGATTCAAATAATCAAAAAGGCAATATGATATTTCTTTATAATAAATATTTTACTTCAAATTTGTTTAGTCTAGGTCTTTTTATTAACACTTATTAAAAAGGAGGCTTTAGACAGTTATTAGATGATTATCCAACTTTAAAGATCATTGAAAGTAGGATTCTTAAAAGCTATTGAAAATATCAATGCAAGCAGTTATTGTGTTACATTGATAAAATCATGATAAATTGTAAGTGTACATATAAATCAATTTAAAAATCTTGTATCCTACTAGTTGAAGTTTAATAATTTTCTAAAGCAGTGCCTACCCAGCCTACTCTCCTAGTATAATTTAGTTTGAAATAACATAACACTTCCACATCTGAATGGGGGCAGTGGGTATATATTTACAAATTACATCTTCATACAGCAATCAAAATAAATTCAAATTGCATTTATTTAGCAATTCAAGTAAATCTGCAAAAATATTTAAACCACAAAAAAAAATCTAAAACATAATTTGTAAATTCTAAACTGCTCTTCAGATTTAAAACACAAAAAAACTGCCAATTTTTCAAAATAAAAAAACACTAACTTAAAATGGATGGAGGAATCCATTGATATTTTTCCAATTATAATTAAACTGCTTGTTAGAATTTTTTTACTTTTTAAGTAAATGAATAAATGAATTTAGGGTATTAAGAACTAAAATTTGTACATAAAATGTATATTAATAAAAGTATTAATAAAATTTCTAATTACATAATGCATTCATTTGATGAAATCAGCTTCTGATCATTTGTAAATAAAAAAAATATGAGTTTATTGAAAGAATCTTTATCATTAAATTATTTTATAGTTTAAATTAAAGTAGAGCTTTTTATTAGTATTATATTATATATATATATTGTTGCCTCTATTTAATACAGAACTATTTATTTATATTCTAATGTTGATTTATAACATAAAAAAATTTGTCCACATTTTTTGTTAACAATTTTGCAGTTAAAAAAGTTTACATTTCAATCATGCTGGTTACAATTATTTTTATATTTTCATTAATTATATATCATTGATTTTTTCCCCAAAATTGCATTTATTGTTTTATTTTTACAAAGATATGCCTTATTTTCTTATATAGTTTTGATATTTGAATTTAGAATCTTATGAATTAATTTTAGTTTTGGTCAATATTAGATTCTCATTTATTTTTGTTTTCTATGACTGAAATGTAAACTAGAAACATGCTCAAAGAATATTTCTACTGCAAAAAAAAAGCAAAATTTATTATCTGAGAAAAACAGGTATTATATATAAAGTATTCCTCCCCCAGTTATATTTTAGTCTTTATTTTCAATGAAAATCTAGTTGATCTCATTTCTAATTTTATTAACTGTTTAGGTTTTAGTTCCAAGTTTATATGAAAATAAAACAAGATTTGTAAATCAAGAGAAATTTTATCAATTAAAGTTTTAGATTATTTTTTTGCTGTGTATACACACCCAGCTAAATCTTATTGGGGAAAATATCAATGGAGGTCTGGTTAGGGAGGGGACAATGGGCTGTTTATTACACAATATTCCCCAAAGTTTTATGATAATGATTTCTTGTTTGGTTGGCTTAACAACTTTGGGGACTTGATTCATTGAGTTGAGTTTCCAAAAGCTTCAACCACTGATTGTAATCTAAAGAATGGATGATTTTTTTGGTAATATCATTGGGGATAAACATCAATTTACTGCTCCATTGTCTTATCCCTTGAGATCCCTGGGCTCTAGAGGTATGTTAACATTTTCCTTCTCTTATGTCCATAAGATTACAAGCTGGGCTGAAAAAATAATTTGGAAATGAGGACAAGAAAAATTTTTTCATTGCACAAAAACACACCAGTGAGTTTTAGAAAGGAAATAATAATAATAAATTTTGCTCATTAACTTTATAAAAATGCCAAATATAATTTGTAAAAAAAATAGAATACAATTTTTACTAAATACTGTTTGATTCAATAATCTAAAAAAAAATCTTTTTCAATTAAAAATCTTTTAGGACTAAAAATGAAGATTTTGATATTATTCATTGATATTATTAATGTGTCTAAATATGTTATTAGACTTTTCATGTTCATAATGCAATAACATTTATTTATTAAAAAGTACAGGGATTTTCCTTAAAAACCAATGTATCATTTACTTAGATACAAGTAATAGTAGTTGAAAACCAACTTTTTTGTTGATATTTAAATACATGAACTCTATAAAAGTCTAATAATATATTTCCTTTGCTAACCACACTTGTCAATAATTTCCTAAAATCAAAATGTTTTTAAATATTGTAATATTTTGTATAAAAGTATGCCTTACTACGTATTTGTTGACTCTAATGAGGTAACTCAAGTTTTGAATTTAGGAAATTACTGGATTATTCCCAAATATAATGTGATTACTCCAAGTAAAAACAATGCAGAATATTTAAAGAATAAAATTTCTAGTCAATAGTTTTTAATTAAAAGATATTTCTTGAGTTTTATGAAGAATCATTATTATTATTATTATAAAATGTAATTATATATAAAAATAATGTTGTTATGATCAAAATACAGTTAGCCCAAATAATCCCCAAAACTATGGTCCCAGATTTTTTAATAATTATGCTTTTTTAACTTATAAACTAACATGGACATAAAAGTATTGTTATTTTTTCAGAAAAAAAAGTGTCAGTTTTTGTAAGAATAACAATTCATATTATTTCTATGTTACAATAAGGAGATGAATAATTTTTTATGATTTTATGTAAAATTTATAAAATTACATATGAGTCAATCTAAACAAAAAGTGGATTTTCTTTTTTACATAAAATCCTAAAGAAAAATGTGAGGGCAGGGCTCCATTGTTCCTGTAGTAATATTATTATTAAAAATATTGTTATTTATTTCTTATTATCAACAATTATTATAATTAAATTTTGTCTTGCATAAGTTATAAATAAAACAATTAAGCTTTATCAATTTTGTCTATATCAGTGGTTCAGTGGTTACTGAGATCTTAAGCTTCAGACAGACACACAGACATTGTAAAAGTTATGTTTTACAAGAATTTGCTATGTGAAGGACCAAAAAGCTATGTTTATTAGGTTTTGCTATGTGAAGGACAGAAAAGCTAAATTTTGCAAGAATTTGCTATGTAAAGGACAGAAAAGCTAAGTTTTGCAAGAATTTGTTATGTAAAGGACAGAAAAGCTAAGTTTTGCAAGAATTTGCAAGGGCCAGAAAGCTATGTTTTTAAAGATTTTGCTATGTTAAGGACAGAAAATCTAGGTTTTGCAAGAATTTGATAAAAGCTAAGTTTTGCAAGATTTTGCTATTTGATGGACAGAAAAGCTATGTTTAGCAAGAATTTGCTATGTGAAGGGCCAAAAAGCTATGTTTTGAAAGATTTTGCTATACTAAGGTCAAAAAAGCTAAGTTTGGCAAGAATTTGTCATATTAATGGCAGAGAAGCTAAGCTTTGCAAGAATTTGCTATGTAAAGGAAAGAAAAGCTATGTTTTGTGAGATTTTGCTATGTGGAGGACCAAAAAGCTATGTTTTGTGAGATTTTGCTATGTGAAGGACAGAAAAGCTAGCTTTGAAATAATTTGCTATGTGAAGGACCAAAAAGCTATGTTTAGTGAGATTTTGCAATGTGAAGTACAGAAAGGTTAGGTTTGGAAGAATGTGTTATGTGAAGGACAGAAAAGCTAGGTTTTGTAAGTCGAAGGGAGGCCTCTTATGTCCATCATCTTATAATATCTTTGTTAGGGAAGGCAAGTTATGCCCTTCATCTAATAACTTCTCACTCTAGGAAGGCTACTTATGTCCTTCATGGGAAGGTTACTTATGTCCTAATAAGGAATGACTTTGTTTTCTTTCCATGATCCAAATAATAAGTTCTGGTGTACCTATCCTCTAGAGGCTATAAATGTTGGAGGTACACTAAAATAATACCTTGTGGTGTACCTATACTTTAAAGGTTATACAAGTTCATGTACACTAAAGTAATAAGTTCAGGTTTACCTGTCCTCTAGAGGTTATTCAGGTTCAGGTACACTAAAATAATACCTTGTGGTGTACAGGCCTTTAGAGGTTATCTAGACTCAGGATTAGATACCATGAAACAAAACCTTATTTTGTCCTCTAGAGGATATCATGGTTCAGGTACTCTGAAATTATACCTTGTGGTGTACCTGTCCTCTAGAGGTTTTCTAGTTTCAGGTAAACTGAAAAAAAACCTGTAGGTGTACCTTACCTCTAGAAGTTATCTAGGTTCAGGTACACCAAAGTAAAACCTTGTGATGTACCTGTCAACAAAACCTTATTGTGTACCTGTCCTCTAGAGAAATCAAGGTTCAGGTGCACTAAAATAATACCTTGTGGTGTACCTATCCTCTAGAGGTTATCCAGGTTCAGGCACACCAAAGTAATACCTTGTGGTGTACCTGTCCTCTAGAGGTTATCCAGGTTCAGGTACACTAAAATAACACCTTGTGGTGTACCTGTCCATTAGAGGTTATTCAGGTTCAGGTACACTAGAATAATACCTTGTGGTGTACCTATCTTCTTCAGGTTATCCAGGTACAGGTACACTGAAAAAAACCCTTAGTACTGTGTACCTTTCCCTTGGGTTCAAACACAACATTCCCAATAGGTTCACAATTTGAAAATAGTCTAAGTAATACGACATTTAGGTTAACTTTGACTTCAAATTTTCATTATTTTGATTATACAAAAAGTTTTATGTTAAAATATTTTTGTTTTTAAGGCCAAGCTTTTCTATAATTGGAGTTGGTCTGTCCGTCTGTAATTTTTGTAAATTTAGGCATATTAGAATAGTCCAAAAAAACAAAAATAGTCCCCCCCCCCCCATTTTCTGAAGATGGTAAAAGTCCCTCCACAGATTATCATACGATAGAATAGTCAATGAGAGGCCAATGTACACCAATGCTAAAACTTATTCTGGCCTCTCATTAGTTATTCTATTGTATGACTTCATAATCTGTGGAGGGACCTTTACCATCTTCCAAATACCTGAATATCTTTTAGATTTTTTAACCAGTATATTACAAGTAATTAAAAGATTTCATGATTATGATGCATAATGCTGAAACCTTTAAAGAACTTTTGATCAGAATGACAGAACTATATGCTAATGTTGACATGAATGACAAGGAAAAACTTAAACTGTAATATCAACTAAAATCCAAACATATTACACATTTTGTTTTCTAGGTATCTCCAAATTATTTGAAAATTTTTAACGGTATATCAGAAATTTCGTGTTTTATAATAATTATTGTTCAATTTGATTTTGTGATGAATGGAATATTTAGTAACAAAATTTATGTATCCTTAATGGACATTGAAGATAATCTGAACAGATAGATAGATATGTATGTTTCTACATAAAATAAGAAACAAACAGGAATTAAATTGATATGAAAATAATTTACTAAAACAAGATTGCCATTATTGTAAAGATGGACAAAGTGGTTAATAGAGTGGATTCTGAATGGTCAGCAAAATATACTTTAGTAAATTATCTATGAAAACATTTTTTTCTAAGATTTCTTTTATCCTATCTCCTACCTAGTAGAATTTCTTTACTATTTACTTTATATGTATTTTGTATCCTATCCATGTATATGGAAAATACTTTTATTGGTTAGATTAGGTTTAATTGGGTACAGAGTTATTAACCACTGCAGGGTTTAAGAATAAAGAGAGAAAAAATACTCACCCATCTTATTTTGGGTGGGGTTCATCGCTTGCAAGACACTTTTAGGAATAACACCAAATTTATATTATTTCTAAAGGACTTACAAATTTGTACAATTTCATAATAAACTTCAAAGAAGTAATGGAAAATTCCTAATTTGGTAAGCCTAGAATTACATGTTGATAACTCCTTTTTTCAAATTAGTCAATATTTAAAAATGGACTGACTATGGATTTATAATAGAAGAGAATGTTAGACCTATTCAGATTATATATTACTATTATCCTATAGTCACTTGGGTTCTTTTTGTTATTCAACTTCAAGACCAATAAATCTATCACAGTGCGTTTGAAGGTGCTTTGAATTTTGTGTCAGAACCTAAATTGGGACAGTAAGTAATTACAAAGCACCGTGAGTTCGAATGTACTTTGACTTTTGTACCAGAACCTAAATGGGGAAATAGTGCATTACATTACCCTAGGTTAGGTAACTTCATTTCACTTTTCAATAAAATACGACAAGAAAAGCAAAGATTATTTATTTAAAATTTTGAACAACTTTGCTTTTGTCAAGTCTTTCATAAAACCTCTCTATGTATGATTTATTTAAGGCTGAATTTCTGTGACCTTAGCAAAGCAACTGATAAAAATGGCCTTGAATCAATTTTAAATAAATAGACTTTGCTTTTCTTATCATGATTATGCGGTAACTCATAGGGGAGGAAAATTGAACTTGAAATTTTCAAATCTAATTTTCTCAAAAAACGGCTGCATTATAGATTTAATTGAAAAGTGAAATGAAGTTACCTAACCTAGGGTAATGAAAAGCACTATGTCCATTTTTAGGTTCTGACACAAAATTCAAAGCACCTTCAAACTCACTGTGCTATGTAATGACTTAGATAACAATTCAAAAGTTTATTTCTAATCTGTACTAGGGTGTTGGGGGGTGAGATGGACAACAACCTGCCAGATGGTTCATCCTGCACAGTGCATCAAGGACCTGCTGAGCTGTACCAGGAGGGTTCTACCGAGCTGGGGTGGTCAACAGATAGGTGTCAGACTGAAAGTTGTCTCTGGTCCTCCAGGTTGGGGGTTGGACGTGGGCCTAACTAGTCAACTCCATAAAACATAAATTGTTAAAGAAACCACTACATTATCCACAAACAAACTTATACCAGGAGAAAGCACAACTCAAGGTCAGGTTATACCTGGCAACATGACACCTGGTGGACAAAGCCGTGAGGAATCCATCAGGTCGAGGGAGGGAGTGCTTAATCCAAAGCTTAACATCAGATTTGCATGCTGGAATGTTCAAACTATGTTTGAAGCATCAAAGCAGGCTCAGATTATTAGGGAAATGGATAGATATAATATATCTATTCTTGGAGTAGCAGAAGCACGATGGACCGGACAAGGACTTAAGAATACAGAATCTGGACATACAATTATCTTCTCAGGATGTAAAGACCATCACATCCATGGTGTTGCAATGGTAATGAACCGCAAAGCTTCTAAAGCTTTGATTGAATGGACACCAATCTCTGAACGAATCATCAGAGCAAGGTTTGATTCAAAATATTGCAAGACCACAATAATACATTAAAACCCGGTTCCGAAAAATGGAAAAAAAAACGGTTTTCGGCTTCATAATTGAATCATTCTCAGTATGAATCCCCCCTCTACTACCCTGGCTTTCATTTCCCCCTGGAGCAAGCAGTTTAGCTTACTTCCGTTTGCCAGTATAGCTCAACAAAATTTGAAAATCATGAAAATTCAAAATACCCCTTCTAACTTTTTTGTTTTTATAGTAAAGTCACTGATTTTTTTTGTGAAATCTAATGTTTATTGACAAGTACATCTATTTGTGAATTTGTTTTATTCAAATTATTATTTTTTATATGATTTTTTTATCGTTTTTTTACGCCCTATTATGACCCGGTTCGGCTTGGCCATAAATACCCGACAGTTTTAAAACCCGGCTCGGTTTCGGTTTTTATTACGCGGTTTTAACTTTTCAACCAATAGAAATAACAGTTTACATCATTAGTAAGGGTTTGAGCCACCCTAATAACCCTAGTAATCTCTATAGGTGTCACCCAATAGTTTTATGCTCGTTTTCTGATATGTAACACTCAAATTTTATATGTTCTTTTTTTGTAGTGTGTGTTTTTTAAAACTTCGAGCAACGGGTTTTTTTACCTGAAAACGGCGGCACCTATAGCCGAAACACTAAATTTGAAATAAATCGCTTTGTATATTACTTGTAGCTCTATAGATTACATGAGGTTGTGTAGTTTTCAATTACGGATCAAACTTTGGGCGTTCAAAAATTACATTTTTGGTCGAAAAAAATGGGTTTTTACTACAAAACCGGGTTTTAATGCCCGGGGGTAACCGCCCAAAACGGGTCATAATGCCTGGTTGGTATTTATGGCCAGGCCGAACCGGGTTTTTTTGCAACTTTCCTGTGCACGCCACTAGAGCAAAACAAAATAATTGGAATTCCGTTTTTACCATTATAAAGCTTCCCTGAGATTTTCAGCTCGATCGGCCCATAAAAGTGGCGCTCGGCACTAATGGGTTAATCAACGTTTTAACATTAGAAGAATATTTTACTCGGTTTTAATATTTGTATTTTATAATTTGTAATTTATATAAAGTATTTGAACATGTAAGAATATTGTTAAGCGATAAACTTGTTAAATGTTAATTAAGTCTTTATTCAGAATTATTGGTCTTTTTTAAGTTCTTGGAAATATATTATAAAAGCCAAATGTTTGTGTTCATGCTTATTGATGTAGGTTAACAGTATTCCTTTTGGATCTCCCTCAATAAAATCTACCCAACACCCTAGTACTTTTTTTACTTATCCGCGTCTTGCTGTTTCAGCAAATTCGGCCACTACATGTCTCCAGGTGTTACGGTCTTTAGCTTGCTTTTCTGCTTCTCCCCATGTCATCTCCATCTTTTCCAGCTTATCTTCTACACTCTTTCTCCAAGTTGTCCTGGGTTTACCCCTGCTGCGCTTACCAGGAGGTTTCCATCTCAAGCATTTCTTGGGGTTTCTTGACATGTTCATTCTAAGAACATGTCCTAGCCACCTAAGTCTTTTAATCCTTATCTGTGTCTCTAAGTCCTTCTCATTTGTCTTAAAATGCAGGTCTGTGTTGGAGATTTTGTTTGGCCAAAAAACTCGACATATTTCCCTCAGGCAGTTGTTGTGGAAGGAGTTGAGCTTGTTCATTTCTTTCTTAATCACTCTCCAACACTCAGAGCCATAAAGAAGTACAGTTTTTACATTACTACTGTAGACCTTCAACTTTGTTTTTAAACTGTATTTTCTTGACCTCCAGATAATTTTTAGGCTTTTGAATGCAATCCTTGCTTTGTTTAATCTTGTTTCAATGTCAGCCTTAGCTCCATTCTCACTACTTATTACACTGCCAAGATAGGTGAACTTGTTGACTTGCTTTACTTCATTCCCCTCAATCTTGATAGGTTGGGCAGGAGCCTTGCTAATGTTCATAACTTCAGTCTTTTTAACATTTATGAAAAGACCAACTTGTTTAGCAAACATAACAAGTCTATCGGTTTTTGTCTGTAGATGTTCAGTAGAGGAAGATAGCATAGCAAGGTCATCTGCAAAGTCAAGATCTTCTAACACTCCTGAGACACCAAAATTAAGACCTCTTGGTCTATCATTCGTTTTTCTCATAACCCAATCAATTACAAGTAAAAACAAAATGGGTGACAAAATGCATCCTTGTCTGACACCTGTGCCTATTTTGAAGAATTCTGTTGTTTTATTGTCGACAGCGACACAAGCTTCAAAGTTTTCATAGAACTTGCTGATGATGGTAACAAGTTTAGGAGGAATACCATAGCTTCTTAAAATTTTCCATAGTGTTGATCTGTGAATTGAATCAAATGCTTTCTGGAAATCTATGAAGTTAATGTGAATTGGTGTATTCCATTCAGCACAAGTCTCTATTATATTTCTCAAAGTAAAAATCTGGTCAATACAACCTCTTCCCTTTCTGAATCCAGCTTGTTCTTCTCTGAATTTTAAATCAAGTTTCTCGTCAATTCTGGACAAAAGTACTTTACTCAAAACTTTACTAGGAATAGACAACAGCATTATTCCTCTCCAGTTGTCACATATGGATAAGTCTCCCTTTTTTGGAAGTTTAATAATAATGCCCTTAGTCCAATCTTCTGGTAATTTTTCTTTCCTCCATATTTTATTTAGTAGATCAGTCAGCACTTCAACAGCAGTGTCAAGATCAGCCAGTAGCATCTCTGCTGTTATCTGATCGCCACCAGGTGATTTATTCAGTTTAAGATTCTGAATGGCATTTCTGACTTCTCTCTCAGTTGGAGGATCTGAATTTATATCAAGGTCGTTACCTGGCTCTGGATTGGCTGCCAGCTCCGGCTCTGGCCTGTTCAGAACCTCTTCAAAATGTCTTCTCCATCTGTCAATAACATCTCTCTCAGCAGTTAGGATTAGGCCATTTTTATCCTTAACAGCTGCACTTTGAGGTTGACTCTTGCCACTTAATTGTTTGGTGATTTTGTACATTTTTCTTAAATCACCTCTTTCAGAAGCTTCCTGAGCCTTTTCTGCAAGATCTTCAACATATTTCTTTTTGTCTTCCTTAGCGCTCTTCTTAATCTCTTTGTCTTTTGAAGTATAATCTGCTTTAAGCTTGTCTTTCAACCTGTCTGATTTTGCTGCATTTAATTTACTTTTGATTTTCTTTCGTTCTTCAATTTTCTGCCAAGTTTGGTCAGAAATCCAGTCCTTCCTATCTCTCTTCTTACAACCAAGTACATCTTCAGCAGTCTTGATGTAGTTATCTTTAATTCTGTGCCAGGTTTTCTCCACAACTAGCTCATCATCCGTCTCTATATATTGTAATATTCTGAATCGGTTTTTGAGCTTGATAGAGAATTCATGTCTGGTTAGTTGATCTTTAAGTTTGTCAGTATTATAAACCTTCCTTAGCAATTTACCTTGCTTTTTAACTGCTTTAAGACTGAGTTTGACATTGCAGATAACTAGGTTGTGGTCACTGCCAACATCTGCTCCTCTGAATGATCTTGTATCTCTTACTGATTTTATCCATTTTCTGTTGACTAAAATATGATCAATCAAATTTTTAGTCTTGCCATCTGGTGAATTCCAGGTGTGTTTGTGTATGTTTTTGTGCTGAAATATGGTTCCTGTGACAACTAGTTCATTGTCGACACAACATTCAAGTAGCCTGGAACCATTTTCATTTCTGTCACCTATGCCTTCATGTCCCATGGCAACTTCATAACCATGTCTATCTTGGCCAACTTTAGCATTAAAGTCTCCAATAACAAGCAGCATATCATGTCTAGGAGTTTTCTTGATTTCTCTGTTGAGAAGGTTGTAGAATTCTTCCTTAACCCATTAGTGCCGAGCGCCACTTTTATGGGCCGATCGAGCTGAAAGTTTCAGGGAAGCTTTATAATGGCCAAAACGGAATTCTTATTTTTTTGTTTTGCTCTAGTGGCGTGCACAGGAAAGTTACAAAAAAACCCGGTTCGGCTCGGCCATAAATACCAACCAGGCATTATTACCCGTTTTGGGCGGTTTCCGCCGGCGTTAAAACCCGGTTTTGCTGTAAAAACCCGGGTTATTTCGACCAAAAATCAAAAAATGTAATTTTTGAACGCCAAAAGTTAGATGAACAATTTTTAGAACTTTGATACGATCCAAAATTGAAAACTACACAACCTCATGTAATCTATAGAGCTACAAGTATAATACGAAGCGATTTATTTCAAATTTAGTGTTTCGGCTATAGGTGCCGCCGTTTTCGGGTAAAAAAACCTGTTGCTCGAAGTTTTAAAAGACACACACTACAAAAAAAGAACATATAAAATTTGGGTGTTACTTATCAGAAAACGAGAATAAAACTATTGGGTGACACCTATAGAGATTACTAGGGTTACTAGGGTGGCTCAAACCCTTACTATTGACGTAAACTGTTATTTTTATTGGTTGAAAAGTTAACCGGGTAATAAAAAACCGAAACCGAGCCGGGTTTTAAAACTGTCGGGTATTTATGGCCAAGCCGAACCGGGTCATAATAGGGCGTAAAAAAACGATAAAAAAATCATATAAAAAATAATAATTTGAATAAATCGAATTCACAAATAGATGTACTTGTCAATAAACATTAGATTTCACGAAAAAAATCAGCGACTTTACTATAAAAACAAAAAAGTTAGAAGGGGTATTTTGAATTTTCATGATTTTCAAATTTTGTTGAGCTATACCGGAAAACGGAAGTAAGCTAAACTGCCTGCTCCAGGGGGAAATGAAAGCCAGGGTAGTAGAGGGGGGATTCCTACTGAGAATGATGCAATTATGAAGCCGGAAACCGTTTTTTTTCTCCATTTTTCGGAACCGGGTTTTAATGCCCGGTTCGGCACTAATGGGTTAAGGTCATATTTGCTTCATACACTGCACTGGGGTAAATCAGTGAAAAATCAATTTTAAGTAAAAGTCTATTTTATTTCAGTTCAACATTGAGTTAGAATGAGTTCATATCAGGATGTTTGATTGAAATATTATAATGTTAATTTGCACCTATTCTCATATGTAAAATCATTGTTATTGTTATTTTGTTATTAATATAAATATATTTTTAAATGAAAATTAGTCTTGTTTTGTATAAAGTAGTGTCTTATATTATTTAAGCCAGGGCTAAGCAAAAAAAAATCCAAAGCACTACGATTTTTTGAGCTTCGCTACTTATGGATGTTGTCATCCTTGTTTTGAAATACAAACAAATATACTTATTCAATCTAATGTTATCTAATTTCCAGAATAGATTAAAACCTTCACAGAATAATAAATATTTCTGAAACGATGAACTTTATTGGAACTGCTGTTAGAAAAGTCTTAAAAGACACACACACACACACACAAATATTAAAGGAGATCTTAGATTGGACAATTTTCATATTTTTTTTCGATAGGGGTGACGTTTTATACCCCCTACCCTACACCCAATTTCCAAAATAGAGTTTTCAAATGAGTTAACAATCACATTCAAAAAAATAATCAGTCCAGTATTATTTTTATTTTGACACACCGCAAATCAAATCTATCTATCTATCTATACTTATCTATCTAATCTATCTATCTATCTATCTATCTATCTATCTATCTATACTTATCTATCTAATCTAACTATCTATCTATCTATCTATCTATCTATCTATCTATCTATCTATCTATCTATCTATCTATCTATCTATCTATCTATCTATCTATCTATCTTGAACGCCCCCATCTCATTTTCTGTGTGTGAAAGATAAAGAGCCTAAACTGCTTGACTTTTTAAGTGTGGGTATGAGACATAACTGAGAGTTGATTTTTTTTATTCTAGCTTCAAAAATATAAAAATTACAGCTGTTTGAAATTTATAAGTAAAAAAGGACTTAAAAACAAAGGTTGTTAAATAAAAGGGTGAAGGAAGCGAAAATTGACCTTGACTTACTTAAGGTCGGAAATTCATCATAACACAGGGGACTTGCACAAAAATTTTAGCCCTCTAGCTCTAATAGGAACTGAGATAATATGGGGGGGGGGCTTTGAACGCCCCCCCCCCCCCCCCCGACTGATTAAGGTGCAGCAAGGGGCCCGACCGTAAGGGGTTAAGCCAGCTGCGAGTGTCACTTTTTAAATGAAAATCGGTTACAACATCCATGTAATAATATATCGATTCCACTAAAATCTCTGTCTTTAAGTGATTTTGTAAAATAACGAAGCTTTTCTATAATTAGGACTGGTCCATTTGTACGTTAAAACGTCTGTTTCTAATCGGTGATATAATCGTCCTATTGATTTTAAATAAAAGTTAGATAGCGTAGCAACTCTGTAATTAAGTCCGTACTTTCTTTTCACTTAACGGGTAATCGAAGATTTATTATCACTTTCTCTTGTTTTAATAGAGGTGTTCAAACTGTTACATCATCATATTTTAAATCTGTACGACAATTCTTACATGTTTAAATTATATAAAAATAAACTAAAATAAATCACAAAACCTTATAAAAGTACATATTATATAATTATAATCTATAATACAAAGTAGCTTGATGTCTGTCCGTCTATCCCTTAAGATCTCGGTAACCACAGAACCGATTGGATTTTACACTTCAGGGAAAATACATACTGGTTCTGTGGTTGTTTTAGGCTATTTTCTTGTGGGGTTGGAATTCCTCAACCCTCAAAAAAAAACCTTCATTTTTTTAAAACACCTCTTGGGGCAAAGCCCCTAGTTATATATATAGTAACGTGAAAATGTAGGAAGCCCAAAACCAAAATTATATAGTAATGTGAAACTCTCGGAAGAAACCAATGATAACCTAATCTCAATGAAATTTGATGAAAATGTAAAGAATTTAAACTTATCCACCTGTCTATCTTGAATAGGAGCTGAGAAAATCACCTTTCTCCCCCATAGCGTTAGGATCTGCTGGACGGACGGACGGACAGACAAAGTGAATTATAGAGTAGCTTCGCTACTTAAAAGAGGGGATAGGAACATAGCTTAAAAACGTATAAAGTTTAAAGGTTCTTTGATTACACATTTTACATTATTTTTTTTTTCAAAGCGAAGCTTTTCTATAATTAGGAATGTTCCGTCTGTACTTCCGTCCGGAACTGATAGCTCTTTTGGTTAATTTAGGCATGTTAGAATTGTCCTCTTGATTTCAAACTTTGCATGATGATTCCTGTAGTAGTTAGGTACAATTTAGAAAGTATAGCAACTCTGTCTCTATAATCTTTACCAGAATATCCGTACGTCCATTATAAACATGTCAATTTTTAACTTTTCAAGAAACTACAATTTGTATGTGATATTACTACAAAGTACAATGTTAAGAGCGAAGCAACTCTACCGTTTCAGAGCTTCGCTTTTATGGATGTTGTCATGCTTGTTTTATTCAAGGCTATAACTCCAAATCTCTGTATTTTTCGATTAATTCCACTGGATTAGAACCGGTTATAAGCCATACTGAAAAATCATGTATTGTATCGTATTATAGACAATTTTCTACGGATATTAAAATTAAGAATTATTAATAGCAATACGAGTTTTATATTTAGTTTTAATTAATTTTATAATTTTTCAATTTACTATCCACGGAATACTGCATATAATATAATGCAATAAATCTAATAAAAAAGAGAGAGGGGACAATAACATTTTTTTACTATTCCACAATGTATTATAATAACGTTTTCTTATTCGTTGGCTTGTCAATTTTGGGGACTTTTTATTGATTTGAGTGTTGATATGTTTCAACCACAAATTTCAATCTACAGAAGGGGTAATAATGTGTATAATCATTGGGGTTTACATGAATTTATCGGCCATTGTCTTATCCATTTAGATCCCTTACATTCTTGTAATTGATTTTAATTATAAAATGAATTTGCTAGCAGACGAAAAAGGTCCCAAACTAAACAAGGATGACAACATTCACAAAAACAAAGCTCTAAAAAATCAAACAGTAGAACAAACAAACATGAACACTTGTAAAGTGTCATAACTCTTAAATAGCAGATGGTTGATTGAAATGTATAAAAAATTGTAATTAAACTTCTTTTAAAAATTGCTTAAATACATGATTCTGTTTAAGGACATACTTACATTTTTAGGACTTGATTATAGAGACGCTTCTCTTAAAATATTTTACCTTGTTGTCCTAGGAATCATTGTTATATCATAAAAATCAGCATGTTTTGAATGGACGTATGGACCTAACAAGTATATGCAACGCTTTCTATATCATACCTAACTACTACAGGAATCTTAATCTAAAGTTTTAAAACAATATGAAAATTCTAATATGCAAAGAATCAACAAAAAAGAGCTAACTATTGTGCACGAAATGACGTATGTAAAGAGCCTAATTATAGAAAAGCTTTGCTTGGAAAACCTTCAATACAGAGAGAGAGAGGACAATGGTCTGTTTATTACACTAGACCCAAAAGTTTTTTTTAGTAACATTTTCATTGGCTTAAAAACTTTGGGGACTTTTAATAGATTTTATTTGTTTAGTCTATTCAGTTGGGTGTCTAAATGTTTCAACAACTAATTCTAATGTACAGACGGGAAAATTTTAGTGTATCATCATTGGGGATGTAACATTGATTTAGTGGCAATAGTCTTATCCTTTAGATCCCTTTAGAAGACAAAACTTTCTGGAACTAGATTTCTATCTATCTGTTTGTTCTGGTGGATCTCTCTAACCACTGAACCGATATGGTTCTTCTTAACATGTAGATTCTCATAAGTCCTGGGAAGGTTTATAACTTTTTTTTTTTGGAGGTGGGGTATATAAACCTCTTAATAAAAAATTACCCCACTTACATATTTAGGACTTGATTATAGACTTTATTGTAATAGGAATCACATCAATCAAATAATAATATCATATAAAAATGCTTTTCAAAAATGGACGTACAGCCATTCTGGTAGCCATTATAGAGATGCTTCGTTTTCTAAATCATACCCAACTACTAAATAAATCAACATGCAAAGTTTGAAATCGATAGGACAATTTTAACATGTTCAAATTAAGTAAAATAGCTAACTATTACTGACGGGCGATAGATTTGCTATTTTGTTATTTTTTCAAAGTAGAAATTTATTATTTTTCAAAAAAAATCTTCCAAACTTTTTTTGAAAAATCTTTCATTATATTTTAATATATTTTTGGTATCTTTCTAAGAATTAGACTTAGGAGATTGTCGTTTTATAAAATGTTGTGCTTCCTTGAATAATTTATTAAATCTTTTTCTTACAGGTAAAATATTATAATAACTAGCGGCTACGCCCCTAGAGGCCTCTAAAGGCACCTAATTTATTTTAAATGTTTAATTCATGATAATTTTACTAAGATCAGCTTTTTATTCATGTTTCTATGGTTTCTACAGACGGACCAATCCTAATTAAAAAAGCTTCGCTTTTAAAAATGTAGTTTTTCAGTTAGAGATAAATTATTTAATAATCTTTTCTTCTACAAAATTAGTAAATGTTTTGTAAGTAATTTGCACGTAGCAATTACCGACCGTTCTCCAATATTTTGAAATAATTTGAAAATAAGATCTTTGGTCTTGTGATGGTAGTTTCTCTTTTGTTTGGTTATTTTTTTGGGTCAGGTTCCCGTTGGGTTTAGCATAGGCGAAAAAAGTACTCCCCTTTCGTTACATTAAAAAAAAATATTGGGGGGAGGGGGGGGGAGTCATTGCTTGGTAGACACATTGAGGAAAAGCATCCTATTTTCATTTTAATGCCAATACCATTTAATTCATATTCATAATCGTTGACTCGCTAATTTCAAATGGCAACCAGTTTGAAATATTTTTTAAAAATTCCTTATAAAATAACACTTAAAAACAAGGATGACAACACCCATAAAAGCGAAGCATTGAAACGGTAGGACATTAACACTTGTATAGTGTCAGAACTTAATAATTAGTATATTTTTTGTAAACTGCTTGATACAGAATAATATTTATGGACATACTTACAGTTTTAGGACTTGATTATAGAGTTGCTTCGCTTATAAAACGTGTACTTTGTTGTCCCAGGAATCATTATACCAGATTTTAGATCAATCGGATAATTAGATCAGATAAAAATTAGTTGCTAAAAAAGTAAAATAATCATCGTGTTTAAAATGGACATACGGACATTCTGGTAATGATTGTAGAGTGGTTGCACTTTCTAAGTCGTACCTAAATACTACAGGAATCATCATGCAAAGTTTGAAATCCATAAGACAATTATAACCTGTTTAAATTATCGAAATTTTGGACGGACAGAATTATAGAATTTTATGTCTTGCTGTTGGCAGTTGGATATGGCAGTTCCGCGGCTGGGCTGCAGTTCCTTCTGAGCTGAACATAACAATGCAGGTGGCTCATTTTTAAAAATAATTACAGCAGCTGCCATTCTATTTTTCAAAATTAAACAAGCCAATGGCCGTTAATGTAATGTACATCCCCAATGATTATACACATAATTACCATATATATATATTACAATTGGTGCTTGAAACGTTTGAACACTCAACTTAATGATTCAAACGATCAAAAGTCCCCAAAGTTATCAAGCCAACAAATAAGAAAATGTTATTATAAAACTTTAGAGACTAGTGTAATAAACAGCCCATTTTCCCCTCTCTCTCTCTGCTTTATACTACTGAAATGAAAGTAGACATACAAACATTTATAATTTAGGAGTAGCTTTACTTATGGTAATTATTGAATAATAAAAAGTCTTATTAAAAAACTACTTTATTTCCCAAAAAAACATCCCATAATAAAGAATACATATTATAATCATAATAAATATAACAATTATGTGTTAAAAATGTGTTAAAATGATCTATATTACGTAATAAAATGAGGAAGATGAGAGGAGAAGTTGGAAAGAAAACCCCTAAAAAAGAGATAGATAATCCCTCATTTTTATTAAGTCACATGGATAATATCTAACACAATTAGGGTTTGTCTAAAAAGCAAAGTTTGAAAGCTTTTAGATTTATATTATTTATGGTTAGGCATTCTCAAATAATCAAAATTTTAAAATCATATTTTTTGCTAAAATTATCTTTATATCATATATGTTAAATAGTTTGAAAATAAAAAGTTTTTGTTAAAGGTATTTGCTTATAAAATGCATATATAAATACCAATATTTTGAAGAAGTTGTGCATTAATAATCACTAGCGGCTACTTCTAGGGGCACTTAAGGAGGGGGGAGTTGAATTGGATAACCCAATTTCTTATTATAGATTTTAAAAAGTATAAAAAAAATTGGGGGGGGGGGGGGTCCCACACATCAATTTTAATTTTAGTAAAGGTTTCATTTTCTTTCTAGTGGCGATTTCATTTGGAAGGGTGGTGGTACCCTCCCCCCAAAATAGTTATAAACCTTCCTGGGACCTATGAGAAGCTACTCTGTTAAGAAGAACCTGATAGGTTCAGTGGTTAGCAAGATCCTTCAATACAAACAAACAGACAACAAACATCCTTTTATTTTATTATAAGGATTTTAAAGTTTTTTAGGTAGATAATTTCAGTTTTTCTTGGTAACAAAAGCTTCTTTTTTTCAACAGACATTGATCCTGAAATGTAATAATAGTTATTTCTCGCATTGTATTATAAACAGCTTTCCGCGGATATAAAACTGATTTTACACCACTGGATATTAATCGGTTTCAAATGAATATGAGAAATAATTTTTGGAAATATACTTTGTTGTAGGGAAGATAATCTGTAAGAGTTTTAGTCTATTATAATGCTCCCCTTAAAATTTATTTTCCCCTTTAAACATTTCTAAAGGTGGAATGTTAAAAATAATCATGTTTAACAAGGAGTAAGGTATAACCAATAAGCAAAATAAATCTAATATAATATTTGGGGGGCAAATGGAGAGTTTATCAATTTTACGATGTGTTGCCCCCCAATGAGAGCTGAAAAATATGTATAGATTCCATAATTTTTATCCGAGTTAATTTTGTTATTGGTAAAAGCTGTGTTTAACATCCTCAAGAACATTTATAAATCAGAACTTATTTAGATAAAATAGTTTTGAAAATTATACAGACAGACAGACAGACACCCATCCATTTTGTCTTTTATAATTTGACCTACCTTAAAAATTGAATCATCAAAGTGTTGTCATAATTGAAATATCTAGTGATGATCATTTTCTTCTTCATCCTAAATTAGAAAAATAAATTATAATAATTATCATTGTATTATAGACAGCTTTCTAAGGATATTTAAACCAGTTTTGTTAGCCCTGAAGGGCGGAAGGCTTTACATAGTTTGTTAGTATGGCTTTAAACCTTTTCCAATCCAGCGAATATTATTCAGTTTGATGACTGTTTATTGCATTGTATTATAGACAGCTTTTCCCAGGTATTAAAATAAAGATCTAATTTTCATGTTTGTGGAAAATTGTCTCTAATTATTAGAGTATTAGAGTCTAATACTATGCTATATATATTTAAACAGTTTTGAAATTATAATGGAAAAATGAAAGGAAATAGCCTTCAACTGTTTTTTACATATTTTTGAAAAATATAATCTGAAACCTGTAGAATTATACTGCAGAGCTAAATATTCAAATATACCCCCCAAATAACTTTTTTGGGGGGATTTTAAAGTTTACCCTTTTACAGATAATTACCATATGTTTGAGGGGAGCCTTCACTCAATGTACCTTGTTGAGCAAGGATAATTCCCCCCTCCCCTTTCTTTTAAATAAACCTTAATAGTTTTTGTTTGTTTGTTGATTACTTTAGGTAAGGTTAGGTAGCCCCACAAGAAACCTTAAGTAAAGTCCCTGCAGGGTTAGAGCCAATCAGAGGGATTAGGCATTGTAACAAAATCTCTATTATTTTAAATTTTTTTTCAAAAATAAGAAGGAGTGCTCTACAATGACTTTGTGTGAAAGCACCAGGAAAGAATATAAACCTGTTCAGTGTTGGTCAAAAGAGGATCATTCTCATTCATATCTCCATCTCTCCCACTTGCAATCTGGATAATAAATAAATATTATTATACTATAGTAAGATAAAAAATTATTGACCAAAAACACCAAAGATATGGGGAAAATTTAATATGTAAATATAGCCAAAAACCTGCTTAAAAGCAGCCTGACCTCCATGGATGTTTTATTATTAATTGTGCTTCATTATAATGGGAATAATGACAAGAAGTTTCAGCCTTTTATCTCTAATAAGAGCTGAGAAAATCTTGTTTCTCCCACTTTATGACTAATGGAAAGACGGACAGACAGACATTTGGAATTATAGAGTAGGTTTGCTACTAGAAATTATTTTTTACCTGTTCAATATTCATTTTTTTGTGGTTGCTCTCATCAAGTTTGGGAATTTCTTCATGAACTTCTACAGTTACCTAAGATAGTATAAAAATAGCTTTATTTGAGGACAAAAGATTTATTGATTAATTTTCTTTAAAAAAAGTATAAGCTTTCTATCTCCAAAAGAAGCCAAATAAATCTTATTTCCCTTGTTGAAACCCAATTTCATCTGAAACATTACATACTTAGCAGAGACCAAGTATGAAAATCAAATTTAGCAAATCTTTACAAAACTTAATTTGTAAGCATGTAAGAGTAATTACTAATTATGATAGCATCATGAAGATACTCATGGACAGAAAATATATATAGAGGAGCATCATTATTGAAAATATAACCAACCTGGTTGTTGCCTGCCAAAAGAGGTTCATTTTCATTCAAGCCACTCTCTGCTACAGTTTCATCCTGATAATGAATTCATTAATTATTCATCAGTTTATTAATCCTTGTATAAAAGAAACAGGATGTTAGTCTGTCTGTGTGTAACAGAGGATCTTGTAAAAATATATGCTACTCCTTTGTAATGAAGCTTCTTACAGGTCTAGATATGTTTATCACTTTTTTGGGGGAAGAAAAACTATACAAAAATTATGCAATACATAATAATTTTGCTACTAGTATAAAAATTTATTTGGTAATAAAGAATTGCATATTTTTGACCAACTTCTGTTGTTAAACTGTAATATAACCTGATCAATCATAGACGCCTCTTGATGATTCATTTTCACTTCTGTTGGAGAAATATCATGCTCTGATACAACCTGATACAAAATTGAAATACAATGACATCAAATTAGACTCTTTGATGCTTGTTGTAAAATTTAAAGTTTACTTTTGTTCACTGATCCTTAGTGCTATCCTATCAAAAATTTCAATTTTTGTCCTTCAGCTTAAAATCTCATTATTTTGTTAAATTAGACTTTACTTCTCAGTAATAATACATACTGTATTGGGCTAAGTTTGTATTAAAGAAATAAAGAAAAGCTTTAATAGTAAGAACAGTGTCTGTTGCTGATCTTTAAATGTTTTTAGACATATATAATTAAAATTAACTATTAAGTAATTCAATTAATCATTTAAAATACCAGACAAACAAGTTCAATTAAGATTTATATTTGAATTACCTCTGCAATGATGACATTTCCTGGCTTCCTATTCCAAAACTCAGTCTCAACAGTTTCTTCACCATCTTCAACAAATGGATTCTCAATTCCTTAATGAAAAATATTTTCGTATTGTCAAACATAAATAGTTTTGATTCATGAGATTTAAAGCTGTAATAACCAACAACAAATAAGAACTATTGCCCAACTGTAAGGCTAAAAACTTATTTTTTTCCAGTATTTGACATTCTATCAGTTTACAATAAAAAACAATGACTCAGGATCAAGAAGTAAAATGTTCATTTTATTGCCATACCTTTATAATCCTCTGTTGAAAAATTGCAAGGGAAACTCCATGTGATTTTTTGTACATGCTCTTTGCACAACCATCTTAAGAAAATAATGATAGTGAGTTTTTTAAACTATATAGCAGGTTTTATTGGAGAAGAAGAAAATAACCACCGTCTCATAAATCTAGGATTTAAAAATATTAGTGTTACCCTTCACAAGTAATCATCTCTTTAAAGAACTGAAATAGCGTTTATTGTTGTAAACAGGTTTGACTACTTCAGCTTAATCTTATTTTAGTTAGCAATGAGGGGAGTAAGAAGAGAAGCATCTATATTACCTGGTATGAAAGGTATATTTTCCTTCTTCTGGTCTCTGAACTCCCAAGATTGTGTTCAATATGTGGATGTATTTGAAGTATATCAACTTAATAAGTAAAGTGTTTAATATTAATAATTATGGGGATTGATTGCAAGACCCTGTTTAATAATCATAAATGTGCCTGATAGTAAGTTTTTATGGACCAAGGCATTTTCTCCATTTCTCAGAAGAAGGTAAAACTTTCAATGTCTTTATTTATGGTCTGCTTTGGACAATGATTTGAATATTCACCTTACCAATGATGATCAGTTTTGATCTAGTGATGTTGAGCAAGAGCTAGTCATTCCCGGCCGGTTAGGCATGAAAAGATTAAAAAATGGCAACAATCAAATGGCCTCTCAGGGCCTAAACATTCAAGAATTGTGTAACTAACTTATGTAATCTGGCAAACCACCACCCCAATGGCCAAAGAGGGGGGGGGGGGGTTTAATTTACCCCCCCCCCCTCAATCTGTAAGGGTTAAAATAAAGGCTTTTTTGATTACCTCTGTAATTATACTGATTATCCATAGACAGTTAACTACAGCTACAATGATTCCAAAAGAGTGTTCTGATATGTTGCGGAAGAGATTGGGGAATATAAATGGAAGAATACACAGGAGGTTGTTCTCAATAAAAACCACCAAAAGAAACAAACATCTGCTGATAATATCAAACTTTGGGTAATGCAAATGTGTTCTAGAGTTGTATAGATTATTTAGAAGGAAAGTTGAAGATATGCAGCTAATGAACATCAATATTGGTCTCTTGGTTTTGTTATACAAAATTGAATATCCACTTATCACACTGTTCAGACAAGGAAGTGATTTCTTTATACATGTCTCCACTGTACTCTTGATGCGCGCAATTCTTATTTTTTGTAGAACAAATTCAAAGCTTTCTTCTGATAGCACTTTGGCAGTTTTCTGTTTCTTTTTCTTGGCTCTGGTTTCAAACAGGATTTTTATCAACATCAATAGAGTTGTGTGGGTCACAAGAAACAAACTGTATTTCAACAATCCACTTTGTTCCATTAGCATCAGAGTACAGAGGGAAAGCAGCCTTGCAATAACTTGACACAGAGCACCAGGCAACAAAACAAGCAATGACTTCATTTTTCTGCTAAAACTCAGGCCTGGTTTTCTAAGTCTCAATAGGGAACAACCATTATAAATGGAAATGACAGCAAATATAATCTTTCCACACTTGACTGCCTGGTCTCCAGGATCATAGTAATTGAAAGAGATGATATTTCCCATTCCTTTTATTCCTTCCAAAAACAGTTCAGTCCATGATACACAGGCAAAGTATGGAACAAGTAACCATATCATGAGTAAAAGCTGGAGACTATTTTCGACTGATGTTTCAATGAACTTGACACCAAGCCATAGCTTGTTTGACTTACTTCTTCCTTCGCTGTACTTTATTGGGTTGTCAGATGTACCTTTTAAGGTTGTATATGTTCTTAACTGTTTTACTTTATTCATAAAATTTAATCATAAATTTCTTAACAAGATAATATTATATGATTATTGAGCTGTTTTTGAATATTGTACACTATAGTACACATAAATATAATGCAAACAAAAATTTAGAAAATATAAACACTCAATACAATTGAAGTAATAAATGGAAAAACACAGGAATATTATTAAATATATCCACCACTCAATACTTTTCAAGTATTTTTGATGTAATACAAACAAGAATTAAAGAACATATACACCACCTGTCAAGTATTCATGAGGTAATACAATCAAGAATGGCCAGAACAACTTTGTGAAATATTGGAAGACTTTGAGAAATATCAGCTTTCTTTTAAGTTCAGGAAGTTTGGGTTTGAGGTTTTTATATTTCTCTTTTTCTTCATCAGTAGTAAGAAAGTTTTCATTTTTAAGTTGTTTGATTCTGTTGTACTCTTCTAAATCTTTGTTCACTCTATTTATCATTTGATCTACCCAGGTTGGATTGCTTATGATGACTCCTATAATGTATGTTAAAAGATTGGATAGAAGTATCACCTTTATGATATATCCAGCTATTGCATATTGACTAGTCACATCATCAACTGTACAGGATGTTTTGTTATTCACCATGAGTTCAACCCATGTTTCATTTACATTTTTAGAGTTATAATCCAACATTAAATTGAAATCTGACACCTAATTAAAACAAATTTTTCCAAAATGATTTTCTTCCATTTCATGGAGCAATCTTATGAAATATATATAGCCAAAAGTTTGTCCTTCTGTCTGATTATTTGTCCATCTTTGTGTCTGTCTAAAATGTTTCTATATAATATAGACATCTAAAAAATATTTCCCTTTGTCAAAGAGCATCCAGTATATAATTCACTTGGTAAAATTATAATATTACTGACACAAGAATTTTGTATAACAATATAATTTCTTCATCTACTTTAGGTGGACTAATGACATTTTTAAGGATTATGTAGATCTTTGACCCAATATTTTATAATGGTCAATGCTCTGAGGGACATCAAATTTCCATGAAGAAATGATCTCTTCTTATTGTAAGAATAGAGGGCTACTGTCACAAAATAGAGATCTAAAAATAACCCTATAATCAGCCAATTGTAAAACAGTGGAGGAAGACCTTGGCAATATTATTGCATAAATGGGGCAGGATTCCCATTTGATTTCAAATGATCATCTAGCAAAAACCAAAAGCATCATCTGCTTGAAATGGGACTTAATACTCTACAACCCACTGGTGGAAATTAGGTTAAATAGATCCAACAGATCCAACCAACCCTTTGATGGGCGCCGTGGCTCAGTGGTAACACACTGATCTATGGTGGTGAGAGTTTGAGTTCAATTCAATGAGTTAATCACACAACTTCACCTGGTTGTGTTAGAAGGGGGATTATTAAGTAAGTTTGGACACTCAATAGTCACATACATAATATCAGTACTACCATTATGCCAAGCTTCTCCGGAGAGCGCCATTTATTACAGTGACTTAATTTGGGATACCTGCCATACTCGGCAAAGGGTGAGGTAATAATGAGTAGCTCTAATGAGACAGCGGGTCAAGTTATAATGTGCTTGAATGTGGAGCTTTTAGCCCTAGTGGCTAGACAAAAGTGTCTTAGCCTACTCCATGACTACCTAGGCCCAAACCCTAAGAAACTATTGCTAATCAATCAATCAATCAACCAACCCTTTGATTGCATGACCTTTGTCTAAAAAGTCCTAACTGCGCATAGTAATGGAAACAGTTGCGCCTGTTTATGAGCAAATGCATTCCTCTTCCCTCTAGCTATTTATGTTGCACACCTGACAAAGCAGTAGTAGGAACCATTTGTAACATCTTTAGTTATGTTGAAGTGTTAGGCTATAAATAGTCCCATCTCATAGGATAAAAATTTATTTGGTAAACTATATCATGTAAAATAATATCTGCTTGTAAGAAGTGAAGCATATGAAAAAACATATACTATAAGTCAGCTATTAATTGTTGAATTTCTTAGGATAAAGCTTTCTTTGAGAAAACTGTCAAAAAATGCTGTCATATTGTTACAATGGTAAAAATAAAACAAAAATAAACAAAGATGTTTTTCTAATAGAATTCTTTAGTAAAAAGCAGTTACTGTTATCTGATTTTATTCCATATATTTGAAATTTGTCTTTCCTGATCCATTGCATATGGTAACATTGAACTCAGTATTATTCCAAATATAATGGAAATCCACACCTTTCTTTCTTTGTTGATCCCTATCTTGCCCAAACAGTCATTATTAATTTCTTCCTTTATTTGTTTAACAATTGATTGTTTCAACTCTTCATCAACCAGGTTTATTCTGGCACACTGCAGGAGAGATAGCTTGTTTTCATCATGAACTTCTCTTTCAAACTTCATAATTTCAGTAGCAGACTCCTCATCATTATTTTTGACACAGTTGTTTAAAACTGTGTCAAACATCTCATGTCCAGCTTTTCTTATGTGTAGAATTTCATAAACATCTTTTTTTGTCAATATGTTCTGACTGGTAGCCACCTCCATATACTGAAGGAAGAACATCAATTTCTCTTTTCTTTTATATTTTGTTGACAAACTTAGATGAGTGGCCAGATAAGACTTCAAGGCTTCTTTGGAGGGTGGTGGTCTTTTAGTTAGTGTTGGAATATAAGTTTCTTTCAAGTTATCTAAGTAATCCTCTAAAATAATTGTAAAGTTTGTATGCTTCAAAATTGTAATTATCATAGAAAAATATGGTAACCACAGGATTGCAACCATGGGATTACACCCAATGGGACTGCACCCAATATAATTGCTCCCGTACAGGATTTCACCCATGGAATTGCAACCATATGGGATTCCACCCTTGGAATTGCACCCAATTTTTTTTCTTCCATTTTCAATATCTAAATTTTTCAGGGGTGGGGTGACCACCCATACACCCCTAATTTTTTTTTCTTCAAATTTCAATTTTTAATTTTTAATTTTTTGGTTGGTGAGGTGACCTCCCACCCCTTAATTTTTTTTTTTTATTTTTAGTTTGTCAGGGAATAGGGAGAAAATAAAAAGTGAAAAAAAATTTGGTGGGTTGGGTTACCTCCCACACTCCCCTTAAAGTTATTTTTTTCAGATTTTTTTCTTCCATTTTCAAGTTTTCAATTTTTAGGAGGGGGGAGTGGGGTGAAAATGAAAGAAAATAAATAATTTTAGGGGGTGTGGGAGGTCATCGCGTCCCAGAAAAATTGAAATTGAAAGAAAAAAAAATTCAGGGGTTGTGGAAGGTCACTCCAACCTCTAAAAAATTAAAACATCAAAAATTGAAGAAAAAAATTTGTATATGAGAGGTTACCCCACCCTCTGTAAAATTAAAAATTCTGTATAGGTGCAATTCCATGGCTGGAATCCCATTTGGGTGCAATTCCTTGGGTGCAATTGAACAGGGTGCAGTTCCATGCGGATGCAATTCCATGTGGGTACAATTCTGTGGGTGCAATTCCATATGGGTGCATTACCAGTAATCGGAAATCATTATATCATTATGCAAGTTTAAAGAAGATTGATATTTCTATTATAACATGTCTAAATCAATGATAAGAGCTTTTCAACAAACCAATCATAATCAAAGAAAAGTTAAGCTTTAATAGGATATTTTATTTTATCTTTCTTTCATAAATTACAAAAGGTTTTGCATTAATCAATTGCTTTTGATAATTTCAAATGCAAATAAAGAACAATTAGAAATATGGTTCATGTTCATATTTTAAAATCAAACAAGAAATGCATAAAAAGTATAATTGTTATTCTATTCTATGATTTAATTTTGGGTAATATCCTCTTAGAATTTTTTTTTCATTTTTGAAAATTTTAGTTCCCCCCCCCCCCCCCCCCCAACAGAAGTATGAACTCTGGCCGAGTTGCCATCTCTAATCTGCCTAGTTGCAGCGCTCGGCCCCCTTGCCTGCCTAGCCGCAGTGCTCGGCTCCCTAGCATTTAACCTAAAATAGTAGTTCTCTGTTTTTTTTTTGGGGAGGGGGGGGGGGTAGATATACCACACTTTTCTGGGATCTTGCCAGATCAAGTATCAACTGTGGGGAATACCAAAGGATGACTCCATGCAAAATTTGAGCCTGATCCGGCCAAAACCGGCCGTGATTTTATAAAAAAAAAATGTTTTTTTCCGGTTTTTAGGGGGTATCTGTAAATCGATTCAGCTGGAGCAAAACCGGTTAAAGATACAAAAAAATTTACTTCACATGAAATTTAGCCAATGTAATTGCCTACAAAAATGTACTTCATCATCACCTTGATTGGACAACTCTTTCCCCTCCTAAATGTCCATTAAAATCTCGGAAACGGCAAAAATCGTTAAAAATCACGACTTCGGCGGCGAATAACGGCTAAACGGTCAGCCGGAGGCGACTCAAACATAAGTAAAGAAATGTCCGCCTCATATATTTGTTCAACATCAAAGAGATGCTTGAAGTCTCTAAAACGACTCATTCCCCTCCTTTAAGGGAAAAAACTAAAAAACGTGATTTTCAAAAGTATGCCCACTTCGTGGGTGTGGGGGGCACTGAACCCGTCACCCCAGGGTCACCAAATATAAAGTCTAGGCGGCCCACAATGCTGAATTTTCACCAAGTGAAAGTCTTGTGTCATTATCTCTTATGAGAAAAAAGTTATTAATTAATTAAAATTTCAAATTGTGATTTTTTGATGGATTTCTTTGATGAAATGACAGGCCAGTCAATTTTTAGGCCATTTTTTGCAGTTTTTGGCCCGTCACGCCCAAACGGTTTGAGATAATCTCACAAGACCTTTTGCCCAACCTAAGTCTGGTTATTTGTGAGGTCTAAGAAAAAAAAATCCTGGATTGGATGAAGCACGACATTGCTGCGCGCCATCAAAAATCGCTGGTCGGCTCATTTTGCCCCCTCAAACCCTCAACTTGTGCCATTTTTCTGTGTAAAAATTATTATTATAATCTTTTGCATAAGTCTGATTTTTTTCCCTAGACCTCACAAATAACCAGACTTAGGTTGGGCAAAAGGTCTCTTGAGATTATTTCAAACCGTTTGGGCTTGACGGGCCAAAAACTGCAAAAAATGGCCGGATCAGGCTCAAATTTTGCATGGAGTCATCCTTTGGTATTTCCCACAGTTGATACTTGATCTGGCAAGATCCCAGAAAAGTGTGGTATATCTAGGAGGGGGGGGGGGTAGGGAGGTGTTGAACTCAAATTTTCCAAATTGAAAAAAAGTTACTTGTCCTTTGAATTATAGATTTCAGCTGTCTTTCATATGAATAACAGCTGATAACTTTCTATTATATTGACAGAAGTTAACAATTATAAATTAGCTTTACAGCTAAGAAATTACAATTCTAAATATGTTAACCTGGCTTAACTATCTGATCTGACTCTACTCCATTATAGATGAAGTATTCCAAACACTCAGCATGAACATCACGGTAAGATGCTTTATAAACTGCATTGTCTCCTAAAGTTATATGAAACATTATACAAACAACAAATCTTAACTTTGCTTTCTGATTATTTACTTTCTGTATTTTTAAAGATTATAATCATTTTCTCAAGTCTTTTCTACAATTAGTTCTGGCTTTAAATTTTTATCAGATTTCAAAATTAATATCTCTTTCCTTAAAATCAAAATTAAAAT
>NC_137274.1:20448404-20577439 GCF_053477335.1 Acartia tonsa
TATATTTGATGAGAGTAGGATCTTGTCTCAATAGCTTAGCAACTCCATCTCCATCCCCATCAAAGCACAAGTCAAGAAATTTGTCTTTATCTTCTTCACTGGTACCCATTTCTTAAAAAAAGAAATAGATTTATTTCTGATCTGAATAATGAAAAATTTTGATATTATTCAATGCCTTTAATTTCTGTACTAAATTAACATTATTCATTATTTTGTATCATATAGTATACTTGTAAAATATAAAACTTTGTAAAGTTTAATCTTTTTATCTTTTTTTGGGGGGGGGGTATCCCTTAGTCCTCCCCCCCCCCCCATTGTGGACACTCTAAAACCTAGAGGTCCACATTGCTACAAGTTAGTCCACCCTGAAGGTCAATTTCCCTATCAACCTCCTTATCCTTTTGACAGTGGTCAAATCCCTCATCAAAAAACCTATCCATTTAAAATCAGCCGAGACATTTATTTTAGTTTCTGTCCATCGTTATGTCTGTCTGAATGAAATGCTGAACTAAAATATGACAGCCAGGATGTACGTTTGACTTCTGAGAAAGTTGATTAGCACCCTTCCCTTACCATAGTCTTGTCATAGACCTTAAAGCTTTCACCCCCTCTATTTTGGTCACATATAGGAATATAAAACTTGTAAAGGGAGTACCAAAATATTAAAGCCTGTAAAAACATATAACTACCTGATTAGTTTGACCAGAGCCAAGAGAAATTAAATCAGCATGACAGCATATTTATAAATCTAAAGACAATGATCAGTAAATTTTTTTTATAAAATTAGTTTTTACACTAGGTTAGGTTAAGTAATATTTGAGATAGGGTAACCCGCAGGTTTTAACCCAACAGTGTTAGTGCCTTTCACAAGGGGTTAGGCTTTAAAAATTTTATTGTCCATGATTTTTTTTGTACTTTGCTACTTATGGATATTGTTATCCGTGTTTAGAAAATAAATACTGTTCTTATTTTTCAAAATTTTTGTTTGATGTAAAATCAATTTGTGATTATAAGACATTTAAGGTTGTCTGGTACCTCTTGTTTATTGAGGAGGTAAGATGAGATTGCCTTATCTACTAAAAGCTCCATTTACAGGATGTTTTTTATAGGATTAAATCATTACTTAATGTAAAAATAACTAAAATTTAAACTCCACTTCCCCCAACCTGAAATTTTTACCCATGTTTTGGGGTGTCATAACCCCTTCCTAATAAATCTCTTAATTTTATTTGAGGGGGGGGGTAAATGTTAAAAAGATTTTATCCCTCCCCCCCTCCATCCCCTACCAGATATTATCCTACCAAAATAAAATTTTGGATGTCCTTAACGCATACCCCCTTCCCTCCGGTTTTTTCTGAACCAGCTGTCTCTATTAAAAAGCAACCTGTTATTCAAAAATTGGCCCTTGCCCCCCCCCCCCCTTATTATCTCAGTTCCTATTAGAGCTAATTTTTGTGCAAGTCCCCTGTTTGATTATGAATTTCCGACCTTTTATAAGTCTAAGTCAATTTTCGCTTCCTTCACCCTTTTATTTAACAATCTTTGTTTTTAAGTCCTTAAATATTTCAAATGGCTGTAATTTTCTTATTTTTGAAGCTGAAGAACAATTCATCTTTGTTTATCTTTATGTAAATTTTACATTAGAAATATCAAAATATAAACTTCAGCAGCCGCAGCGGTACTTGGTAGCTGCAAACCGCCGCAGTCGGCGGTCAGCGGGAAAACGGCGGCAGATCTTTATGCAATTTTTAATAAGTTTAAAATTTGAAGTCTCTAAGTCAAAAATTGCGGCCACAGGAGCCTTTTAAAGATTTTTGGAGACCTGGAGGATCAGGACCTGCAGGATCATACCTGGAACCTGAAAGTGACTCGAACACCTGTATTTCATATAAGGTTGTACTACTAGAGGATATTTTAGTATTTTGGTATGATAAAATGCTTTGTTTTAGTCAAAAAATATTTTTGATCTTTACCTGGATGACCCTTTTCAGGTTTGCTGGTATCCTGTGCCCGCCAGGATGGAGATATTAAAAAAATTCCAACTCCCAGTTATATGTCATACCCATACTTAAAAAGTCACGTAGTTTGGGCTCTTTATCTTTCACACACAGAAAATGAGATAGAAAAAACCGGAGGGGGGGGGGGCGTTCAACGCCCCCTCCCCGACCGTTAAGGGTTTATAGCCCTGGCAGATCAACTAAATAAAAGCAGCTATCGACCTAGCATCTAGGGGCTCTGTATTAGAAAGGGGAGAGAGTAGGTATGAATGTAATAGCCTAAAACCAACCTAACACTTAATCCTTTTATATAAAGTAGTAAGCTTTTGTGTCTGTAGCGAAGGATCTCGCAAACCACTGAACAGATATGGTTCTCAATTATAGGTCCAGGAAAGGTTTAAAACTATTTTGGGGTTCCTGTCATACCATTTCAGAGCTTTGCTTTTATGGATGTTGTCATCCTTGTTTGTTGAATTTTGATTGGGGCATTCAATACTAGTAGAGGCCATACGTATCAATCAATAATTTTGATAGGAAAAGGATAACGTTTTTTTATTACCAGTGGGGCTGTATGTAATTTTTCATCCATTGTCTTATCCCTTACAATCCCCAACATTCTTTAAGCCACAATAATTGTATTTATTAACATTAATTTACTGTTCTTTGTCCTATCTCTGCAACCCTGAATTAAGTAACCCTTATTTTTTTAAATAAGAGTCGGTCCGTCTGTCTGTCCGTCCGTCAGTCTGTCACTGTTATCTCTTTTCGTTAATTTAGGCATGTTAGAATTATCCTATCGATTTCAAACTTTGCATGGTGATTCTTGTAGTTTTTAGGCAGTATTTAGATAGCTTAGCAACTATGTAGTCATTACCAAAATGTCCGTTTTAAACATGTTGTTTTTTACTTTTTGACATTTTGTATATTAGAAATATCCGATTCATCTGACTTTTGGAATACTGATTCCTATTACAACAAGGTACAATGTTATACTCAAAGCATCTCTATAATAAAGTCCTAAAAATGTAAGTATTAGGGTGGGTCGATTTGCAATCTTTTTTTGATTTTCACATTAGTAGACATTGGCAAGGGTTACTGGGCCAATATAAAACCCTGTGAATCTTAAAAGGGTTTTTTTAATCCCAAAAAAACGGGCGCGCGGGGGGTATAAAAAGTGCTCACCCCCTTCTAAATCCAAAAATTGAAATTCCTTCAAACACAGGCATGTTGCATATCATTTTGACCGCTTTGAAATGCTGATTATGAATCTGAAAACCGTTTTGAAAAATATTGCTCCTAATTTGAATAAGAGCTCATTAAGTACCTAAAAAGGCTGATTTAGTCAAAATTGTTAATTTTGGTAGGTTATTTGAAAATCATTTCAGACTGAATCAATTTTCTTTATTACAACAAGGTATAGTGTTAAAAGCAAAGCATCTTTATAATCAAGTCCTAAATACGTCAGTATGTCCTTAAACAGTAACATGTATTTAATCAGTTTAATTTACTTATAATTTTGTATAGACATATGCATTAATATTCAGTTTATTCAGTTCTGACACTCTACAAGTGTAAATGTTGGTTTGTCCTTCCATTTCAAGGGTTCGCTTTTATGGATGTTGTCATCCTTAATTTTTAAAAAAGTTAATTTTCTATAATTAGGGTCCGTCTATCTGTCTTCCATAACGGTTAGCTTTTTTCGTTAATCTATCGATGAAAACTTTTTTGACAACAACTTTTTTAATGATCTAATTATCCTATTCATATGATTTTTGGAATAATGAGCACTAGGACAACAAAGTACAAAATTATAAGCGAAACTTCTGTAATCAAAACCTAGAAATACGTAATTTTTCAAATTTATGTACAATTTTGTTTAGGCTTACAAATTAATGTTCTGCTTATGAAGTTCTGACACCTTACACAAGAAATAATCTTTGTTTGTATCTCCTTCTCATTTTAGAGCTTCGCTTTTATGGATGTTGTCATCCATGTTATTTAGGTTCATACTGACAAAACTGTAATTTGATTTTATAAAATTTGTATCAATAGCATTTTTAAAATTTCTTTGTGTTTTCATTTTCATTTTGAAGGACTTGAAATGCTGTTTTTTACAAATAATGAAGGGAAAACAAGGATGACAACATTCATAAGTAGCGAAGCTCAAAAATCATGAAGAAATATCGGGAAAAAATTACTAAACAATGTATAGATTAGATGGGCATATGTAATGGGAATCTGCATTAAAATTTTTAGCTATCTATCTTTAATAGGAGCCGATAAATTAACGTTTCCCCATAGTGTTACGGACTGACAGACGGAAAGACAAAGTGAATTATAGAGTAGCTTCGCTACTAATAAGTGTATCTTCAAAACGGATCTTAAGGGATGAGACAATGGAGAATTAATTGATGTACTACGTCAGAAACAGTAGACATTGAAATATCATGCTTCCGAATTAAGAAAAAGCATTTGACTTTTTAGGATATGTTATATTATTCATATCTAAATTGTGTTACAGTGACTTGATGTTTTGTTAACTTATCATTGCTGCGCTACATATATCTATAATACTAAGTAGTACAATGTCTGACTTTCTGTCTGAAGCTTAAGATCTCAGTAACCACAGTACCGATTGGGCTCTACTCTTGAGGAAATATATATGTATTGGTCCTGTGGTGGATTAAGCTATTGTCTTGGGGGGTGAGACACATATTTATGGGAAAATATGTAAAAAAAAGTAAAAAAAATAGTAAAAAACCTGCCTTAAAGCAGTCCGACGTCCTTGGATGTTTTATACAAACTAATGCTCCATATTGATGGGAATGTTGACGAGAAATTTCAGCCTTCTATCTTTTATAGGAACTGAGAAAATAACGTTTCTCCTAAAACGTTTTAGACCTAGGGACAGCCGGAAAGACAGAATAGCTTCGCTAAAAAATTAATAAAAATGCAAGGTTGTTTTATAGATATTAAAAAACTGCAATCCTTATATAAAAGTTACAGGATGTCAGTCTTGAAATTAGTAAAAAAATGATATGATAAACCAATTCATCTGATTTTTTCCTAAAAATGAAAGTACGTCCTTTATATTAACGCAATTTTGCAAGAAATTTATGTACAGTTCCGTTTAGACCCAAAAAGCAATGTTCTGCTTATTATGTTTCGTTACTCCACAAGTGATAATGCTCGTTTGTTCTACTGTTTCAGAGCTTCGCTTATATGGATGTTGTCATCCTTGTTAATATGTAAAATTAATCTGTAATTCACTGTTATTAAATAATATTAATAATCTAATGATGTTTGGTTAAGTAATATTGTTAACCCCTTACAGTCGGGCCCCTTGCCGCACCTTAATCAGCCCCCCCCCCCTATTATCTCAGTTCCTATTAGAGCTAGAGGGCTAAAAAAATTTGTGCAAGTCACCTGTGTTATGGTGAATTTCCGACCTTAAGTAAGTCAAGGTCAATTTTCGCTTCCTTCACCCTTTTATTTAACAACCTTTGTTTTTAGGTCCTTTTTTACTTATAAATTTCAAACAGCTGTATTTTTTTTTTGAAGCTAGAATAAAAATTTTTTGGCAGAAAATGTTTATCTTTATGTAAATTTTATATTTGAAATATCAAAATATAATTTCAGCGGCCGCAGCTGTACTTGGCAGCTGCCAGCCGCCGCAGTCGGTGGTCGGCGGGAAAACGGCGGCGGATCTTTTTGAAATTTTATTACATTATGTAGACATGTAAGATAAGCTTAAGTTTGAAATTTGAAGTCTTTAAGTCAAAAATTGCGGCCACAGGAGCCTTTTAAGATTTCTGGAGACCTGGAGGATCAGGACCTGCAGGATCATACCTGGAACCTAAAATTGACTTGAACACCTGTATTTAATATGAGGATGTACTACTAGAGGATATTTTAGTATTTTTGTGGGATAAAATGCTTTGTTTGAGTCAAAAAAATATTTTTGATTTTTACCTGGATGACCCTGCCAGGTTTGCTAGCATCCTGTGCCCGCCAGGCTGAAGATATTCAAAAAATTTCAACTCTCAGTTATGTCTCATACCCACACTTAAAAAGTCAAGCAGTTTGGGCTCTTTATCTTTTACACACAGAAAATGAGATAGAAAAAACCGGATCGGGGGGCGTTCAACGTCCCCCCCCCCCCCCCCCGACCGTTAAGGGTTAATGGCTATAATATGTTGAAAATTGCTTCTTTAAATTTATATCAAAACAAGGATGACAACATCCATTAAGCAAAGCTCTAAAACGGTAGGACAAACGAACATTAACACTAGTAGAGTGTCAGAACTGAATAATTAGAATTTAAATGTATAAAAACAGAATTGTAAGTAAACTTTTTGAAAAACTTACATGCAGGATAATGTTTATTGACATAATTAAATTTCTAAAAATCGATTATAGAGATGAATCGCTTAAAACACTGTACATTGTTGTCCTAGGAATTAGTGTTCCAGAAATGATCGATAAATCGGATAAATATAATGCATAAAAATTTGTTGTTAAAAAAGTTAAAAATCACCATGTTTAAAATGGACGTAAGAACATTCTGGTAAGGATTATAGAGTTGCTACGCTTTCTAAATCGTACCTATCTACTACAGGAATCACCATGCAAAGTTTGAAATTGATAGGTCAATTCTAACATGCGTAAATTAACAAAAATATCTTCGCTTTTAAAAAACATATACTAAAGAATAGGATGTCTGTCTGTATGTAGGCCTAATACACTCACACTGCTTAACCGTTCACCCTGTAACTTTAGGGAAAGTTGAGTATTGATGTAGGGCAGGTTTAAGGCTATTCAGTAGGTGGAGTATTTTGTAGTGACAAATTACCAATCCAAAAAAAAAAAAAAAATTTATTTATTTATAGGGGGTTATTTTCTTGCTAGAGGCGATTTTTCTTGGGAGAAACAGACAAACAAACAGACAGACAGAGAACATCATCGTTCTACTTTATATTATAGATAAACAAATTTTAATAAATCCTAATCATAGATAAGAAGTCTGTTTAAAAGCAAATCTTTTCAATAATTAAGGTCCTCATAGTAGCCTAATGCGTAATTTAGTCGGTGAATTGGCCTATCATTGGTTATTTGTATTGTATGACGTCATTTTTATAGGCACATTAAAGAGGGAACAGGGAGGGAGGGGGGGGGGGTAGTTTTAAAAAAATATTCATAGCCCCCTGCAGGTGGTGTATAACTACAGTGTCCTTACACTGCGGGGCTACCCAGTATCTAACTTTACCTAACCTAACCTTCAGTATTAAAAAAAAACAAATGAAGATCTACTCCCCCCCCCCTCTTATTTTCCAAGATTTTTCTTCTATTATTTTATAGTTTTTAATAAATTAAAAATATATTTTAGGTTATATTATGTACAGTTTAACATAATAGGGCTAGGGAAATGACGGCAAAGGCCCACAGGGTTAGAGTCCCCCCCGGTATGGATTAGACATACAAAATTATTACTACCCCCCTCCCCCTCACACACACAGTTAATTTCAATTTATTGGAGGGGTTTATGTTTAGGAGGAAAAGCACCTCTAATTATCTTTCTCGTATTCATTCGAATCCGGTGGATAGGAACCGGTTCTCATCCATACGAAAAACTATGTCTAGCATCGTATTACATCCAGTTTTCTACGAATATAGAAATGTACAATCATAAGATTAAAACCAGTTTTTTTAGCCGGTGCCACCGGCACCTCGGGGCTAAAAAAACTAGTTTTAATCTTATAATTGTACATTCTATATCCGCGGAAAGCCGTTTATAATACGATGCGAGAAATAACTATTCCCCTTTTTAGAAACAGTAAATGTAAGTTTCTATGAAAAATTAACATTCTAGCGTAAAATTAAATCTGATTTTTAAAAGCGAAGCTTTTCTATAATTAGGGTTGGTCCGTCCGTACATCCGTTGATATGTTTTAGAAAAGCGTAGCAACTCTATATTCGTTACCAGAATGTCCGTGCGTCCATTTTAAACAGGTTGATTTTTAACTTTTTTAATAATAATTTTTCAAATGATATAGTCATCCGATTGATTTGATTTTTTGAGTACTGATTTCTATTAAAATTAGGAACAATACTTTAAGCGAAGCTTCTCTATAATTAAGTCCTAAAAATATCAGTATTTCCTTTAACAGTATTCTGTATTTAAGAAGTTTTGCTTCCAATTTACGTATAATTATATCAAAACTTATTTATATTTATATTTTGTATATACAGTTCTGACACTTTACAAGTGTTAATGTTCGTCTGTCATACTGATTCAATGCTTTGCTTTTATGGATGTTGTCATCATTAAATTAGTTTTTCTTGCATTTTTCTTATCTCTAAAAGAAAACAAATATTTTCTTACCGTAGCGTATTATAAACAGCTTTCCGTGGATAGTAAAGATAAAATTGTTTTTAATTTTATGATTTCTATTTTGTTATTAGTGTAGATTGGCTTTTATTCAATAAATGATTTTTCAATATGGCTCAGAATTAATTCTAATCCAGCGGAAATTAATCGTTTTTGAAGCCATACTTGAAAATGTTTTAAATTTAAACATAATTGAATTGAATATAAAAAATTATAGATGTACAATTCCAATATTAGTAACACAAATTAGTAAATTTCGGATCGTGGTAAACAAAAGAAAACGAAGTAGTGGGTTTCGTCGTATATCCACAGTAGCTATTGAAAAGTTAATTTAGGTTAGTTTATGTTTGGTAAATTTTAATGATTGTCCCGCCGGATTAGGAAATAGGCCCCGTGGGATTAATCCCCACCGCAGGGGCTAGAAATAGGAGAAAAAGTACTATGGAAATACAACAAAACCCGCTACTTTGTTTTCTTTCCATGATATTTGATATGCAGATTACTGTCCAAAACTTTTATCGCTCAGATTTAAGGATTATATTTAAACAAGGATAACAAACAAACAAAAAGGATGACAACATACATAAAAGCGAAGCTCTGAGATGGTAGGACCAGTAAACTTGTAGAGTGTCAGAACTTAATAAGCAGAATATGAATGTGGAATAAATTTGTTGCAAAATTGTTTAAGGACATACTTACAATAGACAAATAAATATGACATAAAATCAAAGCTCTAAAATCAGAAGGAAGAACAAACAAACTGTAACCCTTGTAAAGTGTCAGAACTTAATAAGCATACATTAATTTATATGTCTAAACAAAATTGTAGGTAAATTTGTTGCAAAACTGCTTAAATAAAGGATACTATTTATGGACATACTTACATTTTAAGGACTTGATAATAGAGATGCTTCGCTTATAACATTTTACCTTATCATAAAAGGAATCAGTATTCAAAAATCAGATGTATAGGATCATTATATCACATGAAAATTTGTTGTTTAAATGGTTAAAAATCAACACGTTTCAAATGGACGTACAGACTTTCTGGTAACGATTAAAGAGATGCTACGCTTTATCAATCGTACCTAACTATTAAAAGAATAATCATGCAAAGTTTGAAATGGAAAGGACAATTCTACCCTGTCTAAATTAACAAAATAAGCTAATCGTTACAGACAGACTTGCAGATGGACGTACCGACCCTAATTATATAAAAGCTTTTTAAGAGCCTTTGTTGCAAAACTGTTAAACACATGATATTGTTTAAGGACATACTTACATTTTCAAAACTTAATTACATAGTACTTTGCTTATAACCTAACACTATGTTGTCTTAGGAATCAGTATAACTAAGATCAGGCAAATCACATAAAAAAAATTTTGTCAAAAAAGTAAAAAATTAGCATGTTTTTAGTGGACTTATGGACTTTCTTATAATGATTGTAGAGTTGTTTTGCTTTTAAATTGTACCTAACTGTTTTAGGAATCATCATGTAACGTTTGAAATCGTTAGGACAATGCTAAATGTCTAAAATAACAAAAAGATTCAACCGTTCCAAATGGACGGATGGACGGACGGACCGATCCCTTAATATAGGGTAATATATCCAGCTGTCGTTTGGGGATAATTGAGGACCTTTTTATCTGCCCCCCAAATATTTTTTTCTCTTGTTGTCTATACCTCATTATTGTAATAAATCTTTCTAAGCTTTTGGAAGTACATTATATAATACTATATTAGCTCCGCTCCTAGTCTCTAGGGATTTGAAAAATGAACCACATTGTTTTTGCTTTCAAAAAGAATTTATATTGAGTTTTTTCCTTGTATCCCTAAGAAAAATAAAACCATTGCAGAACCCTTTAGGTTCAGCGGTTATCAATATCTCAAGCTTTAGAAATGAAATTTTTATCCCAACATGGCTTTGATACCAATTAATATCCGCTGGTATTCAACCCTTCTCGTGTATAGCATTGTATTACAGATAATTCTTTCCCAAAAACCATAATAAAATCACATCATTGATAACAGTTTTTGTAAGTCCGGGCCTTTGGCCCCTCGGGTCTTACAAAACTGGTTTTAATTGTATTTAATATCCGCAGAAAGTACTTATAGTATGAGATGATAAATAACTATTTGTTGGGTCTTACACTAGATTTTCATATTGTCTAATAAAGTGAAACTTGTAGCAGGCTAAAATAAAGATTTCCCCCATCCATCACCTTCATCCCATCCCATAATGAATGAATGGACTGACCAATAGAATATGTGCATGTGAGCAACAATTTTCTCTTTTCATAATATCCATGTATATTCTACAATCAGTGATTTTGACTGATAACTATCGTACTACTTTCTATATTGTCCAAATTTTAGTACATTTTTAAAAGCGAAGTACGTCCGTAACGGATAGCTTTTTTTCGTTAATTTGGGTATGTTAGAAATGTCTCATCGATTTCAAACTTTGCATGATGATTCCTGTAGTAATTAGGTATGATTTAGAAAGCGTAGCAGCTCTATAATCGCGTTACCAGAATGTTCATACGTCCATTTTAAACATGTTGATTTTTTAAAATTTTTAACAACAAATTTGTATGTGACCTAATTATCCGATTGGTCTGATTTTTGGTATACTGATTCCTGGGACAACAAAGTACAATAATCTAAGCGAAGCAACTCTATAATCAAGTCCTAAAAATGTATGTATGTCCATAAACATTATCCTGTATCAAGCAGTTTTTCAAGAAATTTACTTACAATTTTGCTTTGACTCTTATACATTTACATTCTGATTTTTCAGTTCTGACATTATACAAGTGTTAATGTCCGTTTGTCCTACCGTTTCAAAGCTTCTCTTTTATGGATGTTGTCATCCTTGTTAAAAGTGAAGCTTTTCTATAATTGGGATCGGTCCGTTCGTTCGTCCGTAACGGATAGCTTTTTCCGTTGATTTAGGTATGTTAGAATTGTCCTATCGATTTCAAACTTTGCTTGATGATTCCTGTAGTAGTTAGGTATGATTTAAAAGCGTAGCAACTTTATAATCGTTACCAGAATGTCCATACGTCCATTTTAAACATTTTGTTTTTTTAAAACTTTTTTAACAACAATTTTTATTGGATATAATCATCCATTTGATCAGATTTTTGAAGTACTGATTCCTGGAACATTATACAATAAGGTACAATATTATAAGGGAAGCATCTCAATAATCAAGTCCCAAAAATGTCAGTATGTCCTTAAACAGTAATGTGTATTTAAGAAGTTTTGCAATAAATTTACATATAATTTTGTCAAAACTTATATATATTTATATTTCGTATATTCAATTCTGACACTCTACAAGAGTTAATTTTCGTCTGTCGTACCGTTTCCGAGCTTCGATTTTATGAATGTTGTCATCCTTGTTATTTAAAGATTTAAGTATATCTGACTTAATATAAATGTTAGAAATGTTATTTTTTTTTGTCTGCTAAAAATTCCTGTCTTTTGTTGGTCGACGGATTGTGTTAAATTGACACCCGTACATACAATTAAGATACATTATCTCATTTCTTGGAAAAATTTTTATTAAATAACATTCTATTGCAACAAAAAGGTGATGTTAGCTAATAATCTCTTGAATAAAATGAATAAACGTTTTTTCTTTTAATTTCATTTATTTTACGGTTTTGTTTTTAACTTTAATATTAAAATAAAAAAATCTTCTAAATAAAAAAGAAAAAATGTTTGAATCATTTGTCAATTTAAGTTCAGAGATTTTTTTTTCATTGTAAATAAAATTTTTTTAAAAATCTTCTAACAATAAAAATTTGCAATGGACTGTTTATTGGTTAGTTCAAAATTTTCAACAACTAAATAAATATTTTGTTTTTCTCAATTGGGATATTCCTTAAACATTAACAACATTTGTAGAGTGCCAGAACTTGGATCGTCTTTTTCCCTTGAACCGATTCTATGAATAACTTGTAGAGTAGCTTTACTAGGGAAAAATCCAACCCATACTTTAAATTATGTATTTTTTCTAATGAAAATAAAAGACTATAAAAATATTATCAAAATTAGACAAATCTAAAACAATTTAATATAATTTTTAAGTAAAAAAGCATGTATAAAGACCTGTTTATTAAAATGGGGAAATAAGATTTTATAAAACGAAGACCCTAAAATGTAATGTTAGAGACAATAACCCTTTTTAATAGAATGGTCATAGTACAGCTAAAAAATTATTAGCAAATATTGTCAGTACGAATTAACATTAGTAAAACAACACAAGAATCATAAAATTAGAGGTTTCGTGATAAAAAACTAAATTAAAAGAATGAAAATTTGTAAAAATTAAAGAGGATATTGTAAAAACATTACTAGAAAAACTAATTTGAAACTAATAGTTTAATGTATTCTTGATGTAAAATAAAATAAAATGTGATCTTACTAATTTATGAAATGAATATTGTAATTTAGTTGAGATATACACACACCATTAAATGCAAAATCTTAAAAATTAGGTCGCCAATTCCTGATAAAACATAAAAATCAACATAAAAATCAAAATCATCCTTTTTGTCTCTCTTTTCTCCTTAGGCTTCAGGCCTATAAAAGTAAACCTGGAAGAGAGAAACAGGCAGTCGTTATACGGAATTACTATATCACACTGACTCTTTTCAAAAATTCTAAAATTTAAGGGAAGACTCCCTTCTCTTGCTTTGGAATTTTCTGGAGGGTCCTGGCGGCTCAAACTTAGGATTTTTCATTTAAAACATACCTAAAGAATAAAAAGTTTTGTTAGATAAATTCATAATATTTTGTTAAATAAATTATAGAATATCATTTTGATGTTGGTCAATTGAGATAAAATTAAGGGTAAGGCCTTCTTGGGGCCTAAAAGCTTAGGCATCCGGACGGATAGTTATCTCCAAGTTTTGTTCTGAAGAGAACTCCTATAAGCGCGTGTATCATCATAAGTCGCAAGTCACTACGGGGCTAAATAGGAATAACACGGGAAGATACGGTGGTGGCTCGGCTACCAACGGTTGATTATAGCTTGCTATCTGACGGCCGATACTAACAACCGGATCCTCCCCAAGCTTCTGAAGTCCAGGAAAGTTGGAGATCGTTATCTATTCGGACAATTTAACATTTTCGGATTAGAACTCTGAATAAGTTCACGTCTTAAAGGTAGTTTTACTTTGCTAATACTCTGGAAGATCGGTTCGGAGCTAGCCTAGTGATTTTCTTACCTGACAAAGGTACCTAACAAAGAACTTCACGCCTCACGGGGATACAGGCAGTAGAACGGAATATTGTAGTCATGTTCGCATGACTCTAGTAATCACAGTAGATACTTTCAGTCCAAAAGTGTTGGCAAAGTTAGTTACCTAGGAATAAAAAATTCTTAGACTAAATAAGAGCATAAAGTTATCAGTAATGTCTTAGTACCATTTTCGGAATAGGGCTTATAAACAAAAGACTATCTCTTAAGTGTATTTGGGTTTAGGATCGGTGTAAAATAATACCACCATTCTAAGGCTAGATATACTTGTCAAACAGGGATTAATGCGTCGCTGATCTGGAAAGGAGACATTGGTGAGAGATTGTAGTCCTGTGAAGTAGTGATAAAGGATTACATTTGTCCCTGGAACCCGGAGGTGACCCATAAAATTGGTTCCGTTACCGGATAAACCCAGGTAAGATTTAATTTTTTTTTTTTTCCTTTTAGGAGGGAGAGGGCTCAAAGCCACTAAATAAGTCTTACCGCTAGGTATCCATAGTCAGAATTAACATCATACTCTTCTGGTATCTGATATATGTCCTGAAAATGGAAGATAATATTATTGAAAATATAGACGAGGATATATTAAATCCTCCACCATATAACCCTGATTATCAACCTAACTTAGATCATATTGAACATCAGTATTTACATTTAGAAAATACAAATGATCAAATCGAGGAAATACCTCGAATTCAAACTGAGCCTGAGATTCATACGATACCAGCCATGTTTGTTTTAAATAACAGACGCAGAAATAGAATCTTGCATAGGCCACAATTACATTTCAACCCCCAAAATGAGATAGAGCAAAATATACAAACAATAAAACAAGAACAAACGGGCGCAAAGCCTAAGATTAAAAAAGAAAATAAACCAACATCAGATCCATCAGAATATGAATCTGAATCTAGCGATTATTCAGAAAAACGAAAAAATAAAAAACATGCAAATAAAAAATACAGACACTATGATCCTCTCAATCCTCATGGCTTTGAGGATAGGCGACATCATAAACATCATGAACATCGTCACAAACAAAAAGACAAACAAAGCGACAGTGACAGAGAGGACAGAAGGAAAGACGATAAAAACTTCTTAAGACCAAAAAGAATGAATAAACGCAAAGACAGTAGTAGTCCAACATCAAGTTCTAGTTCTAGTTCATCTGATACAGAATCAGATTGGAACAGACGAACACCCTCTAACAATAGAGATAATAGAAATAGAGAGGAAAAAATCGAAATAGACTTATTAGAAAATAAACTAACCTCTGAACAGATGGACAAGTTGAGGCTCCTCCTCCAAGACACGCCCAGCCATACAGATCTAAACATTAAAAAAATTATGAAACTTATCCCAAACAACCTAGTATGGGGTATTGCTGAGCATGAGCGCATTTTCCGCCAAATAAAATATCTTGGCAAAATACCTAACCTATACGGGGTGCAAACCAATCCATACACCTTTTTCAACACTTTTAAATATCTAGAAACATACATAAAACCATTCACCCATAGTTCCTACAACAACATAATAATCCACTATTTTAATCCAGAATCAAGGAACAAAATGGACATGCTAGAAATAGATCCTAATGTGCTTAGTGCTCAGGATTTTGTAAAATCGATCCTAACTACCATAGGTGCAGAATTACTCAACCCATATGAATATGAGAAACAATTCTACACTTATAGATTCACTGCTGAAGATGAAGACAGACCAAATAAAATAATAATATATTTGGCAGCCATGTTGCAAAAAACAGGCAATAGTCATGAAAATCAAATGGCCAAACTTAGGGAAAAAATATGTACCTATTTGGTACCACCATTATTACAATCTGCATTTTTGACATCCACAAATGTTCCTAACTTCTCTAAAGAGACAATCTTAAGCTGGTTTAGTAATAATAGAAGTTTCTATAACTCAGCAATTGAGAGAAAAAGAAAGATAGACAGACAAAAAAATGCAAATGTAAACCAGGTAGAAAAGGAAAAAAACCCTACCCAAGAGGTTTCACTTCAACCTAAACCCAAATGTGAACATTGCCAAAAGCCTCACTATTCTAGATACTGTTTAAAACATCCAGATGAAGCAGTTAAAAAAGCAAATATGGAATGGTGGTATAAAAAGAATAAAGAAAAAGCTAACAGTATAGTTTGTTTATTGTGTAATTCTGACACCCATGGTAGTGGGGAGTGTTTCACTTTCCCTAATGTCACTCTCTCCAAAGAACAATGCCCACGCTGCTTAAATTATGGTGTATCAAGACTATACCATCCATTGTCGGCGTGCAAACTCCCGCCAACAATGGAAAAAAACTAGTAGGGCAGCCGAGTATTTCTCAAGAAAGCAAAAACATACAATTACAGGTAAAAATACCACAAGTTACGGATTCTTGGGACATACCCGGCACCCCTATTCTAGAGAAAACCTCACCATTAAATCAAACTGGTCCCAAAATCAACATCTCTTTGTCCATTCAGATAAACCTGAAAAATTCAGATATTGATTATCAAAATGAAAATATAAAAATTAAGAATGTTGAAGTACTAGAATGTTCGACTACCCAAAATAATGTCAATAATAACACCCAAAATAGTGTAAATAGTAATAATACTAATAAGCTAATAGAAAATATATTAATGGAAAGTCAAACATCTAATACTTCAACATCAAACTGTTCGTCTATAAACAATGATTTTAAAATAATAGAAAACTCTATTGTTAATAATCCAATAGATAAAATTAATCCGCCAATAATTATCAATATAAAAGAAAATGTGACTAACACAAAATTGGATTATATTGGCAAATCCACTAATTACGCGACGGATCAAAAAATAAGTCAAAAAATTGAAAAATTATCTAGCAATAAAATTTCTGTTAATTTGTCTCAACAATTGCTATGCCCAGAGGTACAAATAGACAAAATCGATTTAGAAAATAATTTGAGGCAAAAAGAAGAAATAGACGAACAGACAAACATCAGTAAAATAGAAAGCAAAGAAAATTACCCTGAGGATTTAGATGAGCAGAAAATTGACTACTGCAAAACTGTACAGTCCTCTTACAACACTGACATATCTGAAAATAATAGAATTAAAGAAAAATCAGATTTAAAAGTGCATTGTGCATGAAAAATGGGGCCAGAAACACAAAGGCTTTATCATGGCTCCAATATCTAGAAGACTTTCCTTCTCAAAATAAATTCATGACAATCATGTTAGTTCTATTAACAAGTATGGTGATTGGTAGTACTCTTGCGCTATTTGGCTTATTATTTTTTATCAGTGCATACATTAGTATGTCAGATAGGAGATTATTACTCATTGCCCTGACTGTACGAGGAACTAACAGGATTGATATGAATAAGCTTGAAACAAAGCCGGAGTTTAAGCCAATTAAATCAAGCAACCGTTTAATTAAAACCCTAAATAAAATAATTAATGTCTTAAATCATATTAGGGTTTATCTAGCTAAAAAGATAAGGTATAAAATAGCCATTATCCAAATGTTTTAAGAATCTCCAGACCCCATTCTTAAAACTATACAATGAAGCGCAGAATTTCATTTATAACAGACGAGAAAAAATAATAAAAAGAGTTGAACAAGAATAGACATGATTATAACTATAAAGTAGGGCAATTATGTGTGCTTAATAAAATGAACAAATTCAGCAGAAAATTAAAAAATAATTACAGACGACAATTCTAGTTTTAGAGCAGATATGCTCTCTAGTATTTATCAAGTACAGACATATCTAGTTATGTAGCAAGCTGCAACATACAATCAAAATTATAAAATAACTCCCCCACAAAACTGCAGAAAACATATAACCTAGAGATAAATTTTTCTTGCTTAAAAAACAATAAATTCCTACCTGCCTATACCTCCATTAGTATCCTCAAGCCCTTCACTCTTTTTGGAAATATGTGGCTGGCTAAGCTCGAGCACCACTCCCCATCTCCAAGTCAAAACAGGTTCCTTAACTTCGGAGATACATTTCTTTCAGTCAGCAGGGTAAAAGATACAAATCTGCAGACAAAAACCGGTAAAATCTGCGGAGGTCCCAAGGGAGGAATTTCACAAATAACCAATTTCAGTTCTACTGTTTCATCAACAAAAACTCGATCCTCCAACCACAGGATATTGAACAGGCATGATACCTAAAAATAAAATACAAGAATTAGTAACAAATAAATAAATAAGCTATTAAATTTTTTTGTAATAATCAGAAACCACCACACAATAATAAATTAGAATGACACCGTACTTTTGAAATAATAATTGGCAAAAACTTACTAACAGAAATGTGTCATCCAAAATTACAAGACCTTATTAAATAAGCATGAACTTAATCCCAAAAGAAATAAAAATTTCCATAAGAAAAGTCTAACTAAATCCAATTTCCATAAATTATGTGTTTATGTAGCAAAATAGTCCAACAAATTTATCATCCATTGTCTTATCCCTTTAGATCCTTGTATAATTAAATCCAATTTTCATTAATTATGAGTTAATGTGTCTTAAACTTCCAACAAAATATCGTCCATTGTCTTATCCCTTAAGATCCCTGAAAATAAGCCTAATTTTAGCTAATAATTTTTATGAAAATGAATTTAAAAATTCTGAGGTTTATGACCTAGTTCTGAACACATGTGTTGATTTTTAGACATGTGTGTTAAAAATCGCTCCAAAACATACATTTAATTCAACTTTTTACAAACTTTTAAATACATTAAATTGATTATCTTGAATTTTCAACTACAAATTATACAACATTAGAAGACTGAACTGATTAGGCTCTCTATCTGGTATAAGTTTGATTTAAGTTTCACTTTAGACTTAAAGATTTTATCTTTTTTTTTAGGCTTTACTATGATTTTAGGTTTCAGTTCTTTTATTGTATGTCCCCAGCGGGAATTTTGTAGTTTAGGCGAGCGCTAATTAACCCCTAAAAAGTTATCTCTATCCTATCTCTAAATTGATAATCTTGCAATTTTTAAATATTTTCTGCCTATACTTTTTCCTAAAAAATACAAAATAAATAATCTCCAAGTATCCTCGAACTTCATATAGTAATCTAGGAAAAAATATTATTCGTCTCATCGTATTATAGACAGTTTCCCGCTGACATTAAAATGAAAAATTGCTAAATTAATTTTTAATTAAGTATTGGTTGAAAATTATGTACAATTCGATGCTATATACTAGCTTTAACATGGCTGAGAACCGGTTAAAATCCATCGGGAAATAATTGGATTCAAAGCAATTTTTACATATCCTGCTATCCCTGAACCTATAAAATGTTAATTTTTTTTGTAGCATGTAACTGAAAATGTTTAAATAAAGGCCTTTTGATTATGTATGGCAGGATAAAGGATTTCTATAGCATTAAAATAAAGGACTTCTCATCGGATTATCAAACCTTAATATCTCAAGAATAATCCCAAAGATAGGGAAAAAAGAATTCTTATTTCACTAAAAAACGAAATTTTCTACTTAATTACCCAAGATATGAAATTTTTTCTAGATGCAAAGGATTTGCAATTAATTGCTTTTTTTATGCAAATTAGAAAAAGTATAAGAATGAACAACATTATTATTTAATTTCCAGTACCACAAACTCAAAAAACAGGAATGTCCAAGTAAGTTAAATTGGCCCATTTCTCTCCCATATATAGTTAAAATTGTTAAATAATAAAGGCGAAATATTTCAATTAAAACTGTCTGACAAAGACTCAAATTTAAATCTCCTACGTGGATTTCTATTGTTAAACAAAAAGTAAACTGTTTGACAGTTATTTTTTTTTTTTCCTTAACTGTAAACCGATTTTAAAAACATAACCCTAGCTTTGATAAAAAGGACATTAGCATGCTACACTATCTCTGATTTTCATCTTTTATAGATAGAGGGGTAGTTTTGTCAATAATACGAAATTAAAATATGACATTTAAGATTTAAAACCCAATAAAAGTTAAAACAAATAAAATCTACAAAAGTTTTTCTATTTTTAATTCCTTTTTGCAAAGATATTTAAGACCAATTTGAATACAAGTTTTTATATTTTTGCAACTGATTTCTTGCTGATTTTTTTTCACAAAACCAAATGTCGTAGCCTTGTCAATACCTAAGCGGATAAATATGCCCAAGTTTGAGTTCCAGATTCATCATCTACTAGCTCCTAACAAAGTAGCTGATTCTGATAAAAACAATCAGCCAACCATTGCTCTTGAGCTTGAAAATCAGTAGATCTACAGTCAAATACGTCAAGAAACCAGCCTTGCATCATACAACACAAGTCATCAGACGTTTATCAGATGTGTATCCACAGTATCCTAGCAAGATTCCACCTGACTTGGACTGGAATATTCACCAACAGCCATAATACCAGAAATACCTAATAAGAAGCTACGGATCTCATAACCTGTTACAGCATTAACCTGAAGAAACTCACTGGTCTTAAACAGTAAACACCTTACTGTTGCTAACTCTACAACACCATCAAAATACATAATTTTAATGTAAATCATTACATTTTTGAGCTAAGGATTTTGACAACGGGGGTCACGCGCGCCCGGTAGAAAAATATCACAAGCAAAAGTAACAAACTCCTTGTTTACATTGTATTCAGATTTGTAAAAAATATCTTAATTTTATACTTTTTCCTAATTTTTCACACATTGATATCAGTAGTCTTATAGCAAATCTTGTCCAAATTTTTACAATAGTTGGGTAGTGTTAGAGATAAAAATCATAGCTGTAGTCGATGTTAAAGTAAGAGATAGCATTGTGGCAAGCTAAAATGATTAACTATTAACAACCTTTCGTTCTTCTATAAGCTAATTAAAATATTGTTCATACTTTTTACAGCACTAAGCATCTATGGCATTGTAAAAGGTTTTAAGAACCTAAATATGAGTTTAAGCTTTTCCCTAAGAATATTCTTATAGGGGCGCAGCCAATAGTTGTATCATTGTGTAAAGAATAGGGCCTTTATGCTTTGAAACATGTATTTCTTAGGATGTGTAGATAAAATGGCGAGTTTTTTTTGTATATTTTTGGCCTAAACAAAGAATATTTCTAAATGCAGTTTATTTTTTGAAATTAGTTGTTTATGGAAAGTAAATTGAATTTTTATAGTAAAATTTGAAAAACTTTATATGATAAAAACTTTTCTGAGGGTTCTAATATTATTAAACTGATAGATAGTAAATTAAGGAAATGCTTTGCTCCGAAATAATATAATTAAAATTTTTGTGTAAACGCATAAATATAGTGTTGAAAAAAGTTGACACATGTCAAGATAGAAAACAGACCTCATCAAAATTATTTTAGTTTTTAATTTAAATAATGCGTATTTTGAAAGTACAACTTGCAATATTTAAACACACACACGCAAGCCTAAGATAAATTAATAACAATTTCTAAGATTTAGGACAACTTAATCTTAAATTACTTTCTAACATTTCTTGAAAGCAGTTTTTAAATCGATTTGCCTTAAAAATAAATTTTTTTTCTTATTCTCTTTAAAATAGGAAGATAAAAACGCCGAATAATTTTTCTGTCAATTTTTGGCAAAATAATAGACAATTATTGGAAAAATTCGTTTTCGTGCGCATAAAAACAATCAAAATTTTTGCGTAATAGAATAGGTTTTAAGCTATTTTTGTAATTTTTTCATTTCTTTACATATCCTCAGTGTTTATGGTACGATTTCCAGATTTTTTTTTTAGTTGCAAAATAAAATTTCCTGTTGTTTAAAGAAAACAGACATGACGATCAGACTTCCTTTTTGCAGGTTTTTGGCTATTTCTATATTTTTACATTTTCCCCCATATTTTTGGTATTTTTGGACCAGTCTTAAAACTCTTTAAGATATCATGATCAAAATAATTCTTCCCATAGTTATGAGCATCCTTTATGTAAGTTACTTTGACCGACAACATTATATAAATAAAAACAAGTTTTAGTGTTTATTTTACCCAATAAATCAATTAATAAATACACTACAAATCTACTTGTAAATATTACCATCAATGACCTTTTTGTGTTTCGCTATTTATAGATGTTGTCATCCTTGTTTTGCTACATTTAAAATATTTACTTCACTTATAAATCTTCTTTCTTGTAAATTTATACATAAAAAGTTACAATTGCTAAGCCATAAAATTTTAAACTTTTAAAATGAACAAAAAAATATAAGGTCATTTAAAAACAAATGGGAAACTACACATATATGTTTTAAAGCAGCATTTTTACACACCACAACTCAGCTGTTTCCCAAGCCACTTAGGCGGAACACACACGCAGGCTATATAGCTCTAAAATACATTATTCAACATCTAACAATAGGCACACACACACACAGCCTAGTTAGCTGTAGAGTACACTTTGCTAGGCCACTAAACTACACGCACAACCAGTGCCACCTAGGCACACACACACACACAGCCTAGTTAGCTGTAGAGTACACTTTGCTAGGCCACTAAACTACACGCACAACCAGTGCCACCTAGGCACACACACACACACAGCCTAGCTAGTTGTAGAGTACACCTTACCAAGCCCCTAAGCGACACACAAAACTAGGCACACACACACACAGCCTATTTAGCTGTAGAGTACACTCTACCAGACTAAACAGCGACAAGCACACACCTACCCACTTAGCTGAGAAAAAATTAAATGAGAAAGCAGAAATCAGCTGCCTATTTTTCTTCTAACCAAATCGGTTACACACATACACTAGCCTGGATAGCTAAAAAGCTAACAGCTGAAATAAAACAACACTATTAAAACAAACTTACAAAAAACTCTAAATTAAGAAAATATCAAACAAGCTGGATGGCACATGCACATTTCACACAACATAAAAATAAAATCAACATAAATAAACTAAAACTTTACTTATCAATATTTTTTTTTTACACACACCTTGATTTTTCACCTTACACGACACTCCTTAATAAAAACAAAACACCAAAGCTATCAGTATAAAACAAAAAAGCGATATTAATTCTTTCTCTCTTTCTCTCGACCCCTCTCTTTATCACTTTCTTTCACTCTTGTCTTAAATCTATAAGTCAAAAGGCCAATGTCTCTTATGTCAATTACTCTATAGAAAGACAGAAAATAATGCCTTATATGTTTTATACAGAATGATATTAACAAAATAAATTTAAGTTTTTAAAATATAAACCACCCTCCCAACTCCCAACAAAATGAACTGAAAAATAAAGCAGCTAATAAAAATCACTCTCAAATTTATCTCTAACTTATTTTAAAACCCCTCCAATTGAGCGAAATTTTTTTTTGCAAAGGGGGAGAAGTTATTTTGCTAAGCAAATAACTATCTAATTATAAATATATCAGTCACATATTCTGTTTACATTAATCAAAGCCTAATCTTTTTGCTTCACCTAAAATAAGAATAAGCATGCATGTATCTTATCCCCCAAAAAATAATTAAGGGGTCTTTTTTTAGCTTCACAATCCTATAAAAAGGGATGGGAGCACCATAGGCCCTAAAGGACCAAAATAGAAGCAAAAGGAACACTTACCTAGAAAATCAGTGTACAGGCTACTCCGTCTGCAATCAAATATAGGGCGGTCTTTCACCAGTTACTTGATCAACAATGCAATGTTGGAACCACAGTTGTTGTATTAAAACTGGGAGCCGAGTAGATATGACTGAAAAAACAGAAAAAATAAATATTAAATCAAGCTAAAAAATATTCTACAAAATATAAGCTGTAAATAAGATTATTTAAAAAAGAAAAGCACACAGAAAATAAGCCAAAAGACATTTAAACTTAGAAATTACATCTAAAAATCTTACGATCTAATTATTAGCACTATCCTCTGGTTCTACTCTTGTTCAGAATACTTTTTTTCTCATCATAAAATCCATTATAAATATATAAACCATTTTTTTTTATCAAAACTTATATAATATCATAAACTACGAACAAATAAAAATATTTTAAATTAACACCTATCTAAAATAAGACTAAATGATAATATCATTACCTCATAACCGCTATCTTGAGTAAATTTTGCTCACTGATTGCGAGATGGTTGCATTAAAAACCTCCCCATTAAGAAAACGGCAAATCAACTGAAAAATAAGAACAATTAAAAGATATTAAAATAGCTATACAACTTTAAAATAATCAATCTTTTAAGTATCGGTCTAATACTCAATATATTTATTACTTATATTATTAAAAAAGCTATAATTTAAAAGTGGAAGAGAATGTTGCTCTTATTCCAGGAATAAAGTAAAAAATTTGGCAAGGTGTCTAATCACGTTGTCATCGGTGTGCGGTGCATAAATCTGAAAAAGCGTTTTTTTTCTTTGCTCAATAATCTCTAAAAATTAGAAGAAAAAACAGCTTTTTGGACCACAACACTACCACACCACCTCCTAAATTAAATCAAGATATCCATGTTTTTAAAAAAAAAAAAAAAAAAAAGTGAAGCTATGATAGATACACACTCTACTACTTTGATTGAAACAATAATAATAATTAATAATTTTATTTCAGGTTTCTAACTCTTTTATTATAGGATAACACCAGAAAAAACAGCTAGTAATCATCAATTTCCTAGGATCCGAAAATGGAGAACCATATCAGTCTCATACTTGAGACAAAAAACCAACGAATGACTGTTAAAGACTAAACTACTAAAGACTTCAAATATTTTGAAATGGTCCATTTTTATCTCTTCCTAACAAAAATATTCAAAAAAGAAGACGGCATTTAAAAGTTTCGATATCTTCAATCAACCTTTTTCTCCCCTGTAAAGAATATTAAAAAACTTTCTTTTTTTTCAACTATCAGAGAAATAGGGATAGGAAACTCAACAGAGAGCTGAAAAATTTAGGTGAAAAACACTCAAATAATATATATTTCCCATTCATAATTTACCCATTACATGCAATGATATACTTACTTTGTATGTGTACCACAACCCACTAGTTGGAGATGTAGCAGTGCGGCAGGTGTCCCAGAATGAACAGCTGACAGTGGAGCAGTCAGGGAAGCTTTCAATACTCGTTTATTCAGGTGGAATACAGCGGTTCTAAACAACCTAAAATAAAATAACAAAATTAGGTTGTTATAAATGAACTACAAATAAAACAATAAAGTATAATACATAAATAAAATACTAAAGTTTGCATTGCTTTGTTAATTTCTTTTTAAAGTCTTTTTTCGATTTAGGGCTTTTCAGAATAGTACATTTCATTAAAACAATCCAATGGTTCATTAGTCAAAGAATGAAAAACTTACTTACATAATTAGGTGATATTTGGATAGGCCGCAATCTACACTATAACTTTGATTCCAAATTTCATTAGGTAGCTAACCAATCAACAACATTTTACCTATGGTTCTTCGTGCTCAGGCTTTCCTTCTGATCCATCACGAGGGGCACCAACAAAGTTCGCCACTAGAGATGGGGAGGGCAGATCCACTCTTCTTAGGTTCAGCTAATTCCAGGCCTTGATAATATCAAATTAAGCCCAAACTTTTAATGGACTACAATGCTTTTAAAGTTAACTTGGAGGCTGTTACGGTACCCATTTATTGGTTCTTTACAATTAAATAGGAACAGTGAATTCAATGGAATCATATCTTCAATTTTGGTTTAAATGAAATCTTTGCATGTACGGCTTCGCTGGGTAAATGAACTGACTATTTTAATATTTGTTTTACCTTGTATCTCCGCAGAGACAGTTTAATATTACATTTTGAAAACTTTTTCACGATAGTTAATTTAACCAATCTTTTCTTAAAAGAAACAAAATAAGTTGTTGAAAACTACTAAAATTGGAAATAAAAAAGTTCAAATTGTTTTTATAAATGCTTTGAATTGATTTAAAAGCGTATTCTGTACTAAAAAATAACAATTTTCTTTAAGTTTTTATGTAGACTGTTTTCCCTTGCTTTTAGTAAGATGGCCGACGGGCGACGTTAGACTGATACAACGAATATAGAGATTTGAACCTTTTGCGCGTCATAGGTTAATCACATATATAGATTGGATAATTTTTTTCTCATTTTTTTTCTACAAAATTAAATATTCTTTGCTAAAAATGAATTTGAAAATAAAAATGGCTTTTGCATCAAACAATTACATTTTAGTATAAATTTAAGTTTTGTAAGTAATTAACATTATTTCCGACACTTAATTTTTGCTCTGTGGTGAAGAAATAGGTTGCGTGACTTTACCTTGACATATTTTAAATTATTAAACTTTAGTCTTGTTAGGGAAGCCTTCTCTCAGTCTTCGTGGGGTGATTTGACTGGATTCCTCCTAAATATAAAACAGTATGGCTACCAGGGAAACTTATACTTGTATTAATAATAAAAGAATTAAGACTCTATGACAATCTCTCAATATTTAATGCCTATTTTGGGAACTTTCTGATGACTCATGACATCGAGAGATTGAAACTAATAAGTGAGAACAAAACTGGGAATATGATATTGCTTGAGATTTATGCAATAGCAACTAACTTTAGGGTCCTTTTTGACTGTATAGTCGGGTTTTTAGCTATTTTTTTTTATATAAAAGGACTTTTTAAGAGTTTATTATTTATATCTGAAAGGATCTAAGTAATTTTTACAAAATTAGAACCGACTATGAGATAAATGTAAAATACTTCATATACCTACTAGCGGTTACGCCCTTAGAAGCCTCTAGGGGCAATTAATGTGTGAGGTCTTTTCACCCATAATAGTTTACAACCTTCCATAGACATATAAGAAGCTTCATTGTAAAGGTGAACCATATCGGTTCAGCGGTTAGCGAGATCTTTCGCTACAGACAAAAAAGGCTTACTACTTTATAAAATAGGATAAAATCAATAAAATATGTAGCTTTTGCTAACGCGTAAAAAGAACTATAACAGTTTAAATAAAACTACTCTATAACTGATATGGAAATAAAATAAAATAACAAAAGTAATTGTTGGAAAAATATTTGGCCCATAACAAATAAACTGAAACAACCCAGCTGCTCTTTAAAACAATTTCCCGAGAAGTTGATGTGGACCTTATATTTTTTTCAACACACATAATGTTATATAATGTACAACTAGTAGAAAGGAGATGAATATGACGAGGCTATCATATTTGTCCACTTGACATTAGTTCAATATAGTAAAACTAGTGTTTTAAAGGTCAAAAATAAAAAAGTTACAAATTTGATACTTACCAAAAATTGAGAGCCCAAACTACGACTACAATCAAGAACAAAAAACAGCCAAACTACTGCAAAAGGGCCTGAAAAAATAAGAAATTCAATTTTTAGATCTAATCAAAAAAGAATAAATCCAATTTTTAAAAACACATAAAATTCAATCATTGATAAATAATTATGTTCAGGTCATAATGCAGGAATATGATTGCAATTTTATGGAAAACAACATTTTAAAAATATTGTTTCTTTAAAAATACATATAAAATTTAGTCTAAAAAACATCTGTTTAGTGAGAGATAAAGGAAGGACTAAATATTATATAATAAAAACGTAGCATAAGATTAATGACCTTAAAAAACGAACTTTCGAATAAAACAGTAATAAAATGACCAAATTTGTATAAAAGATAATTAATTAATGGAATGTCTTTCTAATTTTTAACTCTTCCCGATAGGAGTGGATTAATATCTAAGAGATAAAAAATATATAGACAAATAATATAATGATGTAAGAATAATTTATCGCATCGTGTTATAGACAGGTTTTCTCTTACATTAAAATGAAAATATATAAGTATAAAACCAGTTTTGTTGAACTCTAGGGGCTGAAGGTATTAATTTTTTTAATATTCGTGGGAAGTTGTCTGTAATACGATGCATTTCATGACTTTTAGAATGGGTGAGACCTGGTTCAAATACAGCGGATATTAATCGGTTTCGAAGCCGAATGTCCATTGTCTATGAAAACCCCTTGGTTTAACTTGCTAAATAGTCGACGCATGAAAAGACATTAAATTATAGCTTTAAAAAACATAAACAAAATTTAGTTTACCAGTAATAGTGTGCTTATTTCTTCTTTAGTCAATTCTTTATCATTTCAAAACTAAGCACATTTTCACCATGGCAACACCCGACATAAAGCAAGATAAATCTAAAATATTCACAATGTTTATATTAAACTAAGATTTTCATATTTATAATATCACGAAGGCTCTTATTAAAATTTATCACCAATTTTTAGGGAAAATGACAAATTATAGCAACAAATGATCTAGCTTTTCTTATTACTATTTCTCACTTTAAAGTGAGCATAAAAAAGCAACTTTTAACTCGTATATTTCCTTATTTTATGTTTAAAAAATGTTTTTAGCTTGTAGTCTAAAACCTATACAGTGTCGCCATGCGGTAAATAAGAACTACTCAAATTTTAGCGCGGCATCCATAAATTAGTGCGCTCACCAATGTAGGTAAGACGACATTAATGTTTTGGTATAAGTTTTTAAGAGCCTTCAACTTTTAATGTAGTACATAAAGATATTAATTGAAAAATAACTTAAAATCATGTCTTAAAGCCATAATATTATATAAAAAATTCGTCTGTGCCAAAAAACACAAAAAAATTATTAAAATAGTAAACAAATAATATTCTATGATTTAAAACACCTCAAAAACAAGGCTGTATGAAACACGAGTCATTTTTAGCCTCTTGAACGTGTTATAATCGAGCTTTTCTTTTGAGGGGGGTACATGGATCGTCTTTTTCCCTTGAACCGATTCTATGAATAACTTGTAGAGTAGCTTTACTAGGGAAAAATCCAACCCATACTTTAAATTATGTATTTTTTCTAATGAAAATAAAAGACTATAAAAATATTATCAAAATTAGACAAATCTAAAACAATTTAATATAATTTTTAAGTAAAAAAGCATGTATAAAGACCTGTTTATTAAAATGGGGAAATAAGATTTTATAAAACGAAGACCCTAAAATGTAATGTTAGAGACAATAACCCTTTTTAATAGAATGGTCATAGTACAGCTAAAAAATTATTAGCAAATATTGTCAGTACGAATTAACATTAGTAAAACAACACAAGAATCATAAAATTAGAGGTTTCGTGATAAAAAACTAAATTAAAAGAATGAAAATTTGTAAAAATTAAAGAGGATATTGTAAAAACATTACTAGAAAAACTAATTTGAAACCAATAGTTTAATGTATTCTTGATGTAAAATAAAATAAAATGTGATCTTACTAATTTATGAAATGAATATTGTAATTTAGTTGAGATATACACACACCATTAAATGCAAAATCTTAAAAATTAGGTCGCCAATTCCTGATAAAACATAAAAATCAACATAAAAATCAAAATCATCCTTTTTGTCTCTCTTTTCTCCTTAGGCTTCAGGCCTATAAAAGTAAACCTGGAAGAGAGAAACAGGCAGTCGTTATACGGAATTACTATATCACACTGACTCTTTTCAAAAATTCTAAAATTTAAGGGAAGACTCCCTTCTCTTGCTTTGGAATTTTCTGGAGGGTCCTGGCGGCTCAAACTTAGGATTTTTCATTTAAAACATACCTAAAGAATAAAAAGTTTTGTTAGATAAATTCATAATATTTTGTTAAATAAATTATAGAATATCATTTTGATTTTGGTCAATTGAGATAAAATTAAGGGTAAGGCCTTCTTGGGGCCTAAAAGCTTAGGCATCCGGACGGATAGTTATCTCCAAGTTTTGTTCTGAAGAGAACTCCTATAAGCGCGTGTATCATCATAAGTCGCAAGTCACTACGGGGCTAAATAGGAATAACACGGGAAGATACGGTGGTGGCTCGGCTACCAACGGTTGATTATAGCTTGCTATCTGACGGCCGATACTAACAACCGGATCCTCCCCAAGCTTCTGAAGTCCAGGAAAGTTGGAGATCGTTATCTATTCGGACAATTTAACATTTTCGGATTAGAACTCTGAATAAGTTCACGTCTTAAAGGTAGTTTTACTTTGCTAATACTCTGGAAGATCGGTTCGGAGCTAGCCTAGTGATTTTCTTACCTGACAAAGGTACCTAACAAAGAACTTCACGCCTCACGGGGATACAGGCAGTAGAACGGAATATTGTAGTCATGTTCGCATGACTCTAGTAATCACAGTAGATACTTTCAGTCCAAAAGTGTTGGCAAAGTTAGTTACCTAGGAATAAAAAATTCTTAGACTAAATAACAGCATAAAGTTATCAGTAATGTCTTAGTACCATTTTCGGAATAGGGCTTATAAACAAAAGACTATCTCTTAAGTGTATTTGGGTTTAGGATCGGTGTAAAATAATACCACCATTCTAAGGCTAGATATACTTGTCAAACAGGGATTAATGCGTCGCTGATCTGGAAAGGAGACATTGGTGAGAGATTGTAGTCCTGTGAAGTAGTGATAAAGGATTACATTTGTCCCTGGAACCCGGAGGTGACCCAAACTGTATATTTGAAAATATGATTATAAAAATCTAACGAAATTTTAAGCGCATTAGTTGCAAAACTGTTTAAATACAGAGCTGGATCTTTAAATGTGTAGCCGTTGGCGTGGCTGTAGCCGTGGCCGTAGTCATGGCTGTGGCTTTAGCAACGCTTTAGCCACACTAACGGACTGTGGTCACTTTTAGCGTGGTTAACCACGCTACGACTACGACCACGCGTTGCCAATATGATTTAAAGATCGCATTTTTTTGTGTGGCCACGGCAACGCGTGGTTAATATGATTTAAAGATTGCTATTAGGTTGGTGGCTGTAACTCTGACCACGACTAAGGAACGGCTACGCTTTTAAAGATCCAGCTTAGGATACTGTTTAAGGATATACCTATATTTTTAGGACTTAATTATAGAGATGCTTTGTTCAGTATATTGTACTTTGTTGTCCTAGGAATCAGCATTCCAAAAAGCTGATGAATAGGATAGTTTTATCACATAACAAATTGTTGTCAAAAAGTTCAAAATCAGCATGTTTTAAATGAACGTACTGACTTTCTGGTAATGATTATATATTTGATACGCTCTCTAAATTGTACCTAATAAAGTTATAGGAATCTTCATGAAAAGTTACAGACGGACCGAAACTAATTACAGAAAAGCTTCGCTTTTAAACATTAAGAATAAAAATCTAAGGGTTTAAAGATACCATATCTATAATACAAAGTAGAATGAAGTCTCTCCGTCTGTCTGTCTATCCGTAGGTCTGTCCGTCCCTTAAGATCTCGATAACCACTGAACTGATCGGATTCTACTCTTCAGGGAATATATCTACTGGTCCTGTGGTGGTTTTCAGCTATTTTCTCTGGGAGTGGGACACCACCAACCCCCCCAAAAAACAAAAAAAAAGCCACCTCAATTTTTTTATGTAGGCTGTAGCAGTACCTATTTTTTTAGTAGTTAATTTAAAATGTAGTGGTTGCAGCACCAGAGGTACTTAATTTTTTTTCTTCAAATGAACTCTTGGGGCAAAGCCCTAGAGGCTAGGGGCGAGGCTGCTAGTAAATATATACTATATAAATAAAAAGTAGGATGTTTCTCTATCTATCTGCTTGACCTCTGTAAGCATTTAAAGGGAGTATAAGAATAGCCTAAACCCATCCTGGAACCTATCTGATTCTTACTTCTTTCAATCTTAGTTTTAGTAAGAACAAGGATGACAACATCTATAAAAGCGAAGCTCTAAAATCAGAAGGAAGGACAAACAAACAATAACTCTTGTAGAGTGTCAGAACTTAAAATATAAATATATAAACGAAAAAATACATATATGTTGCAAAATAGAGTAAATCTTACTTATAATAAAGTAACAGGATGTCTGTCTGTTTGTCTCTCTGTTTGTCCGTCTGTTTGTCTGTCTGTATGTTTATACTGAAAGATCTCGCTAACAGCTGAACCAAAATGGTTCTCCTTTACAGGGTAGCTTCTTTTTAAATCTAAAAACATGGATTATCAAATTCAAGTGCCCCTAGAGGCTTCTAAGAGCGTAGCAGCTAGAATAGGATAATGTAAAAGGACATGCTTTCTCTTGGGAGGATGTTGGTAACCCCCCCCCCCCCCATAAAAAAAAAAGTTATAAACCTTCCCAGGACCTATGAGAAGCTACCCTGTAAAGGAGAACCTGATCGGTTCAGCGGTTAGCGAGATTCTTTGGTACAAACATAAAGACAAACACATAAACAGACAGACATCCTGTTACTTTTTATAAGGATTATTTTAAATCAGATGGATAGGAAAATTTTATCATGTAAAAAAAATCAGCATGAATGTGCTGTCTTTCTGGTAATGATTATATAGTTGCTACGCTCTCTAAATTGTACCTAAACGTTATAGGAATCATCATGCAAAGTTTACAATCGATATAACCATTATAACATGTCTTAGTTAATGAAGAGAGCTAACTGTTACGGACGCACGGACGGACCTACCATAATTATAGTAAAGCTTCCCTTTCTAAAAAAGTAAAAAGATACGAACATGAACACTAAATAACAGTGGTAAGCCTTTTTGCCTGAAGCTAAAGATCTCGGAAATTGTTGTAAGGCAAGCTTTATAAATATTTTGGGATGGTTTTGAGCTATTTTCTCGACCTCCTCAGCCCTCCCCTAGAGGATAGTAGCAAAGTAACTAGTATCTATAGTATAAAGCAGAATGATGTATGTCAGTCCATCTGTCTGTCTGAAGCTTAAGTTCTTGTTAACCACTGAACCGATTGGATTCTACTCTTCATACCTACTGGTCCTGTGGTGGTTTTAGGCTATTGTCTCGGAAGTTGGGACACCCCTAACGTCCCAAAAAAGAATAAATATCCACCCCTCCCCCCAAAAAAATCCCACCCCTAATTTTTTTCGATTTTTAAAAGCGAAGATTTTCTATAATTAAGGTCGGTCCGTCCGTTCCGTCCGTTCCGTTAATTTAGGCATGTTCTATCGATTTCAAACTTTGCATTATGATTCCTATAGCAGTTAGTTACAAGTAAGGAAACAAAGAAACTCTAAAATCGTTACAAGAAAGCCCATACGTCTATATTAAACATGTTGATATTTTTTTACTTTTTTAACAAACTTTTATGTGATCTAATCATTCGATTGGTCTGATTTTTGGTATGTTGATTCCTGGAACAACAAAGTATAATGCTATAAGCGAAGTAACTCAATAACCAAGTCCTAAAAATGTAAGTATGTCCATAAACATTATCCTGTATCAATCTGTTTTTCAACAAATTTACTTACAATTTTGCTTCAACTCTTATACATTTATATTCTGATTATTCAGTTCTGACATTATATAAGTGTTGATGTCCGTTTGTCCTACAGTTTCAGTGCTTCGCTTTTATGGATGTTGTCATCCTTGTTTTATAACAAATTACAAACGAATAATTCTATTTAGGAGCGGGACTTAAAAAAAGGGCGAAACCTAATGGCAAAAAAAGCTTGTAAACAAGGATGACAACATTAATAAAAGCGAAGCTTCGAAATACTAGGACAAACGAACATTAACACTTTTAGAATATAATAATAACGGACAAAGCAAAATATAAATGTAAAGTCTAAACAAAATTGTAGGTAAACTTGTTGCAAAATTACGTAAATACAGGCTTCTGTTTAAGAAAATCCTCACATTTTTATGATTTTATTACAGAGATACGTCGCTTAAAATATCATATCTTGTTGTTCTAGGAATAATTGTTTCCAAAATGAGAAGAATAAGATAATGATATCATACAAATAATTGATGTCAATAAAGTAAAAAAAAACAGCATCTTTTAAATGGATGTACGAACTTTCTGGTAACAATTATAGATTTGCTAAGCTTTCTAAATTATTCCTAATTGTCGAAGGAATCATCCTCTAAAGTTTAAATTTATTAGAACAATTCTACCATGCATAAATAAACCTCAAAAAAACGCGCGGCTAGAGCTAACTACACATGGAAGAACACACTTCTTTGTAGAAAATATATTTCGCTTTATTCAAGCCTTCTCAATTCTATAAAATAATAACCATATTTGCAAAAATTCTTAAGAAAACAACAAGCTTCATACTAGTTAAAATTAATATAAGTTTAACAAAAAACAAAAAAGAGCTAACTGTTTCGTATGGACGAACGTACAGATCCCAATTATAAACAGCTTCGCTTTTAATAACAATAGTTTATAATAAAACTTTTTTTTTGTCACTTTATAACTTTTTTTTGCATTAATATATATTTTTAATTCACTAATTTTATGTGTTTTTTTCACCTTTAACACTAAATACTATTTAAAATTTAAGTTTTTCTTATCTTTTGAATAAAAAGATAACGTTTAGTACTGGATATATATTTACTTGGATGTTGCACCACATTTTTTGTGTACTCTAATAAAGCGATGCTAGTAGCTGGCTAAAATAACAATACACTGTATCCAAACCATCCCCTTTCTACTGGACGAAAGAACTGACCAATAAATGGATTGATAAAATTGACGACAAATTTTCCTCCGTCATCATATCCACTTTTGATTTGCAAAGCTATTCTGTAATTTGATATTTTAATAAGAAATAGAATGTGTGAATTTGCTCGGCTCCTATTCAAGATAAACAGCGGAAACAAGTAGCTATATTTAATATTTTTGAAAGCAAAGCTTTTCTATCATCAGGGTCGGTCCGTCCGTTCGTCAGTGACAATTAGCTCTTTTCTTTAATTTAAACAGGTTAGAAATGTCCTCTCGATTTCAAACTTGCATGCTGATTCCTATAACAGTTAGGTACGACATATAAAGGGCAGCAACTCTATAATCGTTACCAGAAAGTCCCTACGTCGATTTAAAACAAGCAGATTTTTTACTTTTTTGACAATAAACATTTGTAAGTTAAAATTATACTATTCATCTGTTTTTTACACCAATTCCTATTACAAAAGGTATAATGTTATGAGCGAAGCATCTCTATAATCAAGTCCTAAAAACGTCGGTGTTTATTTACAATTTTGTATTGACTCTTATGCATTAATATTTTGTTTATTCAGTTATGAAACTCTACAAGTGTTATTGTTCGTTTGTCCTTCAATTTCAAAGCTTCGCTTCTAAGGATACTCTCATCCTTGTTTATATTTTTACACATTTATGTTGTGTTATGAGTATTATGTAATTTTTATAAAGAGATGGGAAAAGTCCCTTTCGTAACGTCAACTCCTAAGGGGCGATTCGTTGTATTTTTAAAATGGCTTTTTAGGTTATTTTAGGTTAGGTTATATTGGGTTAGTTGATTGCCCCACAGGGTTAGGTAATTGGCCCCGCAGGGTTAGAGCCCCCCGCAGGGGCTAGAAATAAGAGAAAAGCTACTGTGAAAAATACGAAGAATCGCCCCATAAGGTGCGATGTTACAAAAGGGACTCTACCCAAAAGATGTACTGACCAATAAATGATGTTAGCAACCTAAATTGACGATATTTTTTTTTTCGCTGTTAAATATCCACATATGTTCTATATATCCATTGTTGTCATGGCCTTGTGAGGGTGTTATTTGCTCCAGATTTGATATGAGGGAAGTCACTGGATGTAAACTCGAGCATGGCCTAAGAAAACGCTCCTAAAGATCGTCTTTTTACGCGCATTTACTCGCACTGCATCATCCTTGTAAGTAAATGAGTCATAGGATAGTCTAGATTATTTGAAGGCCTACAATTTAAAGGCAAAGTTTCAGACTTGGCATGACGATTCCTGTAACAGGTAGGTGCAATTTAGAAAGCATGGCAGCTCTATTACTATCAATTTTCAGAAAGTCTGTATGTCCATTTTAAACAAGATTATTTGAAGCATTTTTAAACATAATATTTTAAATAAATGTTATAATTTTAATCATTTGCTTATGTAATATGGATTCTTTGGACTATTAGGTATAATGTCAAGGACTTCCAATAGGGGGGGGGATAAAGGGGTGATTAAAGGATGACAACATCCATAAAAACGAAACCTAGCTCAAACAGTAATACAAACAACACTTGTAGAGTGTCAAAACTGAGTAATCAGAATATAAATGTATAAATGTCGAACCAAAATTGTAAGTTAATTTGTTGAAAACTGCTTAGATACAGGATAATGTTTATGGACATTCTTACATTTTTAGGACTTGATTACAAAGATGCTTTGCTTGCAACATTGTACTTTGTTGTCCTAAGAATCAGTATTCTAAAAATCAGATCAATCATATAAATTTATCACATAAAAATTTGATGTTAAAAAATTAAAAAATCTAAATGTTTAAAATGGACGTATGGACATTTTTGTAACGAATATAGAGACATTATGGTTTCTAAGTCGTACCTAACTACTACTGGATTCACCATGCAAAGTTTAAAATTGATAAGACAATTCTAACATGCCTAAATTAATGGGAAAAGCTATCCGTTCCAGACGAGCACGTAGGACCGACCTTATTTATAGAAAAACTTAAACCAGGGCTGGCAGCCACATATACACATCAGTGAAACGTTATGATCTTTAAAATTCAGCTGGATGACTAAACCTGTTCCCGCACAAACAATTAATCTTTTCGAAATTTTTTAAAGTCCAGGCTTATGTGCGTCGGCCTAGCCCTGAAATACACAGATGCTTCACTTTTTTAGGCTCTTCAAGTTTTATAATAGTTATTTCTCGTATCGTATTATAAACGGCTTTCCGCGGATATAGAATGTACAATTATAAGATTAAAACTAGTTTTTTTAGCCCCGAGGTGCCGGAGGCACCGGCTAAAAAAACTGGTTTTAATCTTATGATTGTACATTTCTATATTCGTAGAAAACTGGATATAATACGATGCTAGACATAGTTTTTTCGTATTCATGAGAACCGGTTCCTATCCACCTGATTCAAATGAATACGAGAAAAAAATTTATCATACGTCAGTAATAAATAACTTTAACTTGTTAGAATAGTCCTATCAATCCTAAATCAAACATGATGATTCATGTAACAGTTTAAAAACCTGTTTATAGGCTAATGCATTACACGGCTCAAATGTTTTTAAAAAACAAAGCTTTTATAATATTTGTGTTGGTCCATTCGTCTGTATTGGATAGGTTATTTCATTATTTAGATATGTTAAAATTGTCCTATTGATTTCAAACTTTGCATGATGATTCCTATAACAGTTAGGCACGATTTATGAAAAAAATGATTCCTAGGACAACAAGGTATAACACTAAAAGCAAAGTATCTTTATAATCATATTCTATAAAATTAGATTATTTCCTTTCACGTTATCCTGTGTTTACGCAATTTTTCTAAAAAAACAAATCATATACGATTTTGTTTTAACTTATAAATTACAAAATTTTCTGTTTATCAAGTTCTGACACTCTACAAGAGTTATGGTGTGTTTGTCCTTTATTTTGAGTAAAGATGTACTACATATATGTATAACCAACCCTTGTCTTGGGGACACTGTTTGTCTGCTAGTAGCTTTGTTAATGTTAAGGTTTATGACGCTATTGGTTGATATTCATTGACCCAATTGAATGTCTGTACAGGGTCCATGGGGTGAGGCCATATAGTTATTTTTCGTATTCATTCGAATCCTGTGGATAGGAATCGGTTCTCATCCATACGAAAAAACTATGTCTAGCATCGTATTATATTTAGCTTTCCACAATATAAAAATGTATAACCATAAGATTAAAACCAGTTTTTTTAGCCCGTGCCTTTGGCATCTCGGGGCAAAAAAACTGGTTTTAATCTTATAATTGTACATTCTATATCCGTGGAAAGCCATTTATAATACGATGCGAGAAAAAACTATGAACCCTTTTATTCTAATCTCAAACCCACCAGGGTAATTAATGTTTTTTGTCTGCCCGTTGAGATATTGCTAATGAACTTATCTTTTATGTTTTCCAGTATTTGGAGGATTTACGTAGATCATGAGCAGGTTCTATTCCTTTTTTTATCTTCAATAGTAATTTATCGCATCTTATGATAAATTTTCCGAAAATTGTAGAATTTTTGATGCTTCTATTCCTAAAAGCATCCAAGTAAACATTCCCATGTACCCTCGAGTTAAATTCTTCAAGCTCATTGGTATGGGGAATCTCCACAAAAAATATCAACAATCTATCTCGAATGGCATCAAAGTCTCGCATACCAAGTTTCCTACAGACTGACATCCCAATTATTGAGTAGCTTCGCTACTAATAAAACAAACAGCTATCAAAAATGTTTTAAGATTAAAAATCTTAGAAATTTTGTGTCTAATATACATGTTTCAATTTATTTATTTCACACGAGAATAAAAAATAGTTTATGGTGCATTATTTTCCAAGTGTACCACTACCTCTACGATTTTGATAATACTCTATATGACGTTGGTCCGTTGGATAACTCAAGGATGCTGGATGGCATGAAAAAAGAGTCCCAAGATGTCTAGATATCTAACTATATATGACGGTAGGTAACAAAAACCCCCAAAAAAAACATTTTTTAACAATTATAGAAAATGAACCTAGTAAAAGTGTCTGACTCTGATTATGACGTAAAAAATTAGCCAATGAGAGGCCACTATAATTTTTACCATTGGTCAATTACTGTGTATACTGGCCTCTCATTGGCTAATTTTATTACGTTCATAGAAATAAATTTTTTCATCAAACTTTTATCAAACCTATACATATTATACACCAAAATGATTGTTTATTCATGTAAAAAGTGCACATAATGTTATTTTGGCCAAAACTTTAGGTTTAAAGGGTGTCAAAAAAAAATAGTATATTTTGGATATCTAGCGTAATACCCAAAATACCTGTACTAAGAACATTCAGTAGCGCTGCCTAGCATCACTTTAAATTATTATTAATTTCTCTCCCTAAAAATAGTTTTAAACCCTCTCTGGTCATATAACAAGATAAGGAGAACCATACCAGTTAATTGGATATCAAGGTCCCTTTACTTCAATATAAGGACTAGTGCCTACGTCCCCTGAGGTAGGGGGAAGTTAACCTCCCTTACTTTCAATTTAAGGGAAAAAAATTGGGTCATTTTTTTAGCGAAGTTTTCTGAACAGTTTCCAGAACCTACAAGAAGCTATCCTATGGGAGGACCATATTGGTTCAGCGGTTAACAAGATCTCATTCTTCGGTACAAACACATAGACAGAGACAGAGACTTGAGGGAGTAAATGTCGTATTGACAGAACATAATTTCAGATCTTAATTAGACATATTTCATAAGCCCAGAATAAACTGAGCCTTGTAATATAAAAAGGCAAGATTATTGCAGCTGACCTAAAAAATGTAGTTTCTTCATTTATGTATACATCCTTATAAAATCAACTCTTTCTGACGTATAATTACTAAAATTGAAAAGTCATGAAGTCACAGCTCTCTATCTCTTATCTTAAAGAATGTCATTGAAAAAACTAGAGTTTGTGGATTTGTAAGGGTCAAAGATTTGATTGTTTGTTAACTGAAGATTAAATAATTTTAATTAAAAAAATCTTTACACAGAGCACTATAAAGATTATCATCAAAATTGTTGTTAAAAAAGTAAAAAAAACATGTTTAAAATGGACTTACGGACATTCTGGTAACGATTATAGAGTTGCTACGCTTTCTAAATCGTACCTAACTACTTCAGGAATGTCATGTATAGTGTGAAATCGATAGGACAATTCTAACATGCCTAAATTAACAAAAAAAAGCTATCCGTTACGGATGGACTGACACATTATTTAGAAATCTGAATGAAAATTTTGTGTTAGGGAGTGAAAGGAGATTGAGCTGTTTATTACACTAGTCCCCAAAGTTTATTACACTAGTCCCCAAAGTTTTATATCAACATTTTCTTATTTGTTACCCTAACAACTTTGGGGACTTTTAATTAAATTTTGAATTGTTTGTTCTTTATATCAAGTGTCCTAGCTTTTTAACCACTAATTTTTAATCTACAGAGGGGGTAATTTTGTTTATCATTATTGGATATGTACATGAATTTATCGGCCATTGTCTTATCTTTCTTAGAACCCTGTAAATAAAACTGAGATTAGTGGGAATGTCTAGGCTCACAAACAGGTGCAACTAATGTGTTTCAGACAAAGGTCGTTCAATTAAAGGGTTGGCCGAAGAAGAATCTCCCCTCACAGGATGGTAATTAATTCTGGTAATTTATAAATTGTACCCAACTGTACCAGGAATCATCATACAAAGTTCAAAATTGAAAGGAAAATACTAAAATAAGAAAAAAAAACAGATGTTTATTACAAATGGACAGTTGGACGTACACACGGACACATTCTAAATGTAAAAAGCTACGCCCCTAGAGGCCTCCAGTGGCACTTTAAATGTTTGATTTCTTTTAAAAATAATACAATATCTATGTTGCGTTTAAGTTGAAATTTTTTTTCTCGTTTTTTTTATATTATTTCTTTTTGGAGGGTGGTGGTTACCTCCCCCAAAATAGTTATAAACCTTCCTGGGACCTTTGAGAAGCTACCCTTTTAAGGAGAGCCCGATCGGTTCAGTGGTTAGCAAAACTGACTGATAAACAGACATCCTGTTACTTTTTTATAAGGATACAAGAAGCTACTTTGTAGAACACTTTGTCTGTCAGTCTGTAACGCCATATGGGTTGCTCAGCATCTATCTATCTATCTATCTATCTATCTATCTATCTATTTATCTATCTATATATCTATCTATCTATCTATCTATCTATCTATCTATCTATCTATCTATCTATCTATCTATCTATCTATCTATCTATCTATCTATCTATCTATCTATCTATCTATCTATCTATCTATCTATCTATCTATCTATCTATCTATCTATCTATCTATCTATCTATCTATCTATCTATCTATCTATCTATCTATCTATCTATCTATCTATCTATCTATCTATCTATCTATCTATCTATCTATCTATCTATCTATCTATCTATCTATCTATCTATCTATCTATCTATCTATCTATCTATCTATCTATCTATCTATCTATCTATCTATCTATCTATCTATCTATCTATCTATCTATCTATCTATCTATCTATCTATCTATCTATCTATCTATCTATCTATCTATCTATCTATCTATCTATCTATCTATCTATCTATCTATCTATCTATCTATCTATCTATCTATCTATCTATCTATCTATCTATCTATCTATCTATCTATCTATCTATCTATCTATCTATCTATCTATCTATCTATCTATCTATCTATCTATCTATCTATCTATCTATCTATCTATCTATCTATCTATCTATCTATCTATCTATCTATCTATCTATCTATCTATCTATCTATCTATCTATCTATCTATCTATCTATCTATCTATCTATCTATCTATCTATCTATCTATCTATCTATCTATCTATCTATCTATCTATCTATCTATCTATCTATCAAATATTATTTTAGATTTATTTCAGGTGTTGTTTATTGGTATACCTTATTCCTGGGTTTAGTGTAAGAATCTTTAGCGAGTACGAGACAGAGAGAGAGAGAGAGACAGAGACAGAGAAAGAGAGAGAGAGAGAGAGAGAGAGATAGAGATAGAGAGAGAGAGAGAGAGAGAGAGAGAGAGAGAGAGAGAGAGGGGGAGAGGAATAGAGAGACAAAAATAAAGGGAGAAAGAGAAAAAAAAGATTTTAATAAAATTATAATTGATAAGAACTATACTTCCTTTCATATTTTACAAATAATAGAATAAACTAGCGACGATAACAATCATTTTTATCAGGGATCTAAAGGGATAAGACAATGGCCGATAAATTGATGTACATCCCCAAGGATGATGCAGAATATTACCCCTACTGTAGATAAAAATTAGAACCAACCATTTAAAATTATCTTAAGTCCCCAAAGTTGTTAAGCCAACGAATAATAACACATATTTATAAACTTTGAGGACTAGTGTAATAAACAGCCCATTGTCCCCTTTCATTTTGGATTTTATATTTAGTTTCAGTTGAGTAAAACCAGTCGGATGTTATATATCCTTATAATAAAGTAACTTGATGTCAATCTGTTTGTCTGTCTGTACCGGAGAATCTCGCTAACCGCTGAACCGATATTATTATCCTTTACAGGGTAGCTTATCATATGTCCTGGGAAGGTTTTCAACTATTTTTGGGAAGGGTACCACCACCCTCCCAAGAGAACTTGCCTCTAGAAAAAATAACCCCCCCACCAAAAAAATTTAAAAAATTCAGTTCTTTAAAACTAAAATTGAAAATGGGGAGTTACTTACCCAACTTACCCAACTTCAAGTGCCCCTAGATGTCTCTAGGGGCGTATTTTCTGGTGACGATTATAGAGTTGCTGCCCTTTCTAAGTCGTACCTAACTGTTATAGGAATCAGCGTGCAAAGTTTGAAAACGATAGGACAATTCTAACCTGTTTAAATTAACCAAAAGAGCTAACTTTAACGGACGTACGGACAGAATGACCCTAATTATAGAAAAGCTGTGCTTTTAAAATTTTTTGATAATTTCTTATCAAAATTTAATTTGTAGAAATTAGTTCCACACCCAATAAATATCAGCAAGTGTTGATATCATTTTTTTCAAGCTTTAACTTTAAATATTAATTGATTGATAAGATATTGAGTCAAAAATAGAATTAAGAAGCTAAGGTATATATTTTTTTAAAAGCGATTTTTTTCTATAATTAGGGTCGGTCGTCCGCCCATACATTTGTATGTCACAAACTGTTATCTCTTTTTTTGGACAATTTAAACAGGTTTAAATTGTCCTATATTTTCCAAACTTTGCATGGTGATTCCTGTAGTAGTTGGGTACAATTAAAAAAGCATACCATTGACCAACTCTATAATTGTTATCAGAATGTCCGTACGTCCATTTTAAACATGTTGATTTTTAACATTTCTAAGAACTAATTTTTGGTGATAATATTATCCGATTAATCTGATATTTGGAATACTGATTCCTAAGACAACAAAAAAAAACAATGTTATAAAGTTTTAAAAATTGAAGTATGACCTTAAACAATATCCTTTATTTAAGCAGTTTTTCTACAAATTTACTTTTGTTTCGACTTTTATACATTTTCATTCAGATTATTCAGTTCTGACACTCTACAAGTGTTAATGTTCATTTGTCCAACCGTTTCAGAGCTTTGCTTTTATGGATGTTGTCATCCTTGTTATGTATGTCTTAAAGTAAACATATATTAGGATTATAGATTGTCAGAACTGAATAAGCGGAATTTATTGCATAAATCTAAACAAAATTTTAGGTTAAATACATGATACTGTTTAAGGACATACATACATTTTTGGGACTTGTTTATAGAGATGCTTTGCTTATAACATTGTACCTTGTTGTAATAGGAATCAATATACCAAAATTAAGATTAATCAAATAATCTTAATATAAAAAATTTTATGTCAAAAAGTAAAAAATGGACGTATGGACTTTCTGGTAACGATCATATTTATAACCTGTTTAACCCTTAAATGTTTGAACGCCCCCCCTCCGGTTTTTTCTATCTCATTTTCTGTGTGTGAAAGATAAAAAGCCCAAACTGCGTGACTTTTTAAGTATGGGTATGACACATAACTGAGAGTTCGATTTTTTAAATATCTCCATCCTGGCGGGCACAGGATGCAGCAAACCTGGCAGGATCATCCAGGTAAAAAGCAAAAATATGTTTTGGCTTAAACAAAGCATTTTATCTTACCAAAATACTAAAATATCCTCTAGTAGTACATCCTCATATCAAATACAGGTGTTCAAGTCCATTTCAGGTTCCAGGTACAATCCTGCAGGTCCTGATCCTCCAGGTCTCCAGAAATCTCTAAAATGCTCCAGTGGCCGCAATTTTTGACTTAGAGACTTCAAATTTTAAACTAAAGTTTTCATACATGTCTAAATAATGTATTAAAATTTAATAAAGATCCGCTGCCGTTTTCCTGCCGACCACTGACTGCGGCTGCTGGCATCTGTTTAACCCTTAACAGTCGGGCCCCTTGCCGCACCTAAGTCAGTCGGAGGGGGGGGGGGGGGCCGCGACGCCCCCCCCCTATTATCCTTATTCCTATTACAGCTAAAAGGCTAATTTTTTTGTGCAAGTCCCCTGTTTGATAATGAATTTCCGACCTTTAGTAAGTCCAAGTCAATTTTCGCTTCCTTCACCCTTTTATTTAACAACCTTTGATTTTAGGTCCTTTTTAATTTAAAAATTTCAAACAGCTGTAATTTTCAAAAGTATTAATGTATTAATGTCAGCGGCCGCAGCTGTACTTGGCAGCTGCAAGCCGCCGCAGTCGGCGGGAAAACGGCGGCGGATCTTTATGTAGACATGTAAGAAAAGCTTAAGTTTAAAATTTGAAGTATCTAAGTCAAAAATTGCGGCCACAGGAGCCTTTTAAAGATATTCTGGAGACCTGGAGAATCAGGACCTGCAGGATTCTACCTGGAACCTGAAATTGACTTGAACAGATATATATTATATGAGTATGTACTACTAGAGGATGTTTTAGTATTTTGGTAAGATAGAATACTTTATTTATGTCAAAAAAATATTTTTGCTCTTCACCTGAATGACATGTTTGCTGGCATCTTGTGCCCGCCAGGATGGAGATATTCAAAAACTCTCAGTTATGTGTCATACTCAAACTTAAAAAGTCACGCAGTTTGGGCTCTTAATCTTTCATACACAGAAAATGAGATAGAAAAAAACCTGAAGGGGGGGGGGGTCAATGCTTTCCCCCCCGACCGTTAAGGGTTAAATTTATGTTCAATGTTTAAATGTTAAAATTTTATAAATATTCAATAACAAATATTGTTAAATATCATAGATTTAAAGTCAATAAGAAATTATTTTATATGACTTTTCCTTTTTATTTTATTTTTCCTTTTAAACAATAAAATATAAATTCAAAGGAGGGTTGACTTACCCGATACTCCCTACCCCTTACCCTAGAGGCCTTTAGGGGCATAGCTGCTAGAGTGTGATATAGTCTTAAAGTTTTGTAATAAGATTTGAATATTAATTTCTTGTCTTTGAAAATTGATTAAAGAAATTTCTGAGTTTCACATAACAGGGTAATACTATGTATTAACTGCAATTGTTCTTAATAATAATACATAAAATTATCATTGATAATTATCATTCAATTAAGAATTTATGTATAAAATATTTTTGAAAGATAGAGGGCTATGATTAACTTTTTAAATAGATAATGGGTATGACATGTAGCTGAAAATGAAAATTTTTTTGGTATCTCTGAAATCTTACTGCTTTGTACTATAGACAATAGAAATGGGGAGGGGGGGGGGGAGGGTGATACCAACAATATAATTTTTTTTGTAATTAGATTAAATTTTGTGGGGGGTCGACCACCCTCAATTTAGATTTTAGTTTTAAAAAGAAAATGAAATTTTTTTAGGGGGATGGGTATTTTCCTTTTTTCTGTGGGGTTGGGGTTGTCCTACCCCCCAAGAAAATAGATTAAAACAATCACAGGACCAGTAGGTATATTACCTAAAAGAGTAGAGCCCAATCGGTTCAGTAATCAAGATCTTAAGCTTCAGACATACAGACAATCATACAGTCAGACAGACAGCATTTTACTTTGTATAATATGTAATAATTATTACAGATGGAGAAGGATCCTGGTGGATCCACTGAGAAGAGTGCTGCTTGGATTCAAGTGACAAAGGAGCTAAATGAAAGATTAGATCAGAAATCTTTACAGGTACACTCTCGATCCAAATTATATAACTGTCATTCATAAAGATTTAAAATAATTCATTGAAATTTTAATGAAATATAGTATGTGTTAGTTTAATAAAAGATTTTAATTAATGTTTTTACTTGTTTTTTATGCAGATAAAACTGGGTTACTAAGTTCTTTATTTTGAGAAACTCCTTATTTTTTTGTTAATAAGCTTAACCCCTTACAGTCGGGCCCCTTGCTGCACCTTAATCAGTCGGGGGGGGGGGGGGCATTCAACGCCCCCCCCCCCCTATTATCTCAGTTCCTATTAAAGCTAGAGGGCTAAAAAATTTTGTGCAAGTCCCTTGTGTTATGATGAATTTCCAACCTCTTAAGTAAGTCAAGGTCAATTTTCGCTTCCTTCACCCTTTTATTTAACAACCTTTGTTTTTAGGTCCTTTTTTACTTATAATTTTCAAACGGCTGTAATTTTTTTTATTTTTGAAGCTAGAATAAAAATTTTTTAGCAGAAATTGTTTATCTTTATGTAAATTTTATATTTGAAATATCAAAATATAATTTCAGCGGCCGCAGCTGTACTTGGCAGCTGCCAGCCGCCGCAGTCGGCGGTCGGCGGGAAAACGGCGGCGGATCTTTATGAAATTTTAATACATTATGTAGACATGTAAGATAAGCTTAAGTTTAAAATTTGAAGTCTCTAAGTCAAAAATTGCGGCCACAGGAGCCTTTTAAAGATATTCTGGAGACCTGGAGAATCAGGACCTGCAGGATTCTACCTGGAACCTGAAATTGACTTGAACAGATATATATTATATGAGTATGTACTACTAGAGGATGTTTTAGTATTTTGGTAAGATAGAATACTTTATTTATGTCAAAAAAATATTTTTGCTCTTCACCTGTATGACATGTTTGCTGGCATCTTGTGCCCGCCAGGATGGAGATATTCAAAAACTCTCAGTTATGTGTCATACTCAAACTTAAAAAGTCACGCAGTTTGGGCTCTTAATCTTTCATACACAGAAAATGAGATAGAAAAAAACCTGAAGGGGGGGGGGGTCAATGCTTTCCCCCCCGACCGTTAAGGGTTAAATTTATGTTCAATGTTTAAATGTTAAAATTTTATAAATATTCAATAACAAATATTGTTAAATATCATAGATTTAAAGTCAATAAGAAATTATTTTATATGACTTTTCCTTTTTATTTTATTTTTCCTTTTAAACAATAAAATATAAATTCAAAGGAGGGTTGACTTACCCGATACTCCCTACCCCTTACCCTAGAGGCCTTTAGGGGCATAGCTGCTAGAGTGTGATATAGTCTTAAAGTTTTGTAATAAGATTTGAATATTAATTTCTTGTCTTTGAAAATTGATTAAAGAAATTTCTGAGTTTCACATAACAGGGTAATACTATGTATTAACTGCAATTGTTCTTAATAATAATACATAAAATTATCATTGATAATTATCATTCAATTAAGAATTTATGTATAAAATATTTTTGAAAGATAGAGGGCTATGATTAACTTTTTAAATAGATAATGGGTATGACATGTAGCTGAAAATGAAAATTTTTTTTGTATCTCTGAAATCTTACTGCTTTGTACTATAGACAATAGAAATGGGGAGGGGGGGGGGAGGGTGATACCAACAATATAATTTTTTTTGTAATTAGATTAAATTTTGTGGGGGGTCGACCACCCTCAATTTAGATTTTAGTTTTAAAAAGGAAATGAATTTTTTTAGGGGGATGGGTATTTTCCTTTTTTCTGTGGGGTTGGGGTTGTCCTACCCCCCAAGAAAATAGATTAAAACAATCACAGGACCAGTAGGTATATTACCTAAAAGAGTAGAGCCCAATCGGTTCAGTAATCAAGATCTTAAGCTTCAGACATACAGACAATCATACAGTCAGACAGACAGCATTTTACTTTGTATAATATGTAATAATTATTACAGATGGAGAAGGATCCTGGTGGATCCACTGAGAAGAGTGCTGCTTGGATTCAAGTGACAAAGGAGCTAAATGAAAGATTAGATCAGAAATCTTTACAGGTACACTCTCGATCCAAATTATATAACTGTCATTCATAAAGATTTAAAATAATTCATTGAAATTTTAATGAAATATAGTATGTGTTAGTTTAATAAAAGATTTTAATTAATGTTTTTACTTGTTTTTTATGCAGATAAAACTGGGTTACTAAGTTCTTTATTTAGAGAAACTCCTTATTTTTTTGTTAATAAGCTTAACCCCTTACAGTCGGGCCCCTTGCTGCACCTTAATCAGTCGGGGGGGGGGGGGCATTCAACGCCCCCCCCCCTATTATCTCAGTTCCTATTAAAGCTAGAGGGCTAAAAATTTTTGTGCAAGTCCCTTGTGTTATGATGAATTTCCAACCTCTTAAGTAAGTCAAGGTCAATTTTCGCTTCCTTCACCCTTTTATTTAACAACCTTTGTTTTTAGGTCCTTTTTTACTTATAATTTTCAAACGGCTGTAATTTTTTTTATTTTTGAAGCTAGAATAAAAATTTTTTAGCAGAAAATGTTTATCTTTATGTAAATTTTATATTTGAAATATCAAAATATAATTTCAGCGGCCGCAGCTGTACTTGGCAGCTGCCAGCCGCCGCAGTCGGCGGTCGGCGGGAAAACGGCAGCGGATCTTTATGAAATTTTAATACATTATGTAGACATGTAAGATAAGCTTAAGTTTAAAATTTGAAGTCTCTAAGTCAAAAATTGCGGCCACAGGAGCCTTTTAAAGATATTCTGGAGACCTGGAGAATCAGGACCTGCAGGATTCTACCTGGAACCTGAAATTGACTTGAACAGATATATATTATATGAGTATGTACTACTAGAGGATGTTTTAGTATTTTGGTAAGATAGAATACTTTATTTATGTCAAAAAAATATTTTTGCTCTTCACCTGAATGACATGTTTGCTGGCATCTTGTGCCCGCCAGGATGGAGATATTCAAAAACTCTCAGTTATGTGTCATACTCAAACTTAAAAAGTCACGCAGTTTGGGCTCTTAATCTTTCATACACAGAAAATGAGATAGAAAAAAACCTGAAGGGGGGGGGGGTCAATGCTTTCCCCCCCGACCGTTAAGGGTTAAATTTATGTTCAATGTTTAAATGTTAAAATTTTATAAATATTCAATAACAAATATTGTTAAATATCATAGATTTAAAGTCAATAAGAAATTATTTTTATGACTTTTCCTTTTTATTTTATTTTTCCTTTTAAACAATAAAATATAAATTCAAAGGAGGGTTGACTTACCCGATACTCCCTACCCCTTACCCTAGAGGCCTTTAGGGGCATAGCTGCTAGAGTGTGATATAGTCTTAAAGTTTTGTAATAAGATTTGAATATTAATTTCTTGTCTTTGAAAATTGATTAAAGAAATTTCTGAGTTTCACATAACAGGGTAATACTATGTATTAACTGCAATTGTTCTTAATAATAATACATAAAATTATCATTGATAATTATCATTCAATTAAGAATTTATGTATAAAATATTTTTGAAAGATAGAGGGCTATGATTAACTTTTTAAATAGATAATGGGTATGACATGTAGCTGAAAATGAAAATTTTTTTGGTATCTCTGAAATCTTACTGCTTTGTACTATAGACAATAGAAATGGGGAGGGGGGGGGGAGGGTGATACCAACAATATAATTTTTTTTGTAATTAGATTAAATTTTGTGGGGGGTCGACCACCCTCAATTTAGATTTTAGTTTTAAAAAGAAAATGAATTTTTTTAGGGGGATGGGTATTTTCCTTTTTTCTGTGGGGTTGGGGTTGTCCTACCCCCCAAGAAAATAGATTAAAACAATCACAGGACCAGTAGGTATATTACCTAAAAGAGTAGAGCCCAATCGGTTCAGTAATCAAGATCTTAAGCTTCAGACATACAGACAATCATACAGTCAGACAGACAGCATTTTACTTTGTATAATATGTAATAATTATTACAGATGGAGAAGGATCCTGGTGGATCCACTGAGAAGAGTGCAGCTTGGATTCAGGAGCTAAATGAAAGATTAGATCAGAAATCTTTACAGGTACACTCTCGATCCAAATTATATAACTGTCATTCATAAAGATTTAAAATAATTCATTGAAATTTTAATGAAATATAGTATGTGTTAGTTTAATAAAAGATTTTAATTAATGTTTTTACTTGTTTTTTATGCAGATAAAACTGGGTTACTAAGTTCTTTATTTTGAGAAACTCCTTATTTTTTTGTTAATAAGCTTAACCCCTTACAGTCGGGCCCCTTGCTGCACCTTAATCAGTCGGGGGGGGGGGGGGGCATTCAACGCCCCCCCCCCTATTATCTCAGTTCCTATTAAAGCTAGAGGGCTAAAAATTTTTGTGCAAGTCCCTTGTGTTATGATGAATTTCCAACCTCTTAAGTAAGTCAAGGTCAATTTTCGCTTCCTTCACCCTTTTATTTAACAACCTTTGTTTTTAGGTCCTTTTTTACTTATAATTTTCAAACGGCTGTAATTTTTTTATTTTTGAAGCTAGAATAAAAATTTTTTAGCAGAAAATGTTTATCTTTATGTAAATTTTATATTTGAAATATCAAAATATAATTTCAGCGGCCGCAGCTGTTCTTGGCAGCTGCCAGCCGCCGCAGTCGGCGGTCGGCGGGAAAACGGCGGCGGATCTTTATGAAATTTTAATACATTATGTAGACATGTAAGATAAGCTTAAGTTTAAAATTTGAAGTCTCTAAGTCAAAAATTGCGGCCACAGGAGCCTTTTAAAGATTTCTGGAGACCTGGAGGATCAGGACCTGTAGGATCATACCTGGAACCTAAAATTGACATGAAAACCTGTATTTAATATGAGGATGTACTACTAGAGGAGATTTTAGTATTTTGGTCAGATAAAATGCTTTGTTTAAGTCAAAAAAAATATTTTTGCTCTTTACCTGGATGACCCTGCCAGGTTTGCTGGAATCCTGTGCCCGCCAGGATGGAGATATTCAAAAAATTTCAACTCTCAGTTATGTCTCATACCCACACTTAAAAAGTCAAGCAGTTTGGGCTCTTTATCTTTCACATACAGAAAATGATGGTTAAGGGTGACTTAAACTTATCTTTGGATTATACAACACAAATATAACCAATGCAAGTTCTATTCAAAAATACTATACAGCCCAAAAAGAAAAATCTGTATAATCTTTTAGAATGTATAATGTAAAACTAAGGATGTTTCTCAACATGATTTTTTTTAGAAGAAATTGTCTCCAAAGAAAGGTGTTGTTACATATGAATCATCTATTGAGTTGGTATCAATCCCAGCAGAAGAGCAAGTTGACTGTGTAGAGGTATATACAAAATTTTTAGTAGCAAAGCTACTCTATAATTTGAAATGTCTGTCTGTCTGTATGTCTGAAAAGTTTTCGGGGAAATGTGAGTTTCTCAGCTCCTTCAAAAGCTGTTTCTTGTCAAGATTTCTATTAATATGGAGTGTATTAGGTAAGAAATATCTATTGCAGTATGACTGTTTTCAGGCAACTTTTCTAATTCAACAATCTATTCTTAACCATGAAAGGATAGAATTCTGAAACTTCTTGACATCATTCCCATCAATATTGAGCATAATTACCCCTTACAGTCGGGCCCCTTGCCACACCTTAATCAGTCGGGATGGGGGGGGGGGGGGCGTTCAACGCCCCCCCTAATATCTCAGTTCCTATTAGAGCTAGAGGGCTGAAAATTTTGTGCAAGTCCCCTGTGTTATAATGAATTTCCGACCTAAGGTAAGTCAAGGTCAATTTTCGCTTCCTTCACACTTTTATTTAACAACCTTTGTTTTTAAGTCCTTTTTTACTTATAAATTTCAAACGGCTGTAATTTTTTTATTTTTAAAGCTAGATTTAAACTTTTTTGCAGAAAATGTTTATCTTTATGTAAATTTTATATTTAAAATATCAAAATATAATTTTAGCGGCCGCAGCTATACTTGGCAGCTGCCAGCTGCCGCAGTTGGCGGTCGGCGGGAAAACAGCGGCGGATCTTTATAAAATTTTAATACACTATGAAGACATGTAAGATAAGCTTAAGTTTGAATTTTGAAGTCTATATGTCAAAAATTGCGGCCACGGGAGCTTTTTAAAGATTTCTGAAGATCTGGAGGACCAGGACCTGCAGGATCATACCTGGAACCTAAAATTGACCTGAACACCTGTATTTAATATGAGGATGTACTACTAGAGGAGATTTTATTATTTTGGTAAGATAAAATGCTTTGTTTAAGTAAAAAAAAAAACATTTTTGCTCTTTACCTGAATGACCCTGACAGGTTTGCTGGCATCCTGTGCCCGCCAGGATGGAGATATTCAAAAAATTTCAACTCTCAGTAATGTTTCATACCCACACTTCAAAAGTCAAGCAGTTTGGGCTCTTTATCTTTCACACACAGAAAATGACATAGAAAAAACCGGATGGGGGGGTGTTCAACGCCCCCCTCCCCCCTCCGACCGTTAAGGGATTATGTTAAAACATGCATAGGCGTTGGACTGCTTTTCAGCAGCTTTTACTTTTTACAACAGATTTTCTCAGCTCCCTCAAAGGATACATGACTGAATCTTCTTGCCAATATTCCCTTCATCATGTTCCATAATTAGGTATAAAAAATCAATGGATATCAGCTGCTTTTCTTTTTACAATTTTTATCACAAAAATGTTACATTATAAGGTTTTATGATTTATTAATTATCTGCTCTATAACTCACTTTGTCTGTTTGTCTAAGGTTTTTTTGCTTTGCTACTTATGGATGATATTATCCTTGTGAAATTCCTTATCAAACTCTGTAAATAAATAAATTGGAAGGTTACACCTTTTTTGAAAAGCTTCAATGTTATTTATGATTATAGCTTTGACTATCTAAAAAAGGTAATGATATCATCCTTGCCAATATAATTCTTGTGATGCACCATTCTACAAAACTGGAATGGTACATTCATGTTTATGTAGTGGTGTAGAAATATAGAAACACTCCTGATTCAGCAAACTCAAAGTTAGGCAAGATTTGGGCTAGTTGTGATGCAACTGCATTAGTCTTGTTAATTAAATATGTTGTATTAATCATGAAATTGATAGTGTTGTAATGGGATTCCTTGCTCAACTATAAATTGCAAGGAATCTACCTGTTAATCCTGCTTAACCCTCCCTATCCTGAGATAGGCCAGGTTAAGGGGGAATGTATCCACACCTTCCAATCACATGAGAAGTGAGCCTACTTATAACCAGGGATAGGAAACCTGGCCATTAATTAGGTCCCAGCCTAGATTCTAAAGGGATATTGCAACTATTACAAATTCCTATCAAACTGGCGGACGCTCCCAAGTAGCTATCGCTCTAAACCAATAAGAATCAGCCTGTTTTTAACAACCAATCACCAATTGGCGGAAATTTTAGAAGCAGACAATTCTAGAAAAAATAATGATTTCATCTGCTACTAAAAAATAAATATAAATGGTGTTAGATCACATTAGCTTAATTATTAAATCTGCTTAGAATTAAACATTAAAAAAGGGCCATATAGAAAAAACAAAAATAATGGGATTATTTTTTGGAAAGAAGGTAGCAACGAATTTTCATTTGGTAGTTTAATTTAATAAGGAATTGATACAACACCTTAACCCTAATATATGTACAATACAACACAGTACAAATCTATCACTTCATAATAGTATCTAAAGAACTTGATAGAATGTTACCCAAGTGCATATTAATTTATTTATTTTGAATTTTAATTAGCAATGAAATTTTCAAATAAAATTTTTACTCATTAATAAAAATGCAAATAATACAAACAAAAATCTGTCTGAGGGAAACCCAACGATAGCTTTTTGACAGTTCAAATTACCAAAGTAAAAGATAAAAAAATTTTGGGAGAGAAAAAACTTCATTTTAACAAAAAGTTGTGTTTTTTACTTTAAACTAGCTACCTGAATTTGATTCTATACTTTATCTACACACACACACACAGCTTTTTCATTAGCGTTTATAACGAACCACTGCGCCATCCCAAAACTGGTTTATTAGGCTAGAAATAGGCCTAGGCTTGAAATAGGCCTGAAATAATATTTTCCTACGTTTCCCATCCCTTATCCCTGCTTATAACCTGTGCCTTTTATGTTATGGATAGGGGCTACTCGTAACCTGTTAACCATAATTTCTAATAATACTTTAGCATTGTATATGCTTTAATACAATAAATATATTTCTATAATTTGCATTCGATCTTCTTGGTAGCGTTGTAACTCTACAAGTTGTTACTTTTATACTTTTATAATTTCATACTTTTCAAAGGTTTCCTCAGGACTATATAATATAATAAAATAGAGGCCAAAATGGAACGGTAGATTCAAAAAATCATATCAGCTATTACCAAAAGAAGGAAAAATGCAAGCATACCCTTCATTTTTGATGAAGTCTCTTATCATAGATTATATTTTTAGGTTGGTGTTATATCTTATGGTTAAAAATTTCTAATTTAGCTTTTGAGGTCAGGGGCGTTAAAGCATTTAATTTTGGGGAATGAGAAAATGGGGGGTAATTGTTTTTTTTACAGGGATTAAAATGGCGCAAAAATCGCACCACAAAATTTTTTGACAGACATCATTCTACTTTCTATTTTTAGGCTTTGCCCCTAGCCTCTAGGAGCTTTGCCCCAGGAGGTATAATTACATATTCTATTACCAACCCAACCCAGTTGAAAAAAATGTGAATGGTTTGCAAATACATTGCAAATTCGGAAAATTAAAAAAAAGGGGGGGGGGTGGAGATTTTTTGTTTTTCAGGAGATTGAGGGTGTCCCACCCCCCAAGAAAATAGCCTGAAACCACTACAGGACCAGTAGGTATATTCCATGAAGAGCAGAATCGGATCAGTTGAGTGGTTACCAAGATCTTCAGGGACAGACAGATGGATGAATGGACAGACATCATTCTACTTTGTATTATAGATTAACAAAAATTGTTGCCTCCCTCAAGTTTCCTAGCAAGAACAGACTGTTCTAGGTATTTAAGGATAATTTGATCTATATTTAGGTGGAAAACCCTGTTGTTTCTGTAACATTCAGTTCTGCAGATAAGCAAGTTAGAATTTTAAAGGTATTATTTTCTTCAATTATCTATAATAGGTAAAGAAGAATTTTATTTGTGTTTTAGCATATCCATTTTACACGTACTGAATTGAAACTATAAAAATATCAAAGAAATAAATATATTAGCTATGTAAGAGATGCTGAAAAACTGTTTTGTGTTTCATACAAACACAAGCAAAATACATTGAATATATAAAACTCTTTGATTAGAAATCTTATAATGGTTATGATTTTTTACATTTTAGAAAGAAGAAAAATCTTGCAACACAGATTGTAGAAATGAAGATGAAAATGGTATTGATATTAAAAAGGTAAATGTATCTGTTCCCTATTTGTGACAAAGGGAAGGTAGCTTTTACAAAATTCCATGAAGGTGTATGTTTTAAAAAGGGAGTAGAACTATAATATTCACTACATGGGTTCATTACTTATTGAAAAGAATTATAGACAAAGAATTTTTTTAAAAGTGTACATTACCTAAAGATTGTTAAAATGACCGGAAAAAAAATTGTCAAATGCATCCATTATGTCAAACTGACAAAAATTTACTTTTAACATAGTATAGCAAAATTATAGCAGATTTTTTTTTGGATATAATAGGCTTTACCTATATAGTAAAAGTAACTAGTAACACCCTAGCCCCCCCTTGACCTCCAGGGACACAAAAACATTAAATATTGAAGCTATGAAGTGAATATAAACATTCTACTTATGTTTTAAAGTCTTAATGGAATTATGCAAAAGCTACCTTCCCCTTTGTAAGAGTAGGAAGCAAAAAACATATCTTAAAAATGAATGCATTCCAAACTCTATGTTGATTAGTATACAAAAATGATTTTGATTTACTTACAATGATATAATTTGTTGTGCTTTATACAAAAAATGAAAATTTAATTTTTTATTTAACCCTTACAAATCGGGCCCCAATTCCCACCTTAATAGATTGGGGGGGGGGGGGGCTCAAAGAGCCCCCCCCCTCTATCTCGGCTCCTGGTACAGATAAAGACGTAAAATTTTTTTCTGGTGGTTCATGTGTATTTTTAGGACGAACTTTTATTTTTCATGACAAAAAAATTACTTTTTCTGATCATCGCCGAAAAACGGCAAATAACGGAAACCGCCATTTTTAAATATGCGGTAAATTTATGGCGGTAAAACGGCGGTTGGCGGCGCAAATTAATATTTTTATCTTTTTATTATTGCTCAAGGATTTACCAAAAAAAATTATAGGTCTCTAGCTGTAATAGAAGCCACGATATTCATGACATATGTTTGTTGTAAAAATCGGTCATAAAGTCGGTCAGGGAGCGGTCAAACGGTCATAACGCCACTTTTCTCAGAAGGTCATTGATATCTAAGTATTCACCAAAAAAATTTTAGGTTTCTACCTTATACACAAAAGTATAATGTAGAAATTAAGATTTATTTAGAATTTTTTCTAATTTTTTTTGCTACCCAACCGACTTTGACCGGACACCATGACCGACACAGACCAGATATCCTAACAAAATCAACTCTTGCCTACGTATAATTACTAAACTTAAAAAGTCATGAAGATACAGCTCTCCATCTTACCTACAAAAAAAATGAGATTGAAAAAACTAGAGAGGGGAGGGCTCTTGGAGCCCCCCCCCCCCCCGATCTCTAAGGGTTAAAATAAACACAAAATGACTGCATTACATTCCTATGATAATAAGATAAACCTTACAGTTCTTTAAAGAGATCATAAAGAAAAATTATTTTCTTTTATTTTCTAATACTTTTACACTAGTTATGAATAATTGTTGCAAAAATTCTGCTTATTTTGGTTTTGAAAGTTCAAATAAATTTAGATTTTTAAGGTAGAATCAGAACACAAAAAAATATCTTCAATTTTGTGCATTTATCAGACCATTCAATATCTTGTTAATTCTACAAACATTGGAAGACTTGAAATAATTCATACTCCTTATATTTTGTATTTTCTGAGCTTTTTTTAAATTTTAAGTCATTTTCTATGAAAATGTCTAAACAATATTTTAGTACAATATTTTATTGTATTTATTAGGATAATGCATTTTTGTATGCTAAGAAAATTTTATACAGTTTACTTGTTGTTAAATTGATTGAAAGGATAAAACTAATTCATTATAATTATCTTATTATGTTTAACCCTTACAGAGCAGGCCCCAATTTGCACCTTAATATATCTATCTCGGCTCCTGTTACTTATAGAGACATAAAATTATATTTCAAATGGTTCATATGCATTTTGAGAGAAAATTACTTTTTCTAGTCATAGAGTGGTCAGACCACTCTTTAGTTGCTATTAGCGGCCAGTCGCTAGATATCAAAACAGCTTTATAGAGGCCAATTTTAAAGCTATGAATAACAAATTTTAGGTGGAACTTTCATTTTTATAACAAAAAAATAACTTTTTCTGATCATTGCCGAAAAAGGACAAATAATGGAGACCACCATTTTCAGTGGTGATAAAATATAAACAATTTTGAATCTACTCACCTCTCCAGATTTGGCACCAAAAAGACAGATCTATCAAACATTAAGAAATAGAGAGGCCCATCATATCTCAATATTTGATTGGTCTGTCTTTTTTATGCCAAATTAGAAATCTAATTTACCTATAGAAAGGCCCTATTAAAAATTCTAAACATCATGGGGTCTATCTACAAGATTTCTATTATTTAAGACGATTTGTTGATTTTTAATCTCCTTGTAAGGAAAAATTCTCCACAAGGGCTAGGACTCAAGCTATAGTGCTCAAAAGAGGTGAGTAGAAATCCATCCAAATTCAATAATGTTTTCTCATTGTCATTGTTTGGACATGAATTGGGTCATTTTTTGTTAGTTTTTGGCCAAAACTGTAGGGTTTATATTGGAAAAAGTGAAGCTATTTTTGTAACACCCTTTATATCTTTATTTTGTTAATTTTTTTATTTTTATTTTATTTTACTTTCTTCATTGTTTAGTTTCTTTCCTTCTTTTAATTTTTTTTTTAATGTTAAAAAAAGTTTGGAAATATCCCTTCCCCTGTGGGGGCAAATCTTCAAAAAGATTTTCAAAAAAACATAGGATAGGTAAAATAAATTTTTTTAAAAGAAAATATAAAAGGTTAAGACAGTTCAAAAATGATAAAAAATTAAGAGGAGTAAGGAATGGGAAACGTAGCAAAATATTATTTTAGGCCTGTTTCACACATAGGCCTAAAAAAAAGTTACAGGATTGTGCAGTTGTGAGTATTAAAAATTATCAAGTATAACAAAATAGCTAAAAAAAACTGCAAAAAAGAGAAAGTATAGAATAAAATTAAGGTAGCTTGCCTAATGTAAAAATATAACTTTTTATTAATCATTATATTAAAGGCTTTTCTCTTATATTTTTTTATCTTTTACTCAAGTAATTTGACCCTTCCCCTCTAGTTTTCGATGTCATTTTTTTGTAGGTAAGATAGAGAGTTGTGACTTCTTGACTTTTTAAGTTTAGTAATTATACATCAGCAAGAGTTGATCTTAAAAGGATAAAGGGTGTTTAAAAAAAACCAATTGCTTCACTCATTTCAATATAAACCCTACAGTTTTTGTCAAAAACAAACAAAAAATGACCCAAATCATGTCCCAGCAATGACAATGAGATAGCACTATTGAATTTTGATTTCTACTCACATCTCCTGTGCACTACAGCTCGAGTCCTAGCCCTTGTGGAGAATTTTTCCTTACATGGAGATTAGAATTCAACGAATCGTCTTAAGTACTTATAGACCCCATAATGTTTAGAATCCTTAATGGAGCATGTAAAGACCTTTCTGTAGACACCTTAACCAGGTTTCTAACTCAATCCTAGCCAATTTGGCATAAAAAGACAGATCCATCAAACATTTAGACATGACAAGTCTCTCTAGTTCTTGATGTTTGACAGATCTTTATTTTTGATGTCAAAATGGCTCAGATTGTGTTAGAAACCTGATTAAGGTGTCTATAGAAAGATATTTACATGTCCCATAAAAAATTCTAAACATTATGGGTTCTATTTACAAGATTTTAAGTACTTAAGACAGTTTGTTCTTTTTTTTTTTTAAAGACAGAGCAGTCATATCACAATGTTTGATTGGTCTGTCTTTTTGATGCCAAATTGGCAAGGATTGAATCTGAAATCTTGTTAAGGCGTCTATAGAAAGGTCTTTCTAAGCCCCATTAAAAGTTCAAAACATTATGGGGTCTATCTACAAGATTTCAAGTACTTTAGACAGTTTATTCTTTTTAAAAAAACAAACAAAACTTTCTTAACTTGTAATAAAATATGCACTCTCCCCATTGGGAAAAATTTTCACAAGGACTAGGACTCGAGCTGTAGTGCTCAGAAGAGGTGAGTAGAAATCAATATTCAATAGTGTTTTCTCATTGACATTGCTTGGACATGATTTGGGTCATTTTTTGTTAGTTTTTGACCAAAACTGTAGAGTTTATATTGAAAAAAGTGAAGCGATTGGTTTTTTTAAAAACACCCTTTATCTGGTCTGTGGCAGTCGAAGCGTCCAGTCAAAGTATGTTAGGTTGCACAAAATTTAGAAAAAATTCTAAATAAATCTTAATTTCTTCATTATGACTTTTGTGTATAGGATAGAAACCTAAATTTATTTTGGTGAATACTGGGATATCAATGAACATCTGAGAATAGGGATCAGTAATATTTGACATAAAATCACTTCACATAAATTCATTTCACATAAAACATTTCACATAAAGTATCATTTGACATAAACTCATTTCACATAAAGGTACACTTCACATAAAGGTACACTTCACATAAAAACGTTTCACATAAACTCATTTCACATAAAGGTACGTTTGACATAAAGGTACATTTGGCATAAAGGTACACTTGGCATAAAGGTAAACTTGGCATAAAGTTACATTTTACATTAAGGTACACTTCACATAAAGATACATTTCACATAAGATACATTTCACATAAAGGTACGTTTCACATAAAGGTACACTTTACATAAAGATATATTTCACATAAGATACATTTCACATAAACAAACATTTCACATAAAGGTACATTTCACATAAAGGTACACTTCACATAAAGATACATTTCACATAAAAAAAACATTTCACATAAAGGTATATTTGGCATAAAGATACACTTCACATACAAATTTTTTTTTAACGTAAATGTATATTTTACCTAAAACTACACAAAAAAACCGTTTCACACAAAGGTACATTTCACATAAAGGTACATTTGCCATAAAGGTGCATTTCTCATAAAGGTACATATGATATAAAGGTACATATGACATAAAGGTACATTTCCCATAAAAACATTTGAAATATATTTTACAAAAAAAAAGGTATATTTAACATAAAGGTACATTTCATAAAAAAAGAACATTTCCCATAAAAACATTTGACATGAAGGTATATTTAAAATAAAGGTACACTTGACATAAAGATATACAGTATGACCCTCGAAAAAGTATTTTTTAGCATCTGCAGCCCTTATTTCTCAATGAATTATCATAAAATGTATATGTCCTTGTTCTCTATAGATTTCCACATAAGTAGATATAAAAATATTTTTTTTTACCTCCATTAACACCGGAGATTTTTAGAGCTAAAGTTTGAAAAATTGACTGAGGAAAAAGTAACTTTTAACATGAAACGACTTTTTTAGCAAAATTAAGGTATAAATCCTTTTATTTTTGTTACTAGCAGAAACTTTATACAAAAACAAAATAAAAAATTTAGTTTTTGAGAAAAAGCATCTTTTTACACATATTTTTTGAGTCTTTTTAGTTTAATGATATTTTGAAAAACTTACTTATTAGGCAAAATTGTTTTAAATTAAAAAACCAAGCAAATCTTTATGAATAAAGCAGGAAAATTGTTTTTGTTTCATAATCCTAACTTTAATAACAAAAAAGTTATAAAGAAAATAAAATTTCAACATAATGATTTTTTAGTATTAAAAGCTTAATCAACCCTCTATTAAATGATTGAGATGTCGGAGCAACTGTCATAATTAATCCTTTTTGTAGTGGGGCTTACTTGAGATACTTATAAAATAAGCAGAATGACATTTTTGATATCCTAAACGAGTGGACAGATTTTTATGAAATTAGTAGCATTTTAAAGCATTTATTTTTCTCTTTTATTTGCATTTTTAAGCCCACAAATGATGGATCTCGAGTTAAAATTATGAAACATTAGTACTTTTCATATTCTGTGAAATAGTATGATATTATCATGTGAGCTCTCAAAATTTTCCTAGAAATCAATATACATATTTATCTGCGCATAAATATGTACATTTGACCTTTTCATAATCTACGCGTGTAGGTTTTAGGAGATATCTAACTTATGTACTTTTATTAGAAAGGCTCCAGATATCCAGGGACGGCATCCTCAATGCATCACGGAGATTTCCCCGGCACAACTGAACGTGACTATTCGGGAAACTCAGCATACACTCCGGCCTGCTTAAATGTCATGTGCAGACCTATGTGTATCCCCAGCCATCCCTGTATGATCAGAAAACGCCCTCCAATACTCTGTAATTTTCCTATATGTATAATATGTATTCATTAATTTGTGTAAACTATATTTGTCTATTAAAAATATATCAGTTCCGCAGAAGCAGTTGTTAGTAGAGTATCAACTCCAATTTTTATGCAGCTATTACTAGCTGCCATAATTATCCAGAAACTTATAAATCCCCTGTGGGTACTTGCGAGTAGTTTTGTTCTTTAACTTATCGGAGACATTCAACCGAAGGGAACGAGTCGCTTCGCTCTTGTATCATCTCAGCCGCAACGTTACCAACTCAACGAGTAGCGCCGTCACACCGCTCGAGGCAGGCTATCTTGGTTTTTAAAAAGTTAATAAGAATGTCCGATCCGGTACAGTCAAACTGGTGGCAGCGGTGGGATAAACTAAAGTGCTCAACAGGAGATTTACGTGGAAATTACCCCGAGGAACTACGGTAATTTCGGACAATTGTGTGCAACCAGACAGTTTGTTTGAGAACTGAGGCCAGAAAGGACGAAGAATACTGCGTTTGGAAACCAGTGTGGGACCATTCTGACGCTTGGAGCACCAACTTGGTAAAGTTTTCTTTAAATTTTGAAGAACTTTCGTTAAGTTTCAACGATGGCGCAAGCTGCCAACCTAGAACAGTTGAATTTGAATCGTGCGATTCACGAGGCTCAGCTGGAAGGAGCGCCGAATGAGCAGGCTCAGCTCATTGCGCTAGGCAATACCTGGTTGGAGAACCAGCGCAGGAAGCTTAACAAGCAGAATTTCTCTCGTTTTTGTAACCGTGCAGGAGAGGACTGGGACGGCCACAAGACGAGGATGCAGAACGCGTTTAAAATCGCTCGTCATCATCCATCAGACCAGGAGGGCAGGAAAGGCCAATACATCCAGAGTCTCGAAGGGGAAGCGTTCCAGATGGCCAGAGAAGTCGCCGACAACCAAGATTCGCTCAGCTAGGACCAAGTCATGGATAGGCTGGACGCTATCTTTTTAGCACCTTCGGATTCAGACATCAACAAGCAGTTGTCGCAGGGCAAGAACGAGATTCCCCAGACTTACCTTGCTAAGAAAGAGCAGATGTGGTTGAAAGCCTATTCCCCAGACAACCGTGACCCTCAACAAATCCGAAAAGAGGTAACACTTGGTCTACGCCATCGAGAGGTACGGAAAAGAGTTTTCTGTCAGTTACCTGGAATCACCAGCATGGCCGTTTTACGGGCCACCATCATGAATGAAATTGCCACGCAACCTCAGCTCATTCACCATGGAGATGCTGAGGATACCTCCATGGATGGCCTCGCCACGTCCAACCGTGTTGTCTATCGCAACGACGGCACGGAGGATATGGAGGTCAACGCTGTCGGAGATGGGAACAGTAGCGTCAAGTGCTACAACTGTAACCAGAATGGCCATTACTCGCGTAATTGTCCTAAGAAGAAGCAGCAAGCGAGTAAAGGTACAGGCGGTGCCACCAAAGACAAGCCAAAAGGCAACTGTCGGCGGTGTGGCACGCCTGGCCATTGGCAGAAGACGTGTACTATTCCTGAGGACCGGCTGGCGAACGTGCGCAAGAGGAACCAGGAGAAGAACACCAGCGGCAATGGACGCGGCAGGCAGCAGCAAGACCGTGCCCGCAACGCCGTGCGAGAGATGCGTGCCAACGATCCTGGAGACAACGACAGTGGCGTAGGCGATGATGACCAAGCACAATACTACGGAGATGTCAACTGTCTGGAAGCAGTTGGCCACCGAAGCAAGACTTCAAAAAATGGCAGAGAGGGCTCCCGTCGGTAGGGCGGAGTTCCTCAGCAGCTGTAGACCCTACCACCCTCAATCAGATGCAAGGACGACGAGGCACCCGGGCCATGGTCAAGATCAGCCTGCGTGCAAATGAACCGACTGTGCGGACCTACGGTCTCATCGATACAGGTAATAAATTGCACGAAGGAGTCGCCGTAAATGAGGAGTTAGCCCGGAAGTTACAGCTGCCGATCTTTCCTTGCGATTTAACAGTAGGAACAGCGGCGAATGGCGGAGATATGGACGTCATTGGCCGTGTTTACAACATCAGCGTCATCTTGGGAGATGACTGTCCTAGCTACATCAGAGAGGCCCTAGTTATACCGGAGCTTCGCACCCCCATCAACCTTGGGTGCAAGTGGGTCAAGGAGATTCGTGGAGTTCTAGATTATTCATCACCGGTGCAGGCGGCGTTAGTCGTGAAGCAGACGAGAGTCCCGCTTGTACAGTCCATCGACTCCGAGGCTCCAAGTGCCTCAGAAGACGAAGAGCGGTCTGGAAAACCGCCGGGGGAGCACTCGCCCCCCAACCCTCAGATAAGTGTTTCATTACGAGCCTTCGAGGAGTTGAACGCAGAAATAAGTAGCTATAGTAGTGCCTTAAATGTTTGTAAACCCACTGTTAAAGAATTATGTAAAGCAGAAGATAATTTTGGGAATGGTAATGTGCACCATTCACATGAGTTTTTAGCACTTAAACCGGATTCCGTCGAGTCATATGTTGCGCAACTTTCTTTTAAGCACAAAGCAAAGGTAGATTTTGAGCGCAAAAACGTTTGGACTCGTAATGTCAAGGGACCGCTTCGTAATTCCCAAGGGCCGGCCGTTCGTTTGAAAACCGTCGCAGTAGGTAAGCGGCCGCGTCCCGTTCGTTTGTCCGTCCAAGCGACTAGGATTCTCGCAGCAGAGTCAGTGTCTGTCTTGAATTTTCTTCCTAGTCGAGAACTCCGACCGCAAATGACTGTCATGGTAGAAGAGACCGTTTTAGATGATAGTCCAGTGCGTGTGCTGGAAGGCATATACAGAGCCCAGCAAAATGGGATTGTCCGCATACCTGTTGTGAACCTTCAGGAGCAGCTGTGTGTCGCATCGGCCGGATGCGTGTTCACCGCCGAGATTTGTGAGGATAGCAGTATGGTGATCAACACCGACAGCTTGGTGTTGAGAGAGCCCCACGAGTATATACAGTCTATGTCCAAGACCAACGCGGGCGACCCCAGCAAGCCTATGACGAAGGAGCAGATGGAGAACCCCACGTTCAAGGAAGTGTGGGAGGACCTGGAGATGGAGGACAACGAACTACTGAACGAGCACCCCGATGTCAAGAAGCAAGTCAAGGAGCTTATTTATGAATATAGAGACATATTCAGTCGAGAGGCCCCTGGGCACACGGACCTGGTAACCATGAAGTTGAAACTCAAGCCAGGAACGGAGCCCATTCGGCAGAGATACAGGGAACTGAACCCTAAGATGTTGAAGGACCTGGAGGCGCAGATGGCTGACTGGCTCAACCAAGGAGTGATCGAGCCAAGTTCATCACCATGGGCGAGCCCCCTTGTTCCTGTGCGCAAGAAAGACGGGAAGATCAGATGGGCAGTGGACTTCCGCAGGTTGAACAGCTGTCTCGAGCAAGACAGCTACCCACTGCCGAGGATACAGACTCTATTGGACCGCGCAGGAGGGCACCGTGTGTATTCTACGTTAGATGCCACGGCTGCCTACTTAAACATCTCCATCGATCCAGCATCCAGGGAGCTGACGGCTTTTGCCACGCCAACTGTTTTGTGGCAATTCCGCCGCATGCCCTTCGGCATCAGCACAGCACCAGCGGTTTACAGCAGATTCATCAGCACCGCCATGAACCCGCTGGGGAGCGAGATAGCCCAATGCTATCTCGACGACGTAATATCATATAACCTGAGAGTTGCTGATCATGTGCCACAGATGCGACAGGTTTTCGAGGCCCACCGCAAGGCTGGAATCAAGCTGAAGGCAAAGAAGAGCAAGTTATTCCAGAAGAAGATACAATACCTTGGCCACATGCTGAGTAAGGAAGGTATTGGGATGGTGCCTGAGTACGTGGAGCGCATCAGGAACTGGCCGCCGCCGAAGACAGTAGCCGAACTGAATAGCGTTCTCGGCTTTTACGGGTACTACAGGACTTTCATACCTGAGTACGCCGACTTGACATGTGAGATGAATGCACAGAAGAAGGCCACGAAGCTAGAGTGGACCTCAGGGATGGACGAGCAGTTCCAGCAGTTGAAGGACAAGTTCCAGAATGCACCCATCCGAGCTGTGCCTGATTTTGAAGCTGATACTCCATTTCAACAGACAACGGACTATTCAGGACGAGCCATTAGTGCGATATTGAGTCAGGTTCAAGATGGCGCTGAAAGGTTGATCGCCGCCATGGGACGCAAGACGACTGGAGCGGAGCAGAGATATCCCTTGTGGAAGGGGGAAGCCTCCGCAGTTATTTATGGCATCAGAAAGTTTCGGACGATCCTGAGCTTCAAGCCGTTCCAAATAAATACGGATAACAGCGCCCTCAAGCAGTTGAAGTCACTGAAGAAGAACACTGGCATGATGGCCAGGTGGACAGAGGAGCTGGCTGGTTACGAGTTCCGTGTGGTTCATCGGCCGGGAGACTCAACACCAACGCCGACGCGTTAAGCCGGCGTACCAACGCTGATATGCCAGACCCGACAGCCGAGGAAGAGGCTGAGCAGGAGGAGTATGTCGGAGCTGTGGCAGACGAGCCCGCCGACGAACTTCCCCGCAGCAGAGAACGGTATAGAGACAGAGTATACCGGCATCAGTTAGACGACCCCATTTTAGAAAAGGTTCGTAGATGGATTGGACACGACCGGCGTGCACCAGATAAGGCAACCTTACGTGGAGAGAGTAGGGACGTGCACCGGCTGGCCGAGATTTTTGACACTTTGAGGATCGCAGAAGATGGAGTTCTAGAGCAGGAGATACAGACCTTCACAGGGAAACGACGCAGGATAATGGTTCCTTTGTCCCTGAGAGAAGAGGTGTTCAATCACTCCCACAGAACGACCACTGGAGCGCACTTTGGCATGCATTCCACGATATCAAAGTTTTTGAGGAATTTCTACTATGTGGGACATCAAGCAGACATCCGCCTGAGGATCGCCGTCTGTCACGACTGCGTCCAAAAGAACATCAAGGCCAACATCAAGATAGGAGCGCATGTGCCCATCCAAAATGGGTATCCTCTGCAAACAATCTACATGGATGTGGTAGGCAAGTTCGACACAACACCAGAAGGATACAATTTTATCCTGACACTGCAGGACGGATGGTCGCGCTTTGTTCAAGCGTACCCCTTGAAACAGAAGACCGCTGATGAGGTCGCTACGACAATAATGGACAAGTTTATCTTCACTTTTGGATGCCCGCAGGCATTCCACAGCGACCAGGGGAAAGAGTTCTGCAACACCATCATGAAGATGCTCTTGCAGAAGCTCGGTGTCAAGCACGAGCTAGGCCCCGTGGCAAACCCCCAGAGCAACCTTATAGAAAGGTGGCACCGGACCATGGAAGAGACGCTGAGAACCGTGATCCAAGGACAGGAGACTTCATGGCCAGAATATCTACCCGGAGTTGTCCTGGCATACAACACAAGGATCCACAGCACCACCGGCGTGACCCCCTTTCTCGCCTTCCAGGGTAGAGAAGCTACTCTACCCGCGGATTTGATTTTGCGGTTACCAAACCCCGACGATGACAAGGATATTCCCACAGCAGTGAGAAATTTGTTGGATAGATACACGACCATGTATGAAGCCATGGCGAAGAGTCAAGCAAGCACCATTCGAAGAAATGCTTTGCAGTACCACAACGATCGCGAATTTAGAGTAGGCGAAAAGGTTTTCTATTTGGCACCTAACCATGGTAAAGCGAAGAAGAAGATGACCAAACATTGGAGTGGACCATACTTAATTACCAAGAAGTGTGCCGACGTTTTATATAGAATCCAGACAATACCAGCGGGAGAAAAGGAGGACTTGGTTGTTCATGTTGGTCGGTTAAAACCATATTACCCCCCAGCAATGACAGATGGAGACCCAACTTCTCCCCCAGAACCATTTGAAGAAGACGGAGACGAAGCAGGGGAACAAATCCCCTTGAATCCAGAGAAGCATGCGAAGCCGCCTAATCCAAGAGTTGATTTCTCAAATGGGGATGACAGCGATGAAGAGGGAGGACCACCCAACGTACCGGGAGGAGCACCGCCACCACCGCCCAACATTGACCCCCTCAACCTTCCCCTACCGGACACACCACCATCCAGATCACCAACGATACAGCGCACACCGCGCAGAGATCAGAGTGAAAAGAGAGGGAGGGAGAGAGATTGATCTTGCGAGCCTTCAGGTTCCGGCATCCAACGGAAAGATGCCAAGCGAACCCCCGATAGAGAGAGAAGCCCGAGAAGAGACTCGCCCCCACAGACACCGCGCCGAGATAGAGAGCGCGAGCGAGCCACATACACATACCCTTCCACACCCCGGGTAGAGAAGCGCGCTCTAAGCGACAATGAGGAGCCGTACACGGACTCACCCGAAAAAGGGGAGAGGGCTAAATCTGGAGGCAAGAAACAGAGGAGTGGGACACTTTGGCAACAGCAAGTGGAAGAGAGCAAAGAGGTGTTGGAAAGCTCGGACGAGGAAATGGACCCGCCAGCAGTGGCGACACTTGCGCAGACAATCAGAATCCCCGTCAAACGCGGAGCAAAGTTGCCACACAAGGGTATGAGAGAAAGTGCGGGCCATGACATATACTGCCCCGCCCACACAATCCTTCCCCCTGGAAAGCAGACTTGCATCCCCCTCAAGCTACACACTCGTGTACCCCCCGGATATTTTCTCAAGTTATTCGGCCGTTCAAGCATAGAACGGGAAGGAGTAATTCTACTAGCAGGATTAGTGGACAACGACTACACCGGCGAGATACAAGCAGTCTTTTGGAACCTCAGTACCGAAGCAGTGGAGTTCAACAAGAATCAACGAGTTTGTCAAGCGGTGATCCTAGAGACTCGCGAGGTGGAATTTTATCATGTTGATAACCTTCCTACCACTGATCGCGGTGCTAACAGCTTCGGTAGCACCAACTAGTGAGGCTTACTCACTCGACATTATAGATTGCACAAACCCTTCTACCATCAAGAAATTCAACAAGGAAACAATATGCAGAGCCAAGGAACCTACAGAAGAAGTTCCAGTGAAGGAGCGCTACACAATTTTGCAACGACCAACCCTGACCAAGGTATATGGATACTCCTGCGAAGTGAGGGTATCCTTATACCATTTTAAGTGCGGAGTTTGGGGCCATCTCAAGTTGCAGCAGGTACCCCAAACAATGAGGCACGAGGAGATTACTGCAGAAAATTGCCGCCGCATGTCACTGGTCCAGGAATATCAAATTTCTGGCTACGGTGACCCGATTAAAGTGAAACTTAACCGCACTACATATGTTTGGCAACCCTAGCCGGATCCCTGAAGATGGAAGATGACAAGATCACCTGCATTGGGCAGACCATCCACTACAACACCCTGAAGCTAGCCGAGTACCAGATTCTACTTAAAGAAGAGACATTCCTGGTTAGTAACAACAAGGTAGAGAGCGAAACAGATCATTTATCCCTACCGTGTCCATATCATAAAGGGGAGTGCATCACTGGAATATCAACGACAGTTCCTGCACTCTACAGATGGTCAACACCATCAACCCCCTCACCACCATGGACACCTATTTAGTGGACCACCAACAACAAGTTTTACTCAACACTACAGGCGCAATGAAGTTAATGCATTGCCCCTTCAATGTCCTGACCACGGACCACAACGGGATTTACCTGGGCAAGACCAGCGAACTCAGCAGACTCGCCACCATCGACCCCGGACAGATAGATGTTAACCTTCAAGCTGCATTAAACTTAAATTATTTAGCCTATAGTATGCGCCAAACCTTCAGCCAACTAGATGTTACACTACGGAAGACCATATGCGAGACCCATTACCACGGAGAGGCAAACCAACCGGTCCTGCTACACGAGCAGACCTATGGACTCTTGAAGGGAGATCTTTTGATGACCTTCCAGTGCACCAAGAGGACCCAGAAGATCAAGGATGACGTCAACTGCTATCAAGATATACCTTTAGATCCTGGTGGCTATGCAGATGCTGCAACTAAATATTATAAGTTGCATTCTACAAGGGTAACATGTTCGGCGACCTTCCCCCTAACCGTCAAGTCTAAGGAAGGCTGGGTACAGCTGACCCCCGCCATCATCAAGACTCAGGCCCCCATGGAGATGACCATCGACACCCCTCTAGTTAACTGGACGGGTTACAGCCATGGAGGAATCTACACGGAAAGAGAAAGAGCTGAATGGTTACACACCCTCACCTTCCCCTCCTACACCGAAGCAAGCCTCAAGGAGATCACCTACGGACTCTGCATTGGAGACGGAAATTGTAACCAACTTTCTACCAACAACCTACCCCTGTACACCCTTGATAATCTAGTGCCCGACATGGAACGCGAAATTGACTTATGGAGCAGCGTCAAGAGCTGGCTCCATGAATATGGCGATTTAATGGCATTTGCATGCCTGGTCATCCTAGGGCTAAAATTTATTACTGATCTGATATGCATCACCCTCACATTTCTACGTGTAGGCCCTGGAGCCGCCATCGCCCTAGTTGCCCACCTTTACCTTTATAATAAGCATTCCTACCAGAAGCTTATGAGAAAGAAGAAGGCCGATACCAGAACTGAGAGACGAGAACCTACTACAGCAGCAGAGACAACGTCGCTATTACCAACGAAATCAACCCCGAAGATACAGATGACAGAGATACAGCCTACCATATTGGATCCTGCGTCCTTGCCATCGTACAGCACTGCGACTAGATCACCTAGGATATCAACCTTAATACCATGACAGAATAATAGGTATAATTGGCCGTCTAGTCTATTGTCTTTGCCAATTTGAGCGTTATGTTATCTGGCATGTCTGTCTAGCCAGATAAAAAGGGGAGAAAATGTAGTGGGGCTTACTTGAGATACTTATAAAATAAGCAGAATGACATTTTCAATATCCTAAACGAGTGGACAGATTTTTATGAAATTAGTAGCATTTTAAAGCATTTATTTTTCTCTTTTGATTTTACTTTAATTTGCATTTTTAAGCCCACAAATGACGGATCTTGAGTTAAAATTATGAAACATTAGTACTTTTCATATTCTGTGAAATAGTATGATATTATCATGTGAGCTCTCAAAATTTTCCTAGAAATCAATATACATATTTATCTGCGCATAAATATGTACATTTGACCTTTTCATAATCTACGCGTGTAGGTTTTAGGAGATATCTAACTTATGTACTTTTATTAGAAAGGCTCCAGATATCCAGGGACGGCATCCTCAATGCATCACGGAGATTTCCCCGGCACAACTGAACGTGACTATTCGGGAAACTCAGCATACACTCCGGCCTGCTTAAATGTCATGTGCAGACCTACGTGTATCCCCAGCCATCCCTGTATGATCAGAAAACGCCCTCCAATACTCTGTAATTTTCCTATATGTATAATATGTATTCATTAATTTGTGTAAACTATATTTGTCTATTAAAAATATATCAGTTCCGCAGAAGCAGTTGTTAGTAGAGTATCAACTCCAATTTTTATGCAGCTATTACTAGCTGCCATAATTATCCAGAAACTTATAAATCCCCTGTGGGTACTTGCGAGTAGTTTTGTTCTTTAACTTATCGGAGACGTTCAACCGAAGGGAACGAGTCGCTTTGCTCTTGTATCATCTCAGCCGCAACGTTACCAACTCAACGAGTAGCGCCGTCACACCGCTCGAGGCAGGCTATCTTGGTTTTTAAAAAGTTAATAAGAACGTCCGATCCGGTACAGTCAAACTGGTGGCAGCGGTGGGATAAACTAAAGTGCTCAACAGGAGATTTACGTGGAAATTACCCCGAGGAACTACGGTAATTTCGGACAATTGTGTGCAACCAGACAGTTTGTATGAGAACTGAGGCCAGAAAGGACGAAGAATACTGCGTTTGGAAACCAGTGTGGGACCATTCTGACGCTTGGAGCACCAACTTGGTAAAGTTTTCTTTAAATTTTGAAGAACTTTCGTTAAGTTTCAACGATGGCGCAAGCTGCCGACCTAGAACAGTTGAATTTGAATCGTGCGATTCACGAGGCTCAGCTGGAAGGAGCGCCGAATGAGCAGGCTCAGCTCATTGCGCTAGGCAATACCTGGTTGGAGAACCAGCGCAGGAAGCTTAACAAGCAGAATTTCCCTCGTTTTTGTAACCGTGCAGGAGAGGACTGGGACGGCCACAAGACGAGGATGCAGAACGCGTTTAAAATCGCTCGTCATCATCCATCAGACCAGGAGGGCAGGAAAGGCCAATACGCAAGTAGTTTTGTTCTTTAACTTATCGGAGACGTTCAACCGAAGGGAACGAGTCGCTTCGCTCTTGTATCATCTCAGCCGCAACGTTACCAACTCAACGAGTAGCGCCGTCACACCGCTCGAGGTGGGCTATCTTGGTTTTTAAAAAGTTAATAAGAACGTCCGATCCGGTACACTTTTCATAAATAAGGGTAAATAAATAACCTAAAATTTGCAAATAATCAATTCATTTAGTAGTATTTTTTGCCATTAAAAATTGATATTTTTTGGAGAAATAAAAAAGAAATAATTAGTTAACTTGTTTTTCTTTGTGTATCATTATTCAGTTGCCAGAAAAACATAATATAACCATCCAATAATTATGAGAAACAAAAAAATTCTTTTTCTCAGTCACTTTTCAAAACTTTGGCTCTAAAAATCTCCAGTGTTAATGGAGGTAAAATTAAAATTTGTATATTTACTTATGTGGAAATCTATAGATAACAAGGACATATACATTTTTTAATGATTCATTGAGAAATACGGGCTGCAGATGCTAAAAAATACTTTTTCGAGGGTCATACTGTATTTAACATAAAGGTACTCTTCAAATAAAAGTAAACTTGATATAAAGGTGCATTTCATATAAAATCATGTTTTTTTCTTCAAAATATTTTCAAAAAAATCTTCCAAAGAAGGTGTCTTAACTTTTTGGCTTCTTATTCAGAATAGCTAGCCGTTGCTTTTAGTATGTAGTAGATGTAAAATTTTCCATAGAATTCAGATATGCAATCGTTTTTTTTGTAGACCTTTTATTTTTGAAGTAATTTAAGTTTTTTTTTTTAAATAATTAAGTCGGTTTTAAGGTACTAAAATGCAACAAAATAAAAGAAGAAAATTGCCAGTATGAACAAAAATAGTAAGATCTTTAATTTGACACCTTACTTTTTAAATTCTGTTGAGTAGTTATTGAAAAAATCTATTTTTTTAACCTCGTTTTAATCAAAACTTTAAAGTGATCGCGAAGCTAATTTTTCAAATTGCTTTTTTATTTACCTTTTCTTATTTTTTAAGTAATTTTCATTGAATAATGCCTTAAAAATTCCACTAAGTTAGAAATAAATTAATTAAGGATGCCGAGATCCACTTCTCACGAAAATACCACAACAATCTATGCACTTATAAGACTAAGGAAAAATCACCCTTTTCTTTGCTTACACATAAAAACAACGAAATTTATACTACAAAAATTTTGTTGTACTACATCTCTTTTGAAATAAATTTTCAAACTTGGTTTACAATTAAATATAAAACCTGCCTTAATATCGTACAATCAGTTACCAAATATTGATATATCTATGCAGGTACACTAACATATGAAAAATTGTTAAAATCTTCAGAAATTACATGATTTAAGAATAAAATTGGGCAAAAAGAATAAACAAATATCATTTGCTATACATAACTAGCAAAAAAATTAGCAGTCTTACTAAACGTTTTCCATGAACAAAAGCAATCTTTTTTTTGTCCCAATTATCGGAAAAGAGTAAAAATTTTCTAAATACCTGCCTATATTTAAACCCTAGATATTCCAAATTTTGTTTTTTATTTAATTTTTTTTAAAGCCTTAAATTCATATTCCTACAATCAATATACATAAGTTTCAACTAAACATTATTTAAATGAAAATCCATATAAAAAAAACATTCAGGGCCCATTATTTTAAGTAGTCGTCTGTTTCATTCAACAGAGTTGGGGATTTAAAACGAAAAGGTCGTCAATTAAATAAAATCTGGATAATATATAAGTTGATTTTAATTAATTTTTATCCAGTAATATGACTGTTTCATTCACACAGAGTTGGGTCTTTGAAACAAAAAGGTTGTTAATCATTGAAAATCTTGAAAACATAGATCATGCTTTTCAAGGACGTCCAAGCATTTTTAATGGGGGGGGGGGGGCGGTGAGGGGTAAGAATTAAAAATTACAATTCCTGGGATGCCTACAGCACCACCAAGTTCATTTTGGGGGGAGAAATCTTTATGTCATAGAGTTAGTGACGTCTAAGCTTTTTTATTTTAAGGGGGGTAAAAATAAAAAATTTTGGGGATGCCTACCTCTTTATCCTCCACCCCCTAGGACGTCCCTGGTGATATTATGTAAAATCTCGACAAATTGGTTAAACAAGTTTATTAATTTATTGATTTATTATCATACAGATTTTGTTTATAAACCCAACTTATATTAGCCGTTTGCGTTGCCCTCTTTCTTTCTTCGTCCCCTCTCTTACCTGTCATAGTACAAATGGTACCAACGGATTTTGTTAAGTTGAAATATAGAAACCAAACATTTTTTAATATTGTAAAAGTGTTCAGTGTATTTTAAGTTATAAGTTTGGACCAATATAGGACAATTTCAATAACTATGATAAGTAAATAATTGTATTCCCATAACTGAAAAGACATGTTATTTTATTCCCTTTTTTGTATATATTAATTGCTTATTATTAGTATTAAAATAAAAGCCTTGCTTTAATTATTGTACATCCATATTTAACAGACTTATATATAAATTTATTAAAAGAATAGAATTTGTGTGTTCTTTATTCTATTCCATGTTTTGAAGAATAAACTTTAATAAAATCAAGTTCTGTGGTGTCCGTACTCTGTCTGTGTGTATGTGTGTGTGTGTTTAATTCAACCTGCTGTACTCAAAAAACGCCTATCTTAGAAAACACTTATAGCAAAACCTTTAATTAATTCACATTTTAAAGTTTGTTTCTTTTAAATATCTTCTATAAATTTTAATTAATTAATTAAATATAATCTAAGCAAGAATTTTACCCCAAAATAAAATAAAACCTTAATGTCTGTAAAACCTTCTCAATTGATAATAAAACTTTAAAATCCCCCAATTATGTGGGGGCCTATTCGTATTTTTAGCTCTACAGTATGATTCCAAAAGAGAGTACAAACACACAGACAAACATCCTGTTACTTTATTAGTAAAAGGATGTTTGTGTGTCTGTATATTTGTACCAAAGGATCTCGCTAACTGCTGAACTGATCAGGTTCTCCTTAACATGGTAGATTCTCATAGGTCCCGGGAAGATTTATAACTATTTTGGGGGAGGGTACCACCACCTTCCTAAGAGAAATCACAAGAAATCAAAAAAATTTATGTTTCTTGATTTAACAAAGAGCATTCAATGAAACATAAATGTCAAATGCAACATAGACATATTTTAAATATAAAAAAGTATTTAAAGTGCCACTAGAGGCCTCTAGGGGCGTAGCCACTAGTTAGAGATAAAAAGCTTGGACTTTATCTTAACAATTTTTAATAAATGAATGTGTCTTTATACAAAATGAATATAATAAAGTCATATTAATGATATAAAAATATATTCTTATTAATATATTGATTGCTAGATATAAAACAATGCTTTGCTTTTTAAAATGTTTTTTTAAAGCATTTTCTGAGATATGCATTTTTTGAGATAGGCGTTAAATAAGATGATACAATATTGATGGTCCCGAGAATAGCTTAATTTTATAGTTTCAATTATAATATTATCAATTGCCTGTATGTATCCTGTTATATTACATTTTATCATACATATACAAAGCAATTAACTGATTTCAAATGATTTTTAACGTCACATATCTAAAGCCATGTAGATATGTAGATATTCATATAAATTTTCAAATAAAGGGAAAAATGAAAATCCAGGTACCATTATCAATGATATTCATTACCATATATGGCTTTATTTCTGTGACCATTGGAAGAAAATTTTTAATCTATCCGTAGATTACAATTTCAACATTTTTTGGTTAGTTTAATAGGGTATGTAACAAAAGCATTTATTTTACTATAAATTTGCAAGTAAACTTCAACTAAAAGATTGTTATTTGTCGATTTTGATAGGTTTTTAGGTATGTATAATAAAACACAAAATACAACGATGTTTTCAAGGGAATAAATTCGTTTTTTTAAAGTTTGATTTATTTTTAAATGGGAAGTATTTAAGACTTAATTCTCAAAATAGTACTCTTAAAAAACATTGATCAGTGACATATATCAACTTTTTTCCAGCTTCGTGAACACTTTAAACCTAAATATTTTCTCTCACAGGCATAAAAAATATGTGGTTATATATGACTTTAGAATGAGAAAAATATTACGAATCCATTCTAAGCAAAATTGAAAATGTTTTATAGAATTATAATAAAACATATAAGTTTATTTTAAGAATCATAATTTTCGGCTTAAAAGGGTTGACTTGAACAAAACCTAAACAAATTTACAGACACTGTAACATATATTTTTTAAACACAAGAAACAATAATGCATTTTTAACTGCATTGTTTTAAAGTTTATAAATAGATTGAAGCATATTTGTTCATAATTTTTCATCACTATTTTATTGTAGTATCTATTGTATATATTGTATGAACATTATCCTTTTTTTTTGTCAATTCTATTGGTTAAGTTTTGAGTTGAAGCTTCTTGATTTGTCAATTTTTGAGATTTGTTATTGGCTAGTTTAATAGTTACAATTCAGTGTTGCCTGTAAAAATATAATATTTTAGGCTATTTTTATTTTTTAAAGTTTTTACTTTTTTTCAATTTTGCTTAGAATGGATTCGTAATATTTTTCTGATTCTAAAGGTATATATGAACCCATATTTTTTATGTCTGTGTGAGAAAATATTTAAGTTTAAAGTTTTTATGAAACCAAGGTTAAAAAAATAGATTATTTCAATAGTTACTCAACAGAACTTAAAAAGTAAGGTGTCAAATTAAAATCTTACTATTTTTGTTCATACTGGCAATTTTCTTCTTTTATTTTGTTGCGTTTTAGTACCTTAAAACTGACTTAATTATTTTTTTTTAAAACTTAAATTACTTCAAAAATAAGAGGTCTACAAAAAAAAACAATTGCATATCTGAATTCTATGAAAAATTTTACATCTACTATGTACTAAAGGCACCGGCTAGCTATTCTAAATAAAAAACAAAAAAGTTAAGACGCCTTCTTTAAGAATGAAAATCTGTTAAACTTTTAGGAAAAATCTTGGCTCAGTAATTTTTGTCATAGATATACTAGTCATAAAACATATGTCATAAAAGTACACTTACTGCCAGCCGCCAAATTTCAAAACAGCTATAGACCAAAAAAAATTTTTATTTAGTCTTTTATTGTGATCAGAAACATATAAAAATATTAATTGGTGCCTAAAACCGAAATTGGTTGTTTCTGTTATTTGCCGTTTTTTTGAGATGGTCAGAGAAAGTAATTTTTTTGTTATAAGAAATAAAAGTTCCACCTACAATTTAGTGATCCTAGCTTTTAAATTGGCTGCTCTACAGCTGTTTTGATATTTAGCGGCTGGCGATAAAAAGTGGCTTAGGAATGGCCTGACCACTCTGACTAGAAAAAGTAATTTGCTCTAAATATGCACAAGAACTACCAGAAAAAAAAATTATGTCTCCAACTGTAACAGGAGCCGATATAGAGTGGGGGGGGGGGGTCAAATTAGCCCCCACCCCTCCGATCTATTAAGGTGGGAATTAGGGCCCGATCTGTAAGGGTTAATAATGTGTAAAAAAAAATTTTGAAACTATTATTTCACATTGCTTATTAAAATTCAAAATAAATAAATAAATTATACATATATATATATATTAGTTATATTAGCACTTGGGTATCATTCTATCAATTCTTGCTCCATGTTAATAGAATATTGATTTTGTACTTTGTAGAATTTTGCATTTAGGTGTTTTATCAATTCTGTAAAACTACCAATGGAATATTCTTAACTATGCAGTTTCCAAAAAATAATCACTGTATTATTGTTTTTCTATAGGTTTCTTTTTTTAATGTGTAAATCTGCGCAGATTTACACATTAAAAATTCGGTTTGATAGAAAACCACTTGTTATGTTTTCTTTATTATCATTTTAGAAGCAGAAATGCACTCTGCCGTGTTTTTATATAGGCAGCCGCCAATTTCCTTTTAACTGAACTCTAATGGTTTAGAGCAATAGCCAGTAGGAGCTAGCTGCCAATTGATTAATTAAATTCAGTGATAGTAAAAGTTGCAATATATCTTTTGAAACTAGGCCGGAACCTAATTTATTGCCAGGTTTCCTATCCCTTGTCCCTTAATTTTATAAAAATTTTCCCAAACCTGTAGGAAAAAACTCCTAGAGACAAGGTCTGAAGCCACAAGTAATTTATAATTATTTTAGGTTAAGGAAGGAATCCTCACAAAAAGATATCCATGGTAAGCATTTATACAAAAAAATGTATTTAAAGGAAGCCTGCAAGAAATTCAGCGCTCTAACTGCTGAAAGACTGCCACAAGTAGACCCCATACACAAAATTTGAAGCCTCAAGCTTAAATAACAAAAAAGTTATGGACCTTCAAAAACGGCATTTTGTGTTACATGAAAATTTTGAAAGAAATTCAATGCTTCTATGAAAATTTTCTAAAATTAACTACGTGGCCGAGAAGCAAAATAAAATCCCATCTTTATCATATTTTTAGGTTGCCAGTAACCAAACATATTTTGTTTAGCATTTTAATTATAATTTTCACTGATAACTGAGAAAAAATTAACTTTTTTTTACATCATTTTAATAGAGCCCACTGCTTGGTAATTAAAATCCCTACATCCCCGATAGGTGGTGATGTGTAGCTGAAGCTGTAGTTTTTTTGACCAATAAAAATATGTCAACAAATAAAAACAAAAATAAAATTATTTTTTAAAAACTGCAGTGGTTAGTTGTCAATAAAAAGACTTATTTTATATTTGATTTCGTCAGCTTTAATATTATACAGAATATCTAAAAAAAAACACGACAATATTTACAGAACAGCAGACAGGTTTCATATCAGTATGGCGTCGTAAACAAATATTACAGATATTTCAACTTTTTAAAAATTGTGATAAAGTAGTTTTATTTGAAGTAAAAGATAAATAAGCTAAAAGTAATATTTCTAATCAAGTAGTATACTGTGAAGTTTATTTGGGTAGGGAAAGATAATGAACTGTTAAATACGGATAGTTTTATAAACTCATGCATTTATTGATACTTCTGAAATACTTTTAATTTAATGTAAACATAATCAGTGAATAATTATCGTCTATTGTCTTATCCCTTAAGATCCCTGGTTGAATGTTGGCTAAATTATTTTTACTTTTTAATCTCTCGTGTTCGGGAGGACTATCAATTTATCTCATGTGACGTACATACATAATTTATGCCTACATGGGCCGTCCCTATAAAAATATTAGGTCACTCCCTAATACAATTAAAAATAATATAGAGATATTATTGGTTCTTTTATATTACTGTTGGCCAATTATAATTTGTTTCCTTCAAAATCGGCCAATATGTTGTTAAAAATTCTTAACATTATTAACATCTTTCTCTAATTTTTAGAAAAGTTTTTGAAATTTTTAAATTCATTTAGTAGAAATAGAGTATTCCTCTAATTTTGTTTTATATGATTATTAACTTAAAAGAGAAAAAAAGAAGAGGGGGGTGGGGGAGTAATACTGTTCACTTATTTACCATTTGTGTACAAAAAGTTACTCTTATAAAAAGGAACTGGTTGTATTCATTACGATAAAAGCTTAATAAAGAAAATTTGTTACTTTAAAGAAGGAAAATTTATATGGTTTTGGAGAATCGTTAGGAGACATTTAACCCATTAGTGCCGAGCGCCACTTTTATGGGCCGATCGAGCTGAAAGTTTCAGGGAAGCTTTATAATGGTCAAAACGGAATTCGTATTTTTTTGTTTTGCTCTAGTGGCGTGCACAGGAAAGTTGCAATAAAACCCGGTTCGGCGTGAGTAAAAAAACCTTGCGGCATTAATAACCGTTTTTGGCCCTTTTTGGTGCTTTCCCCCGGCATTAAAGCCCGTTTGCGACCTAAATACCCGGTTTTTTGGCGCGAAAAGTTAAAAATGTAATTTCTGAACGCCCAAAGTGAGATGAACACTTTTTAGAACTTTGATACGATCCGTAATTGAAAACTACACAACCTCATGTAATCTATAGAGCTACAACTAACATACAAAACAATTTATATCACATTTAAGATTTTGGCTATAGGTGCCGCCGTTTTCGGTTAAAAAAGCCCATTTCGAAGAAGTTTTAAAACTTTTGCTAATATTTGTATTGATAATAATGGGAGGGATATTGATAATGTAATTTTTCAACGTCCAAAGTGAATTATAGAGTAGCAACTATTCTAGTAGTATCAGTAATTGACAAATATATAAAAAAATATAATTTTTATTGATAAAGGAAAGACTAGAAAAGACTTATCACATATCTTTGGCCTAAAGTATTTAAAAAATATCACAAACAAAAGAATAGAATAATACAGTAATATCAAGATAACAAAAATGGCCTAAAACCATCAAATTTGCATAGAATACTGGTTAGTTACGCCCCCATCCTGTGGGGAAATGTCAAGATAAGCAAAATGGCCTGAAACCATCAAATTTACATAGAATACTGGTTAGTTACGCCCCCATCCTGAAGGCGATGACAAGATAATGAAAATGGCCTAAAACCATCATATTTACAAGTAATAATAATTGATTTTTCGTGTGTTATGCCCCCATCCTGTAGGGCTATGACAAGATAATCAAAATTTAAATAGTATTGTTTTTTTTTGAGAGAAAAAAACATATCCCCCCCCCCCCCCCACCCCTTACAAATATTTATGTAATAAAGTCTAAACCAAGATATATCTATCTATCTGTCCATCCATCCTTTTATTTATCTATCTAACAATTGTTGATTATCATTGGGAATCTACTTAAATTTATCGGCCATTGTCTTATCCCTATATATCAGTCTATCTATCTATCCATCCATCCTTTTATTTATCTATCTAACAATTGTTGATTATCATTGGGAATCTACATAAATTTATCGGCCATTGTCTTATCCCTATATATCAGTCTATCTATCTATCTATCTATTGATCCTTTTATTTATCTATCTATCAATTATATTTATCATTGGGAAATAAAGAAATTTTTACATTTGAAGAGAATAATAAATGATAAAAAATATCTAATATATCTAATGGTTGAAAAGTTAACCCATTAGTGCCGAACCGGGCAATAAAACTTTCGGGTATTTTTACTCACGCCGAACCGGGCCTATATAGAACGTAAAAAAAACGATAAAAAAATCATATAAAAAATAATAATTTGAATAAAACGATTTCACAAATGAATGTAGTTGCCAATAAACTTTAAATTTCACGAAAAAAATCACTAACTTTACTTCATAAACAAAAAAGTTAGAAGGGGTATTTTAAATCACCTTGTTTTTTTTGGTTTACCCATTTTCGATGAAAGATTGTGGCCGACCTAATAGATAGAAACGCTTCTCTCTGGGGGGAATTGAAAAACAGCGCAGTAAAGGATAGGCTCATGCGAGCATGATTCAATCCTGAAACTGAAAACCAGTTTTTTTTGGCATTTTCTGGAACCGGGCGTTAAAAGCCGGTTCGTCACTAATGGGTTAATCATTATACATGTTTTAAATTAACATGATATATTTTAATGCTTCACTACTAATATTAAAATATTTCAGAGTACAGAATGAAAACAATGAATGCTTTTTTCTTCAGTGAATGTATTTAGAGGTATAGATTTTTACTAAACATCTTTTTAGTAACAAAGCTACTTTGTAGTTTATGTTTCTCAATTTGTCTGTAAGAAATTGTGTGTGAAAGATAGACGTGAACATGTGTGAATATATGTGTGAGTTTTCAGTTCATAATTAATTACTTGGTCTTGCAGTCCATCAGTAATTCTTGGCCGTTCATTTTTTTTAACATTGAAAAAAATTATTTTTTCGAATGCTATCTTTTCTAATAGATGTCTGATTTTCTTTGGACATCTATGATCAGCATTTACTCTGCATCTTTCTTGGTCTGTCAGTCATTTCTTAAAACTATTGTCATTTAGTTTATATTGAATAAAAAAGATTATTTGAACTTCTTTTCAAGTATTTTTTTTCCTAATGTTCTTTCAAGCTCAAGAATGCATTATGACAGAGAAATACTTAATCTAAACTTTTTGTTGTCACTTCACCACACCATAAGACAGAATACTGTTCAAAAATCATAGAATTGATAAAACAGATTAATTAAGATTAAGATTGTGCGCTTCGTATGTCTAATAACAAGTCCATTTCGAAAAGGTTAGGCATTAATTTTTTTTCTTCAAAACTGTAAGTCTGTCTATATACATACATATATCACTATTGTACCTGTGGCTATGACGTAACATGAAGGTGATAGGTTTAAATCGCAACAAAACACCGCTTCATAACTAATGATGTTAAAAATGGTTCCTACAGCTGCTATGCCAGGTGTGCAACATAAATACTTAGAGTAGCGAGAATACCATGCTCAGTTACGATTTATAGACAAAGGTCATGCAATCAAAGAGTTGGTTATTTAATGGGTGTTACCTTACTTAATACCCTGGCAAGCACGTTGCATTACCATGTGCAATTGAGTCCGTTCGTTTGCAATTCAAACGCAGAGTATGTTCAAAAAGACCAAAATTTAAAAATGAAATAGCATAACACCCAGGCTAAACTCAAAACATAAGATAATGGAGAACCCAATCAGTTGAGTAGCTATGGAAATCTTAAGCTATAAACAAAATAACTTACTATCTTATATAATAGGATATCAAATGATGTTTAGGATAAGTATCTTTGGGAGAGGGCGAGTGTGACACTATTAGAAACTAAAAGTCATAGGAACCTAAAAAGAGTTACAGAACTGTATAAAGTCCTGGCAGTATTTTAAAAGTGCCCCCCCTCCCACTTACAATGTGTGCTTTGTACGCCACTTGGTGAAACCGCCACCCGATATTTAAAAGGAAAAAAAATTAGCTTGTTCCAACTGAATAAAAATTGTCTATTTTATTGAGACATAGCAAATAAAAAAACCTTAACTTCAGCGTTCTTATCCTGTTAAATCTTGAATCACATAACTCCAGGGTTACTTAGTATTTGTGAACTCTTACTTTTCCTCCTATGATTTTAGCAAAATTTACAATAAGATTTTGAGAGGATTAATATTTAAGGATGGCAATCCGTCAAAGAGAGGGGTAGGTTCCTGTTAAAATCCGTAAAAATGTGTGTTTTAAGGCTTAAAAATAGTAGTAGAACGAAAATATTCACTAAATATGTGTATTTATTACCTATTGAAAAGAACTAGACATTAGACTGCCCAAAAATCATGAAATTTTAAATCCTTACTATATCAATTTGCGGATACCTTGAAGTTGTTACCGGCTCAAAAGTAGACCTTTTAGTGAAAACTAGACCTCTCTACAATGAAAATCGATCTTGAAATTTCAATCTTAAGCTTTTTATCAAAAACTTCATATTTTCATGAATTTAACAAGAAATAAGTAAAGAACTGCCAACCTAAAATAATGTAACAAGAGTTCAAATATTAAGCAATCATAAAAAGTAGACAGAACTGCCATTCCTACCGAATAATTCCAAAAAACATCTAAAAACATTGTTTTTTTTTAAACTGATAATTTGTGTAAGAAATTTGAGTTAAAACAGTAGTTATAAATCTTATGAGAAGAGAAATGATGAAAAACTCTAAAAAATCTACATTTTAAAGACATAAAATAGGAAAAAGAGTTTTTAATAAATTTCATGTCTCAACAGACATTGTCGCCAATAAAGAGACAATTTATTTAAATAAGACATTAAATGAAGGTAAAAAAATATGTAAAACACTTATTCTCATATCCAACTTTAAAAAAAAGGATACTAATAAAAAAATTAATATTGCAAAAAATAATTCCCAAATTATTGTAATTGTACATAAAAAAATTTAATACTTTCTTTCTTCATATGTTTATTCCTGGTGATTTTAATATTTTATTTCAATGTTTGTAAACAAACAGACAGAAAATTTGATGTTTTGCTTTATATCTTATGTAAGGCTATATTAATTGGGGAAGAAAGAATGAAAATAAAAATGCATTTGACGAGATAGCGATAGATTTTTTCTTAAAATCAATTATAGGGCTAAAATCTACAAACAATGCATAACCTATTTTTACTTAACGCACATTGAAAAGCGATTTAGACCTTTATTTGGGCCACACTAATAGACATAGACAAAAGTTTTTTTAAAAAGTTAAAAAGTTAAAGATAAATTTTTATCATTCTACTCCTGTTTTTAAAAGCAAAGCTTTTCTACAATTGGGGTCGGTCCGTATGTCTGAGATAGATAGCTTTTATTTGTTAATTTAGGCATATTCAGGGCGACCACCGCCTTTTTGATATTAATATTGAAAATAACATACTACAAAAAAATTACAATGAACACAATAACGTACATTTTTTGAAAAAATAACGTACAATAACGCACCATAAAACACATGTACATCTATAATACAAAGTAGTACGATGTCTGTCTGTCTGTCGGAAGCTTAAGATCTCAGTAACCACTGAACCGATTGGGCTCTACTCTTCAGGGAATATACCTACTGGTCCTGGGATGGTTTTAAGCTATTTTCTTGGGGGGTGGGACACCCCCCCCCAAAAAAAAAAAATATCCCCATAAAAAAAATTCTTTTTTAAACAGAAATCAAAAAAGGAAAGTTCGACTACCCCGCTTACCCCCCCCCAAAAAAAAAAAAAAATTTCCTCCCCCCTAAAAATCTAAATAACACCTCTTGATTAAACCTCTTGGGGCAAAGCCTGGGTGTTAACTACCCCCCCTTAATTACCTCCCCTAAAAAAATTTACCCCAATTTAATCATATAAATAGTACCAACTAATAATGAGGTTTATATTCATTTATTTAAGTAGGATTAAATATTCCAGCATCTTCGCCCCTAGCCTCTAGGGGCATCGCCAAAAGAGGTATTTTAAAGTTTTTCTTAAAGGGAGTTTCCCCACATCACTTACTTGTTATATTTTACAAAAAGAAAAAGAATTTTTTTTTTTGGAGGGGCGGATTCTTTGCCTAAAACCACAACAGGACCAGTAGGTATATTACCTGAAGAGTAGAACCCAATTGGTTCAGCGGTTACCGAGATCTTAAGCTTAAGAAAGACAAATAGATAGATAGACATCGTTCTACTTCGCATTTTAGAAAGTAGTATCTCATTCCTATATGTACAAGAAAACATAAATATCAACTAAAAATTATCTTGCTAACTGATGAACAAATATCATACTCTTTTAAAGTTTAACTTTGCATATGTCCTGATAAGGTTTGTAATTGGTTTAGAGGAATTTTTTTTTATATTTACTGAAATGCTTAATTAATTTTTTTTATTTAATTGCAGCTTCATTATGACATCATAAATCCAAGGATAAATTGGTAAAATGGCGCGCGAAGCGTGGAGAATTTTTTTTGTAGTTTTTATGAAATACAAATGTAATTAATGATTACTAAAACTAATCATACATTACAGAAAAATGTACAATAACGTATGCTGAAATGTTCATATTGTACACAAAAATCAATAACGAACAAAAACGTACCAAAAAACCTAAAAAGGGTGTTCAATATGAACATATTGAACATAACGTACATAGTGGTCACCCTGCATATTATAACTGTCCTATTGATTTCAAACTTTGCATGATGATTCCTGTAGTAGTTAGGTACGATTTAGAAAGCGTAGCAACACTATAATCAATCCAGAATGTCTGTGTGTCCATTTAATTAAAACTAATGTTCTTGGTTTTTTCTATAATTCACTTCCGAGAATCAAACCAGATTTTAAAAGATATTATATATAATGATGTTAATCTTTGCCTTCAAAAAGGGGGAGTTGAAAGAAAAAACTCAAGACGCTAATTTTAGCCTACCAATTAAGAATCTGAATCCGCTATAAAAAACGGATTCCAGATTCGGATTCCAAAATTGGCCAAAAATTGGGCGGATTCCAGATCCCGGATTCAGATTGCCAACCCTAATCATAAAGCTTTTTACTTACACAATAAACCAAATATTAGACATAAACCTAGTATATTCACTAAAAAATACCAAGGATCAATGCTTGAAGCTGTTTAGAATCATTAAATCTCGTTCGTGCATAGTCCTTTTTTGAGTTTGTGGCTGGACATAATAACAGTCTTGACTCATTCTGTTTGACAGACACAGATACACATATTACTGTTCATATATTTTTGAAAGCAAATCTTTTCTATAATTAGGGTTGGTTGGTCCGTCCGGAGCGGATAACTTTTTTGTTAATTTAGGCAACTTCTTTGTGATTTAGTTATCCAATTGCTCTTGTTTTTGGGATACTGATTCCTGGGACGACATCCTGTCTCAAGCAGTTTTTCAACTTTACTTACAATTTAAAGAAGGGGGGGGGGGGGCAGATGTGCCACTTTTTGAAACCAAAAGTAAAACGCACATGATCTCAACCCACAAAAGAGTTACAGCTATAAATTCAGCACAGCAGCTGCTTTTGTGGATAAAAATATGGAACGACGAAAACTGCTGAAATTTTTTTTACCTTTTTTCGCTAAATTAAACAGTTCTCAATCATCTGAGATAAACTTTTTTTTCTCATAAAAATTCTCTTATAGATTCACCTGACATTTCATACATGGCTACAGTCAATAGGTATAAAAAAATGTAAAGTGTCAAGTGAAAATATGAGGGAAATAAGGAAAAAAAAGGTAATCTCAGATGATTGAAAATTGTCTTTTATAGCGAGAAAAGGCAAAAAAATCAGCGGGAACAGCGGTTCCGCCGCCCTTTCTTCCCAGTTCTATATCAAGCAACTGCTATGCTAAATTTTAAAGCTGTAAATATTTTATGGGCGGAGATCATGCACGTTATACTTTTGGTTTCAAAAAGTGGCACATCCGCCCCCCCCCCATCTTTTATATTCTGATTATGTCTGTTTGTCCTACCATTTCAGAGCTTCGCTTTTATGGATAAAGTCATTCTTGTTTTTAATTAAAATGCCAACAGATTTGCTTTATTTGGTAGAAACTAGTAGTATAAATAAGGGGGGAGGCGAATGTGCCACTTTTTGAAACCAAAAGTAAATGTGCATGATCTCAGCCCATAAAAGAGTTATAACTCTAAAATTCGGCACAGCAGTTGCTTTTTTGGAGAACAATGTGGAACTGTGAAGAAACGGAAGCGGATCCGCCGCTCCTGCCGCAAACCGCCGAATTTTGTTTGCCTTTTTTTGCCAAATATATTTTAATTGTCTATTATGACAAGAAAAGGCAAAAGAATTCGGCGGTTTGCGGCAGGAGCGGCGGATCCGCTTCCGTTTCTTCACAGTTCCATATTATTCAACACAAAAGCAACTGCTGTGCAGAATTTTAGAGCTGTAACTCTTTTATGGGCTGAGATCATGCACGTTTTACTTTTGGTTTCAAAAAGTGGCACATCCGCCTCCCCCCTTTTAATCTACAAAAGGGGTAATTTTGTTTACTATGATTAGAGGAATAAGTCAATTTATCGTCCATTGTCTTATTTCCTTAGATCCAAGATTAATTATGTATCACTATCCATCGATTACTTCAATGAATTAATATTTTAGGTTGTAGTGAAGAAATGGCTGGTTAGAGTGGACCAAGAATGTCGATGATGAGAGACCCAAATCAAACAAGGGCATAAGTTTTAAGCCAAGAAAAAAACAATACGATGCAATACCTTTTTATATACCTACTTTATGTTTCTTATATTAACCACAGATAAATATTTAAGCAAAATGATTAATTCAGTGGCGTGCACATACATTCACAAGGGGGGGTTTGAACCTGATTCTTATTTTAAGGGGGTTGTTGACATCCATCTTCATCCCCTAATGCACACCACTGGATTAGTTTATCATTAGTATTGTTATCAAAGTTTAATTCAAATCACGCATGTAACTAATTAATTTAAGAAGACTTCCTATAAAATACTTTCAAAGTATTTTCCACAACTATAACTGTGGAAATACTATAATTTTTGTCGTGATTTTTATTGCATAATTAAGATTTTGTTTAAATGTTGATTTTCAACTTTTATTACCTAATGTATAATATTAATCAAAAACTAAAATATAGTTTATTACCTACGCATTTTGTAATTTTTGAAATCATTTATTATAAGCGAAGCTTTTTCTATAATTTGAATTGGTCCATCCGTCAGTACATCTTTCATACATAATGGACAGTTACCTCCTGTAAATTTAAACAGGTTAGAATTGTCCTATTGATTCCAAACTTTGCATGGTGGTTCCTGTAGTAATTAGATACGATTTAGAAAGCGTAGCAACTCTGTAATCATTACTAGAATGTCCGTAAGACCATTTTAAACATGTTACTTTTAACTTTTTTAACAACAAAGGGGGGGGGGGGTAAATGTGTTGCCAGCCACAATATACCAGCAATTTTATTTTGGGTGCTACTTCCTTAGTTTCAGAGATGATGGGGTAAAATCTTTTTGGTTGTGTCAATCATTTGAGACCATGTTAATTTTTTTTGAATTTCCCCTTACAAATTCTCATATATTAAAGTATATTTTAAATTCAGTGCTTCTTCTGTGCTTTTTAAGATATTGAAACAAAATCTGTTTAGGTCGGTCAGTTTAATATTTTTGAATAAAAAAACGCGATATTACCACCGCTCCCGCTGTTTTCTGCTGCCTAAAAAAAAAGTTGTAGGTATTGCATTTCTCACAGAATTAGGCAATTTGGAATCATTTCAGACCATGTTATTTTTTATTTTATTTTTCCTCTTACAAGCCACCCTGCGGGGACCTTCAAATTCTTGTTAATCAAGGTATATCTTAAATTCAGTGCTTCTCCTGTGCTTTTAAGGATATTGAAACGGTACCGCCGCCGTTTTTAGAAAGATATCAAAACTTGGGGTAATTAGTGATACTGTGGTATTCGGCACCCCTAGGCCATGGTTCTATGGCAACCCTGCTCCAAACTTGTGGGAGGTCCGAGGGACCTCCCCTGAGTAAGGGGGTGGGTACACTTGAACCCCCCCCCATGTATTAAAAGTATTTATAGTTTAACAATCCTATCATGTTTAATCTGATTTGCTTGTTTCACCTACCCCTTCCAGGGATGGGGGATAATTATTGCCTATTGTGTTTATTGTATGTATATAACTTTAACCTCTGATTTTAGTATTAATTATTCCAATCTATGCATTGACCATTTTGTTGTATTATAAATCAGTATCTTGTAAGCTCTGAATAAAGTAACACCCAATTAAATTCTGTTTTTTATTTGGTGATACATAGAGAAGCCCAGCTTCTCTATAATTATACTTGTCCACGTCTGTTTGCACTGCCTTAATACCCGAACTTGGGAAGCGGCTGACAAACTGCGGCTGCTACCACAATACAACTAAAAAGATTTTACCAAATTATCTATAAAACTAAGGGAGTTGCACCCAAAATAAAATTGCTGGTATGTCATGGCATAAGTCACCACATTTTACCCCCCCCCCCCTTTCTATGTGATAAAATTATCCAATTGATCTGATTTTGGAATACTGATTTCTTGGACAACAAAGTACAATGTTATAATTGAACTATCTCTATAATAAATTACTAAAAAAGTAAGTACCTATGTCCTTAAATTATATCCTGTATCAAAGCAGTTTATTAACAAATTTACATAAAATATTTTAGACTTATACATTTATATTCTGATTTTCAGTTCTGACACTAGACAAGTGTTAATGTGCATTTTCCTACTGTTTCAGTGCTTTGCTTTTATGGTTGTTGTCATCCATAAGAATGGCGCTACTCTTTTAACTAATGTTTTCGGATATGCATATTTAACTTGGACAATTTAATATTTTTTCAATGAATATAGCTCTTAGTCCTGTCTTACAAAAAGCTCTGATCAAATATCCATTAATTTAAAGTAGTAAGATTATTTGTCTGATGCTTAAGGTCTCGGAAGACTTTTTGTCTTAATTTGATGTACTTGTCAGTGAAGCTTCAAAAAGGTTTTGGGATGGCTTTAGTCTATTTTCCCAACCTAACCCATCATCCCTAAAGGCTATGTGCGTAGCTGCTGGTAACCAAATACTTCAAAAAGGATTTGTTGCCTTTTCTGAGGAGTTTTAGATAATAAATAGCCAGTTGGTCTAGAATACTCAGCTTCATAATTGGTAGCTAAATGTTAAAAGGGGTAGTTGCACAAAGTGCATTTAAACTTGAATTTAGTGAATTTTTTTTCTGTTCAATAGTTTAAACTACATCTATAGAACATAAATTTGAAAGAATTTAAATTTCCTACCAGTTAGATTTAAAAATATCAACTTAGACTTGAAAATCATATTTTTGGTATATATTCAACATAAACATCTGCCCTGTTACCCCAAAAACAGCATGATAATTATTTACTTGGGGGGGAGGGACCACCTGGAGGCCTGGAGAATATAAGAATGATTTTATCTTTAATAACCTATCATCTCAGTCCAAAGTTTTAAGATTTTTTGGATAGGCCTCCAGGTTCCGGAGCTCCAGGCCTCCAGGTGGTCTCTGTACAGGTAAAACTGAAAAATAAATATTTTTTAAGATTTAGAGATCAACTTATGAAACAAAATATGCATGTTTTTTCTTCAAATATGTGAATAGAATTAAAAAAGATGCATATTTTGCTTTATAAGTTGACCTCTAACTCTTAAAAAAATTTTTTTTTGTTTTTACCGTTCCAGAGACCACCTGGAGGTCTGGAGCTCCGGGACCTGGAGGCCTATTCAAAAAATCTTAAAACTTAGGAAAATTCATCATATAAGAATGATTTTATCTTTAATAACCTATCCTCTCAGTCCAAAGATAAAGCCTATATACCAGGTTTCCGCAAATGTGTCAGAACTCCTCTCCCCTTGATTGCTATTTATTGTAATAAAAATAATAATTTACATAATATTCTTGTTAGGTACTTTTGTTAGAAATCAGTTTTCTGAAATGCACATCATGCAACTATCTCTTTAATTGTAGTCGTAGCACCTTACTTGACTTTTTTGATGTGCAGTATCCAGTATAGCAAGCTACTATCAGATTGTTAATGAGAAGCGAGGTTACTCTTTAATTAAAAATGTCGGAAAGGGCAGCTTAACAGACATGCAAATTTGAACACATCTATGTAATAGTTAGTTTTTCTAAAAAAAAGGCAATTACCAAGGAAGTAATCATCTTTTACTAACATTCTTATGACGGATTTTGTGATTTTTTTGGTAGAGTAGTAACTTGTGATATCAGGTAAGCATTAACCCTTACAGATTGGGGGGGGGGGGATCCAAGAGCTCCCCCCTCTAGTTTTTTCAATCTCATTTTTTTTGTAGGTAAGATGGAGTGCTGTGACTTCATGACTTTTTAAGTTTAGTAATTTTACGTCGGCAAGAGTTGATTTTATTAGGATATCTGGTCTGTGTCGGTCGTGGTGTCCGGTCAAAGTCGGTTGGGTAGCACCAAAATTATAAAAAAAATTCTAAATAAATCTTAATTTCTACATTATGACTTTTGTGTATAAGGAGAAACCTAAAATTTTTTTGGTGAATACTTAGATATCAATGACCTTCTGAGAAAAGTTGTGTTATGACCGTTTGACCGCTCCCTGACCGACTTTATGACCGATTTTTGTCCGGCTTTTACTACAGACATATATCATGAATATCGTGGCTTCTATCACAGCTAGAGACCTATAATTTTTTTTGGTAAATCCTTGAGCAAACTGATAAAAATATTAATTGGCGCCACCAACCGCTGTTTTACCGCCGTAACCGCCGAAAATGGCAGTTTCCGTTATTTGCCGTTTTTCGGCGATGATCAGAAAAAGTAATTTTTTTGTTATGAAAAATAATAGTTCGTCCTAAAATTTGGTCATCCTAGCTGCAAAATTGGCCGCTCTACAGCTGTTTTAAAATTTAGCGGCTGGCCGCTAAAAAGCGGCTAAGGAGCGGCCTGGCCGCTATGACTAGTAAAAGTAATTTTCTCTAAAAATACACATGAACCACCAGAAAAAAATTTTACGTCTTTATCTGTAACAGGAGCCGAGATAGAGGGGGGGGGGCTCTTGGAGCCCCCCCCCCCCCCCCCCCCCCGATCTATTAAGGTGGGAATTAGGGCCCGAGCTGTAAGGGTTAAGTGCAAATATAAGATGAACTTTAAGTTTGTCTTAAATAATTATAAAATTTTATCTAAATTGGTCGATAAAACGCAAAAAAAATGTAAAAAGAAAACCCTGCTAAAAGCAGTCCGACCATCTGCATCATGAATGTTTTATAGTTAATTATGCTCCAAAATAATTGCAATGTTGACCCTTAACTGTTCACTATTTGTAAGGTTTCTTTGCTTGGTTACACCTCACAATTTTATATCCTTTCTTCAGGAATTTTCCCCTCTATAGGACATAAGCAACCCTGCATTTTAACAGGCGGAAATAAAGTTAGGTATTAACAAGGATGACAACATCCATAAGTAGCGAAGCACAAACAAATCATGAATAAGAAATTGGTAAAGGAGATTTTAAAAACATTTGTTGAAATAAATCATAGATATTTGATGAATAATTATGAAACCCCCCTCAAGTATTTTATAATTTTGTATCATGACCGACATACTGACTGTTAAAACTGAATTACTTTTGGGAAGCTCTGAATAACATGGTATGATTATAATAAACATTAGACTTGAAACACCGGGAAATGCCTAATTTTTAAAAATAACCAAAAATCTTCTAAAAGTTTCGACTACAAACATAAAAACCCCTTAGAACGGCCGGAAATGTATTCTTGACAACCTTATCTAAAAAAAATTAAAAATCAGATCACAAACACCACACTTAGATATGGGAGGGGATGGGGGGGAATTGTAAAAAAAATAAAAATAGCCGAAAACCAGGCCGACCGCCATTGATTTTTAATGGTTTATTATGCTCATTGATAATGGGAATGTTGACAACCTACTAATTATAGAGAAGCTTCGCTACTAAAAAGTAATGTGAAAGGGGTCTATGCACGAATGAGATCAAGTGATTATCGGCAAATTCCGGAAACAGTGATGTAAGCATCTTTAATTTCAATTCAATCAAGGTTTGAGTAATATCATTTCCTTAAAGTTAAGCTTTTTGAAAAATCCTATTATGCATCATTTATAATGTTAAAAAAAAAGAATTATCCCTGTTGCTAAGTTAATGATTTATATTAACCCATTAGTGCCGAGCGCCACTTTTATGGACCGATCGAGCTGAAAATCTCAGGGAAGCTTTATAATGGTCAAAACGGAATTCGTATTTTTTTGTTTTGCTCTAGTGGCGTGCACAGGAAAGTTGCAATAAAACCCGGTTCGGCGCGAGTAAAAAAACCTTTCGGCATTAATAACCGTTTTTGGCCCTTTTTGGTGCTTTCCCCCGGCATTAAAGCCCGTTTGCGACCTAAATACCTGGTTTTTTGGCGCGAAAAGTTAAAAATGTAATTTCTGAACGCCCAAAGTGAGATGAACACTTTTTAGAACTTTGATACGATCCGTAATTGAAAACTACACAACCTCATGTAATTGATAGAGCTACAACTAACATACAAAACAATTTATATCACATTTAAGATTTTGGCTATAGGTGCCGCCGTTTTCGGTTAAAAAAGCCCATTTCGAAGAAGTTTTAAAACTTTTGCTAATATTTGTATTGATAATAATGGGAGGGATATTGATAATGTAATTTTTGAACGTCCAAAGTGAATTATAGAGTAGCAACTATTCTAGTAGTATCAGTAATTGACAAATATATAAAAAAAATATAATTTTTATTGATAAAGGAAAGACTAGAAAAGACTTATTACATATCTTTGGCCTAAAGTATTTAAAAAATATCACAAACAAAAGAATAGAATAATACAGTAATATCAAGATAACAAAAATGGCCTAAAACCATCAAATTTGCATAGAATACTGGTTAGTTACGCCCCCATCCTGTGGGGAAATGTCAAGATAAGCAAAATGGCCTGAAACCATCAAATTTACATAGAATACTGGTTAGTTACGCCCCCATCCTGAAGGCGATGACAAGATAATGGAAATGGCCTAAAACCATCATATTTACAAGTAATAATAATTGAATTTTCGTGTGTTATGCCCCCATCCTGTAGGGCTATGACAAGATAATCAAAATATAAAATAGTATTGTTTTTTTGAGAGAGAAAAAAACATATCCCGCCCCCCCTCCCCACACCTTAAAAATATTTATGTAATAAAGTCTAAACCAAGATATATCTATCTATCTGTCCATCCATCCTTTTATTTATCTATCTAACAATTGTTGATTATCATTGGGAATCTACATAAATTTATCGGCCATTGTCTTATCCCTATATATCAGTCTATCTATCTATCTATTGATCCTTTTATTTATCTATTTATCAATGATATTTATCATTGGGAAATAAAGAAATTTTTACATTTGAAGAGAATAATAAATGATAAAAAATATCTAATATATCTAATGGTTGAAAAGTTAACCCATTAGTGCCGAACCGGGCAATAAAACTTTCGGGTATTTTTACTCACGCCGAACCGGGCCTATATAGAACGTAAAAAAACGATAAAAAAATCATATAAAAAATAATAATTTGAATAAAACGAATTCACAAATGAATGTAGTTGCCAATAAACTTTAAATTTCACGAAAAAAATCACTAACTTTACTTCATAAACAAAAAAGTTAGGAGGGGTATTTTAAATCACCTTGTTTTTTTTGGTTCACCCATTTTCGATGAAAGATTGTGGCCGACCTAATAGATAGAAACGCTTCTCTCTGGGGGGAATTGAAAAACAGCGCAGTAAAGGGTAGGCTCAAGCGAGCATGGTGCAATCAAGAAACTGAAAACCGGTTTATTTTGGCATTTTCTGGAACCGGGCGTTAAAAGCCGGTTCGTCACTAATGGGTTAAAAGAGTGCATTGTAAGCATTTCAACTCGTTACCCAAATATTTAAAAAAAAAGACTTTCCTTGACCAGTCCAGTGGTTAGAGATCCTTCGCTATACACCGACAGACATCCTTGTGCTTTAATATAAGGGACTTATGAAAGGGGAATGATTGAAGTAGACCCTCCACTTTGATTTTAGTTTGAAATCAAAATTAAAATTTTTATATTGGTATCTTTTTTACAATTAGCTATCTCCTGGGAGTTGCATTATACACAAAAATAGTTATTAACATTTTCGGGACCTATAAGAAGCTAATTGCAAAGAAGAACTACTCAATTCAGCAGTTAGCAAAATTCTTAGGTACACACAAACAAACATTGTTTTACTTTTATTTAATGATGGCACAAGTAAAAATATATTTAGTAAGTTTTTAACTTTATTTTATTAGCTTTCGGGAAAAATTAAAAATACATTTTCATAATGGCAATACATATATTGATTAAAAAACAGAGGCATCATAAAAATCAAAAAAAATCTAGGTTCTTGTATGATATTGAAAAGTGTTTATTAATTTATTCCTGTGGTGTTGAATAGAGATCTTGTAATCTAACTAACCAGTACACTTTAAGATTAATTTATGTGTTAACAAATTATGATCATTTTAATTAGTTTTCATTGAACAAAAATATTGCTTATCAGCTTATTATCACTTCAGATTATTTATCACTTCAAATGTATTCAAAAAATAATTTGTTTTATGTTTTCAGCAATGTCCAAGAGAAAGAGTTTTCTGCAATCTGCATTCGAAAATTAATCTAAAAATAAAAATAATTACCTATCAATTTTTTGTAAATTAAGAATATGGATCAAATAACAATTAAGTCCAACCAGCATTACTGGTTGAGACGGTAGGAAGTGCTATAATAAAGAAATAAAGAGTGACAGCTAAAATCTAGTAGAAAAAAGTATCAGAATGTTTGTGTCTTTCTGTTTGTACCGAAGGATCTTGTAACTGCTAAACCTATGGTCTTACTTTCAGGGTAGCTTTTCATAGGTCCTGGGAAGGTTTATAACTATTTTGGGGGAGGGTAACACTTCCCTCCCAAGAGAAATCGCCCCAAGAAAAAATTTCCCCCCACCAAAAAAAATAATAAGGAAGTCCCTTTCGTGGCAACGCCCCTTAAGGGGCGATTATTCGTATTTTCACAGTAGATTTTCTCCTATTTCTAGCCCCTGCGGGGGGCTCTAACCCTACGGGGCCAATTTCCTAACCCTGCAGGGAATTACCTGACCCAATATAACCTAATCTAACCTAAAATAACAAATTAAAAGCCATTTTAAAAATACAACAAATCGCTCCTTAAGGGGCGTTGCCATGAAAGGAACTATACCCATATAGGGTATGCCTTGACCCAAAACAGTAGCATTCATTCCCGTGCACTGTTAGGAATCCAGGTTGTGCAATAAAAGGTGCAATAAATCAGAGACAACACCCTCAAACCCATCTCCCCCCCCCCAAAGAAAAATTAGGTTATAAGAACATCTTTTTTGATAATAACTTTATTCAATTACCTTATATGATAATGTGTATACTGTTAGCTAATACTGATGGCTGTATTACTGATTTTATAAATCAAATTGAATTTATGTCATTATTTCTGAAACAAAAATAGTTGTAATTAATTGGGATATGAATAAATATTATGTAGGTAAATGAATTTAGAGGTTCCACTTTGTTTATTTTTTTGTGGGGGGGGGGGGGGTTCTTGTGTCTTGAATAAATACAATTTATTTGTTTATGTTATATAACTTATAAAACTTAAAATTAAAGTAATTGTAAACTTTATATAATTTTGAATATTACAAATCTTAGGTACATATTTATTTATACAACCTTCGAGAATGCCACAATAAGTAGATAACAAACACCAAAAAAAAACATTTTTGTTGTAACCAACTAACAACTGAATGAATTTTTAAAGATGTTTGTTAATTTCGACAGCTTTTTGTGATTTTTAGGGGCAACAATTTACGGCAAATTTACCACATCAACTATGCAGTGCACTGAATTATTTTAGAATTATTAATTATTAATTCCCCCGATATCATTCAAGAGAGAAACAGCTGATCAATGTTTACATTTGGTTGCAGAAATCGTCCGCAAGAGATGTTCTCTCCTTCTGATTTGGGTCATTTTCTTTCAACTACTTTCCTCCCCCGAATTAGATATTTATTTTAGCTTTTTATCTTCTAATTAAATATTTTGGAGAAAAAATTTCTTTAGTTAGAAAAACATCTTAAATTTATTTTAGATGTTTTAGGCCAGATATGCAAAGATTCATGACAATTAATCAAAGTATTTTTAGAGGAAAATTTATCAAGGGACAAAATAGCTAAAAATAGAGTCCTTAAAAGTTGGGATTTCGGGCTTTAGTAAAAACCTCTCTATATTTTATGCAACGTACAATGAAAATGAATTTTTTTGAGAGATTTTGACAAGAAAGAGGGGTGTTTTTATTGTAAAAATCGAATCAGTTACAGGCAACCTAAAATTATGACAAAGATGAACTTTTAATTTTGCTTCTAGGCTTTGCATTTTAATTTTGAAAATTTTTACATTAGCATTTGGATTCTTTCAAAAATTTCATGTACTATAAAATGTCATTTTAAAATGTCTATAACTTTTTTGTTATTGAAGCTGGAGGCTTCAAATTTTGGGTGTTGGGTCTACTTGTGGCAGTCTTTCAGCAGTTAGAGCAGGGTATTTCTTGCAGGCTTCCTTTAAAGATTTATCCTTTACATGATTTCTTTTTATTATTCCACACCATAAGTGTTTTGTCTGTATGTATTACATTTGTTGAATTATAGGGATGAAAATTTAAATTTACTTTCCCAACTTTTTACATCTTTAAATCTTTTACTTTTTAAAATTATTTTTTCTCTCTAAACTTATGTCTCAATATTTTTTTGTATTATGCTAAAAGTCAGTCAATAAAATATTGTCTTTACTTAATTTGTTATAAAGAAGTTTTAGTAATTTTGTTAGTGGGCTTTATTTATTTTATCAATTTCATAAATGAAGGAATTATATGAATATTGTTTTTTTTCTAATTGATAAACCTACATAAAAATACATCTTTGTATATAATTATAGTTTGCAATTGTTCACTGTAGCAAATTTGGTGTTCTTGGTTCTTGATGTATGTTTGCCTGCCTGGGACTTCACAAGTGACATCATGCTTACCACCAAGTACTGGATGAATGCTAGTTTTGATTGGGTAAAAATATTTTGATAAATAGAATTATATCATGATGAAATGAAATATCATTTAAAGATGTGTACCTGCTAAATCTAAATCAAAAAAAATTATTATATATATGTAAATAATTGAAATTGCAATATTCAAATATCTTTTTTGTTTGTTTTAGAATGAATATGTAGAGTATACTCAGCAGACAGGAAATAATCAAATTATATTTTCTTCAAATTTCAGCCAAATTTATAATTTTTTTGTAACTCAGTTTCTATAACTTATGTTGGTCCATTAGTCCATTCTCAGAGTGGGTTAAACTATTTTGTCATCAAATAATGAATAAATAAAAATAATTTCATTAGAGGCTCATTTATCTCTTGCGTGAAAATCCCCTTAGAAATTTAACCAAAAACACCTAAGTTATGTGAAATAAGTTGTAAAATAAAACAAAAACCAGCTTAAAGCAGTTTTACATTAATGTTGTATGCTCAAACATGCTACATAACAAATGGTAGGGTTGGCAGACAAAAAACCCAACCAGGCGTTTTGCCCTTTAAACCCTCACATAAAAAAACCCAAGGGGTTTTTGTTTTTTTCGGTTTTTTAATAAAAAAGCAAAAATTGTTTGAAAAATAATTTTATTTTTCATTCTTTACATAAAAAAATGTTTTCATTGACCCCTTGCATGTATTTAGAAAGGAATAGATTCATTATCATCGGCAAACAGTAAATGCTGAACCTCTGCCTTAATCCTCAACATAACCCTCTGTATAACAACAACAAGAAAATAGTTTTATTATCTTTAGATTTTGCATTTTTCTGTTTGTCCTGTAAATGGAAGCCAACTTTTCAGCTTTCTTATGTCTTAGCCTGTTTCTAAATATTAAAAGAATGGACCTAATTGTTTTTATGGCATGGTGATCTTCTTTGTATTTTTATTATAGTATCTATTAATAGGTTTAGGTTAGTTAAGGGATAATGATTGCCCCGCAGGGGTAGAAATAAGAGAAAAGCTACTGTCAAAATACTATGAAACTTGCTGCACCATAGAAAGAATCGTCTATTATATAATAAATAATTATATTTCATATATTATTCAAGCTTTTACAGTGAAAAGCTTTAAAAACCTCAAACCCCCCAAAAACCCCTTAAACCTGGGTAAAACTCCTATTAGAAAAACCCAAGTTTTGCACAACCCTGATAAATGGAAATATTATTGAATATTTAACCTATTTTCGAAAGGAATATCAAAGTATGAATAGGCCTCCAAATAACTATTTTGGGGATTTTAAAGTTTATTTTCTACTATAGATTTAGAAAGTTTTTACAGATAATAACAATTTTTTACTTTCCTGACCTTTTATATTGCCAGAGGGAATATTGAAACAATAATATAATTTGTTACTTGACAAACAGAAGTTGCCTACTACACATACAAATATACAAAGTTTGGACAAGAGCAGATGAATTCAGTTGGGTTCATTATATCAGGTTGTTGTCTTTTTTATAAATAATAATAATAATAATAATAGAACTTTTATTCAATAACTCTTCAATCCTGTTATGAGTAAATAACATAGACAATTAATTATTATATTAAAATTACATGATAATATCTATATTATATATTGATAATAATAACTATATGTTTTCATTATTACTGGTAAACATAATTGCGGATTTTGATGAACTAAGTGATTTCTCTTGGCGGCCCAGGTGTGGCTGAGCCTACTTTGGGCTGGACTGTGGTTGTTGTCGGTACCACTTTCGCTGGCCGGTAGCCGCCAAAAATGCAGATCAGAAAGTTATCCGCTTGTGGTTCCACCGCTTCTCCTACTGCGAGCTCGCCTTCACATCCGCTTTGCCTGCCTCTCCTTCTCCGCACCCTCCATATGTCAACCTGACAAGAACAGCTGTCTAAGGATGTGTCTGGAGGCCACGGGTCTGGAGATGCAGGTTCTGCTTCCGGTTCAGATATGCAGGCAGGAGGTATTGGCAGGTGTTCCACTAAAATAATAACATTTATAACAATCATGATAAAAATCTCTACTGTTCCCCCCCCCCCCCCATCCGTTAATATATGACAATTTAAACAAAAACTCGATAAGGAAATTGAATGAAAGGTTGTGATATGATTGATGTACTAAAAATTAAATTTAGAAATACAAATTAAAATTTAATTTACTTAGTTACCAATTTAAATTGCTAATTTATGTTTACGCAACAATTATCATTGATCAGTCTTCTTTTAATTATATAGGTTATTGACAGATTATATTGGCAGATTATATTGACAGATTATAATTCACATATGATAATAAGATCATAGTACATTTAATAATGATAAAAACGACTAAGCGTAATAAATTGAGCTTGGGTTTGATTAATATTGGTATGTACCTAGTAACATTAATGCTCAATTTATATGGAATCTGTACAGGATGTACATTATTAGTATAACAACGATATTCTCAAGGTTTAGATTGGACCTAATATCTTTAAAAGATTGTTCATGGCTTGGCAGCTGCTGACCTTGTTGATACCGTGGTCGTTGTTGCTGCGCGTGTAAGTACCTGTGGTTGTAGAGCCTGGTGTTGTACCTGAGGTTGGGCCTGTCTTGGCGGGAACTGTGGTACCAGTATTCGTAATGGCAGGAAATTCGGCTGCGGCAATAGCATCAACAGTGATACTATGATCTGGGGTATGTTGATTCTCATGGTCCTGTTCTGTCTGAACTCCACACAGCTTGTTGGCTTTCAGCAAACTCTTGATCTCTGCCTTGAAACCTTGAAAGAAATGGTCATGGTTAGATTGTCCATTTTCACACATAAATTTGACTATTAAATTGTCAGTGCTCATTATATCCTGAAGGGGAGGCAATGGAGTGATCAGACCAATTTGGCTAAGGGCCATGGGATTTTGCACCTTTATCCATTTTGAGGGGCCATCTTTGGGCATGAAGGCGACACTAGTCCCCGACAACTTGGTCCTAGTGGCGATTCCTGCGCTATGTAGGTATGTCATCAAGCTCCTGTTTGTGTCGGCAAGATCATGGGTGCATTTAAGGTAACTCTTACCGTCAAAGGATACTGCTGCAGCGCTACTCCAACCTGACTTGTCTCTAGCCTTCTTGTCCAAGAACTGGAGATACTTCCTCTTATTCACCATGAACTGAAAAAGCATATGTCTGGAGTAAAATCTAAAAATATAGTTCCTTGGCCCCTTCACCCTCTGGCTTAGAGGGTAGGAATATTCAATTACGTTAGAGTAGTTAACGTTTGCGTCTGGGTCCTGCTCGAGCAAGACAGGCTTGATCACTATATCAAAAACTTCGCGACTTGTCGGCGTTTTTTCAAGCCATGGGCATTGTACATTGTTTAAACGAATACTCCACAGGCGGTCCCTTTGCTCCCTATGAGCAAGTTGGGACAAAACATAGTCATAAGCGTGTTTTGGCATTTCTCTCTTGCATATGCGTTTGTGACAAAGTTTTCAAAATCTTTGGTTAACTCTTACAGATCAGGCCCCTATTCCCACCTTAATAGATCGGGGGGGGGGGGGTCATATTGACCCCCCCCTCTATCTCGGCTTCTGTTACAGATAAAGACGTAAAATTTTTTTCTGGTGGTTCATGTGTATTTTTAGAGAAAATTACTTTTTCTAGTCATAGCGGTCAGGCCGCTCCTTAGCCGCTTTTTAGCAGCCAGCAGCTAAATTTTAAAACAGCTGTAGAGTGGCCAATTTTGCAGCTAGGATGACCAAATTTTAGGACAAACTTTTATTTTTCATAACAAAAAAATTACTTTTTCTGATCATCGCCAAAAAACGGCAAATAACGAAAACCGCCATTTTCGGCGGTTACGGCGGTAAAAAGGCAGTTGGCGGCGCCAATTAATATTTTTATCTGTTTATTATCGCTCAAGGATTTACCAAAAAAATTTATAGGTCTCTAGCTGTAATAGAAGCCACGATATTCATGATATATGTCAGTAGTAAAAGCCGGACAAAAATCGGTCAAAAAGTTGGTCAGGGTGCGGTCAATGGGTCATAACACCACTTTTCTCATAAGGTCATTGATATCTCAGTATTCACCAAAAAAATTTTAGGCTTCTACCTTATATACAAAGTCATAATGTAGAAATTAAGATTTATTTAGATTTTTTTTTGATTTTGGTGTTACCCAACCAACTTTGACCGGACACCACGACTGACACAGACCAGATATCCTAATAAAATCAACCCTTGCCGACGTATAATTACTAAACTTAAAAAGTCATGAAGTCACAACTCACTATCTTACCTACAAAAAAAATGACATTGAAAAAATAAAGGGGGGGGGGGTCAATATGACCCCCCCTCCGATCTGTAAGGGTTAATGATACAACATGTACAGCAATTTGCTGTTCTGACAATAGTGCTTCACCTTCCATTATCGCTCGAAGTTTGTTCATTTCATTGCGATGCTTAACGTTTAAAGTTTCGATTGTTTCACGAAGATCACGCATCTCATTTAAAAAAGTTTTATTTAAAGTGTTGCTGCTCACCTGCTGAAGCTTCTCGTATGCTTGTACACTCTGTGTTACCGCTTGACTGATGGCAGATTTAATATCATCCTGCAAGAACGACCTTACTTGCGCTAAGGCGTCCTGCATTAACAAATTTTTTGCCGGCATTTTATTATAGCGAGCACTTATATTATAATTGAGATGTATATTCGAGTGTGGTCAGATAAAAATTGGTGTAAAAACACGCTGGTTTTATCAATCTATCTGAATTAACCAATAGCCTGAGGTCATGTGACCGAGTGTGTGTGTGTTGGTCCAATCAGATCCTTAATCTGCCGGCAAGAAATATTTCCCTCCAATGAGAGGGCTTAATTCCCGGCACTCTTTCTATCAGCTGATAGCACGCCTAGAGAGTGTGTGTAGTGAGGTAGGATGGCTTAGGGATGGGGGGCTGATAGCACGCCTAGCGAGTGTGTGTAGATGGGGGTATGATGACTGAGGGATGGGGTATCCTTGGGGGGAGTCTAGAAAAGGGTAGAGTGTCTATTCCTCAGTACTGGCTATATACCATAGGTGTTGCTAGCTAAAGGGGAGACTAAAAATGTATCTACAAAATTTAATTTACTTTATACAAATTTTGAAATTATTGTTATTACTTACTTATTTCTTTTTTAGTTGTAATACTAGTTCTACCCAGCATTGCACTGATGATTGATCTTGTGTTGAAGAGAAAATGGAGTTTCAAAGGCTTATTATTGGCATTTGGCTATCAGCCTGTGATGTTGTACAAGGTAAAGGGTGTTAAAAAAAACCGATTGCTTCACTCTTTTCAATATAAACCCTACAGTTTTGGTCAAAAACTAACCAAAAATGACCCAATTCATGTCCAAGCAATAACAATGAGAAAACACTATTGAATTTTGATTTCTACTCACCTCTCCTAAGCACCACAGCTCGTTTCCTAGCCCTTATGGAGAATTTTTTTCTTACATGGAGAGTGTTTTTAACAGTAAATTATAGTAAAAGAGTTGTATGTTTGAAGTTTTGTAAAATATATGTGTTTCAATATTAAACTGCGAACCCAAAAAAATAGGCAAGTTTGAATTTTCAGAATATCAGCTTTATTAGTCATTTAGGATGAATTTACTCTAACTATGAAATGTAGATCAATCTTTTGGTTACAAGTTTCCACTGTTATTTTTTTTATCAATTAGCACCAATGAAATTCTATCCCTATCACTTTAGAGGACAACTGCTGACCTCCAGTCTTATGGATGAAGCTGAACACATGTTAACCCTTAACGGTCGGGGGGGGGGGGCGTTGAACGCCCCCCCCTCCGGTTTTTTCTATCTCATTTTCTGTTTGTGAAAGATAAAGAGCCCAAACTGCTTGACTTTTTAAGTTTGGGTATGACACATAACTGAGAGTTGGAATTTTTTGAATATCTCCATCCTGGCGGGCACAGGATGCCAGCAAACCTGGCAGGGTCATCCAGGTAAAGATCAAAAATATTTTTTTGACTTAAACAAAGCATTTTATCTTACCAAAATACTAAAATATCCTTTAGTAGTACATCCTCATATTAAATACAGGTGTTCAAGTCAATTTTAGGTTCCAGGTATGATCCTGCAGGTCCTGATCCTTCAGGTCTCCAGAAATCTTTAAAAGGCTCCTGTGGCCGCAATTTTTGACTTAGAGACTTCTAATTTTAAACTTAAGCTTTTCTTACATGTCCACATAATGTATTAAAATTTCATAAAGATCCGCCGCCGTTTTCCCGCCGACCGCCGACTGCGGCGGCTGGCAGCTGCCAAGTACAGCTGCGGCCGCTGAAATTTATGTTTTGATATTTCAAACATAAAATTTACATAAAAATAAACATTTTCTGCAAAAAAAATTTTCTTCTAGCTTCAAAAATAAAAAAATTACAGCCGTTTGAAATTTTTAAGTAAAAAAGGACCTAAAAACAAAGGTTGTTAAATAAAAGGGTGAAGGAAGCGAAAATTGACCTTGACTTACTTAAGGTCGAAAATTCATCATAACACAGGGGACTTGCACAAAAAATTTTAGCCCTCTAGCTCTAATAGGAACTGAGATAATAGGGGGGGGCGTTGAACGCCCCCCCCCGACTGATTAAGGTGCGGCAAGGGGCCCGACTGTAAAGGGTTAAAGATAAAAATTACCCTTAAAAGTATACAAAAATATTTTTTGATGTGCTAAAAAAATCCATTTTAAAATCTTGATTTGGAGGATGGTGGCCTTTAAGATGCTCCTACTGGGGATGATGGTTAGTTAAATGTTATCAAAGTGCATGCCCATGATGACAACCCATATACTGAACTATGGTCCAATTTTTGTGTTCATAGCAGCTTCCAGTCCAGCAGTACTAAAAAAGAAAAAAAATTTAATTACTCCAATTTATAAAGTAAATTTTGTAGTTTTTAGAAGTTGGTTATATTTCTTGTCAGTAGGCTTCATTGGAGATTGCTATGACTACAAAAAATGGTACATAGGTTAATAGACAAGTTGTTGTAATGGGCATGTACTTAGATAACATTTGGCTCATGAAAAAAGTTAAGAAAGTGCAAAAATAAACAGTTATCCCATTGATTTTCTTTTATATTTGCATATCTTTTTGGTTCACCCCAAAATGCTGTTTTTGAGATCTTGTGCTTCATTGGTGCTGATAAATAAAAATAACAGTGGAAACTTGAAACCAAAAGATGCATCTACATTTCATAATTACAGTAAAAGCATCCTAAATGAATAATAAAGCTGATATTCTGAAAATTCAGACTTGCCTATTTTTTGGTTCGCAGTTTATATTAGATCAAAATATCTAAAGAACAAAATATTCTGTCTATTATGTATACAATGGAAAGTACCAATGTCTTTTTGATTTGAAAATATGTTCTTTTCTTTTTTGCAATATACTGTAAGGCTAATAAAAAAACATGATTAAAACAGGATGCAAAAAAAATCTAGATATTATTCCATGTTCCGTATTTTTATTTTAAAGGAACACTGCAAGAAATACACCTATATAAGTGCTGAAAGACTGCCACAAGTAGATTTAATACCGAAAATTTGAAGCCTTTAGCTTTTATAACAAAAAAATTGTAGGCATTTTAAAATGACATTTTATGTACAATGGAAATTGCTCATTGTAAAAACTTTGAAATTAAATTGCGTAGCCTAGAAACAAAATTATAAGCATAATTTGTCAAAAATTTAGGTTGCCAGTAACTTATTATATTTCTAAAATTAAAATACCCATCTTTATAGTCAAAATCTTTTTTTAAAATTAAGATTAAATTATGTCCAACAAGAGTACTGTAATATTTCCAGCCAATAAGAAGGAATATCAATTTCAGGTATCAGTAACTGAATCAGCTCAAGACCAATCACAGCTGAGCTTGCATTAGTTTCATTTGTTTCTGCTATGATTTTATGCTTACAAATGCAAATTAAACCGAATTTTTTTCAGAGATTTTCACTATGAAAAGTGGTGTTTTTATTGTAAAAAAGTAATCAGTTACTGGTAACCTAAATATCTGATGAGGATAAGGTTATGATTTTGTGTCTAGGTGACATAATCTAATATTGTAATTTTCTATTATAAGCAATCAAAACCATTCAAAATTTTTGTTGTAGATAAAATGTAATTTTGAAATGCCTAGAACTTTTTGTTCTTGAAGCTGAACGCTTCAAATTTGGTGTATTGGTTCTACTTGTGGCAGTCTTTCAGCAGTTAAAGTGATCATGAAGCAAGTTATAAAAATTTCATATATATTTGGAATTACCTAGTTATTTAGAATTATGACAAAAATTTTGCTAAATTTGATATAAAAAGTGCCTTAATACTTTTATTTTTAAATTTGCTACAGTACTCAAAAAATGCATTTACTCAATTCTGTGCTAAACAAACTTTCAGATTTGTTGGTATTTTTCTTAACACAGATGGATTTAATAAGATTTATACTTGTCAAATAAGAGATAAATTTCTGCTTTTTATAATAATGTTATCAATTTTGCTTATTGATAACTGAAAAAGTTGCAATTAAGGTTTAAAAATGTTTGACCAAATGACTAAAAAGATATTTTTCAGCTTATTTTAGTGCAACTAACATATCAGGCAATCAGAACTAGTGTAGAATAATGTATTATGGAAACACAATCTAAGGGGCCCTTTATTGGTTTTAGAGAGATGTAGTATTAGTAACGCACAGTTAAATTCAGTATAATTTTTGTTATCAATGTTGTGTCAAGGTGCCTCAATAAAATGATCCTTAGAACAGGAAGAAACTGGTGGTGGATGTATCATATAATAAATAATAATATAGATATCCAATTTAAAATCTTTTGATGGTGGAATTGTAAAACAATAAAATATGTATAGTCTAAATATTTTTTAAAGTTCCTCATTGATATTACAATTACCAAAGAAGACCATTAGAGCTCCATTAAATCAATGAGCAAGGGCAGTAGTTAGTATTTTAGTAATAAAATAATTCATGCATACCTCTTCTGAATGCAAATAAATGGCTTCAGTATGGAATAACAAGCATGAGGTACTCTAAAATCAGAAGAAGAAATCATGTGAATGAAGTGCCTTTCTAAATCTTCATGAAGATATATAGAATATATAGAAGCATATTCTAAATCCTTGGGTTATTTAAGAGCAGAGAATTTATGTATAATCAGACCAGAGGAGCATTTTACAATTCTTTCTAAAGTAATTGTATGAATGTACAAGGTGTTTTAAAAAAAACTGCGTTTTCCTATTTGGAGACACAACCAGTAAGAGTATGAAAAAAAATAATTATATATTCATATTCTCTATAAAATTATGGATCAATTATATAAAAGGTGTTTTTTTATATCTTATAAAACAAAAGCGCTTTTAGAGCTTAATGAATTCAAAATGTATACGTGTTGCTTTGTAGAATTTAGGACTATAACATTCAACGTTCAATTAAATTATTCTTTTTACTTAAACTACATAATATCATGCCCAACGAAATATTCTGATAATTACATTTAAAATCTAATTTAATAAAGCTATTTAAATAATAAACAACCAATTTTATTTTTGCTTTAATTACGTTTTGATTATGATCATTCAATTATGCTCTCATAACCGTTCCTCCTACCCCTCCCCTTTTAATCTCTTAATCCCTTTTGATTTGACAGTTGTGACATATCAACCTAATATGATATAAGTAGAAGCACTTTTAAAGTGGCTGTGAATTTGCAAATAAGGTTATATATATATAGGTAGATAACTGACAATTGAAGATAAATCTTTAAAAATATTGCCTAAAAAAAATGACAAATATCTAATTACATGAAAAAGAATTTTCAAATTTTCTAAACAGAACGATACTGAATAATAAATGCATTAAATACGAACAATTACAGTGATTTATAGGGAATTGCTTTCAAAATAGATAAAGCATTGTGTATTTTTTAAATGTCATTTAAAAGTAACACAACATGACAATAATTTTAATGATAAAAAAATGCAATAAAGAAAAATACTCACTGTTCGAAAAGTTAAATGTGTTTTACCGGCACAACATTTAACTACCTCTCTCTCTCTCTATCTATCTGTCTCTCTCTCCATCTCTCTATTCTGTATTCAGGGAGGAAATGGATATTTAGCTGTTTATTACATTAGTTCCCAAAGTTAATGACATTTTATTCGTTGAATAAATAACTTTGGGGACTTTCATTTAATGTTTATTGGTTAGTTCATTACTTTGTGTAACCAAATGTTTAAACCACTAAATATAGTTTACAAAAGGGGTAATTTTGTGTATATTTTCATTGTGGATATCCATTAATTTATCGACCATTGTCTTATGCCTCTAGATCCCTGGTTATTTAGGTAAGATAATTAACAAGGGGGTTCGTGGGTGGGGGCGTTAAGTGTGTGTGTGTTAGTGCTACTAACACACACTACAACAGTTAATGAGTGTGTGTGTGCGTGTGTGTGGCAAGATAGGTGGGGTATGTTTGTGTGTGTGTGTGAGAGATTACAATAACTATTCATTGGAATAAAAAAAATATTGTTTATTTTTATGGAAAAACTTTAGTAAAATGATTGAATTTTTTGCTGAAGTATATAGCAAATATAATAAATTTTTACTTTTTAAACAATTAAATTCTAAAATATCATTCCTTCTATAGATTTGAACAATTTTTCTATTGTCTTTATACCGACTCAAACATACCAAAATTTGGTTAATGATTTTATAAAATAAACCAAACTTTTTCATTACATTTTAAAGAAAGTTTGAAGACAAATATTAATAGAGGTTTATTACAAAATTATTTCCTAAGTATTGATTTTTTTGTTTTTATCTGCAAGCAAAGAAATGGCTTATTTTCTTTTAGTTTAATTGTTGCTCAAATTTTAACGTTAACTTTGTGTGGAATTGAACTTGGCACTTTAATAAAAATTTTTTCTAACTTCTTGGAGCTTTTAAGAAATTATTCTACGAAAATTACTTAAAAAATAAGCAAAGGTAAATAAAAATGAATTCTGAAAAAACTACTTTGTGATCTCTTTAACGTCATTTTCAAACTAAGATAGCTTGCTTATTTTTTAAGATATTGAAATGAATTAAAAAGTAACTTGTTTTATTTATCAATGTGCATCGAATTAATTAAGATTTTTTAATAAAAATGCCTTTGCCATAGATAAATAGAAAAAACTAAATTTTGAAGAACCTAAAAAGCTCTTAGCATGGAGACAAAAAAAGAATTTAAGTCAAAAGCTCAAATAGGTACATTGATTTAACCACTTACTACTTTAATATTGCACTTTTGAACCTAAAAGTTACACAATAATTGAGTTATTTGATTATAATTGTTATCACAGTTTTAGCATCAAGCATTTTTACCCTACATATACCTTTCAGTACAGCCGCATTTTTGTAGATATCAAAACACACCTTAAGTAAATGTTATGTACATTTTTACAGAGAATATGGACATATAATTATTTTTTTCATGCTCCTTCTGGTTGATTCCAAAAACTGGAAAACGCAGTTTTTTTTTAAACACCTTGTATAGAAATCACACTACTATCCACACTTATAAAAAAGCACCAACCTAAGATTTTTTATTCAATCTTAACAAGACAAATGCCATCTAGCTGTGTCATATCTGGCAACCAGAAAATCCGCAGAAATCGCATTAACGAGATCCATAAAAGTTTCATTTAAAAAAACCTTGCACCAAAAATAACAACTTATAAATAAAAAGACGACTTAGTTTCTTTTTCCTGTTAAATACTAATATTGAAACTAATTCACAGGCTTGCATGTTTGTTGGTATAGTACTTTTTTAGAAACCAAAATACAGACATATTCAAAACTACTATAGTGCATATCAGTTATTAGAAAGATTATATTTTTTTTGTTGAATCAAAACAACTTTTTGTACATAAAAACCTGTGATGTCTTCATTATTGCCACAAACATGCATGTTGTATAGTTTTAAAATTTCTGTCATTTAGAATTCTCATTATAATACAAAGCAAGAAATAAAGGTTGTCAACTCCCTATGAGCTTTTTCTGTTAGATAAAATTTATAACAAAAATAAAAGAGTTAAAAAAATAGTGAAATAACAAATTGTTAGGTGAATAGTTGATATTAAAATAATCAAAAGTTGTTTCACGTTCTTTTAAATAATTTTAGTAAAACATATATATGCTCAACAAAGGTAATTCATAGTTATGAATTCTACCAAACTGGTTTATGAAGATGACACAAAATGATTTGTAAAAATTAATTATTTTTCATCTTTTTTTAAATCTTTAATAGTTTTAACATTTTTTTATGTAAATGAATAAAGTATTATTCAAACTCAAATGATTTAATCTTTTTCTTTGAAATTTATATGTCTAAACAGTGTAAATATGAAGTTCTTAATCACAAATTTTCAAATCATTAGATTTTAAGCAAGATTATTACAGAAATAAAGAATAATTTCGACCAAAAAAAATAGCCACAAAAAGGCTTACTGCATTATAAAACTGGCTTAATTGTATAATTGCATTCATTTGTTTAGTTACCTTAAAAAATGAGTGTTTATATGCTGGTTTTTGATCTCTTTTTTTTTATATACTTTTATCTAATTTGTATATCAAAATTAAATTAAAAAGTATTTATTTCTTTAGATATTCATACTTCATAAAACGCCTTGGTTACTTTTTGCACTATATTTGCTCTAAAAAGGATTCTTTATCTGACTTTCACATTTAAAATGATAGATTTTATATCAATTATTGTGTTAACTTTAAATAAAATCATAATTTCTGTTTATATGCATTTTTTTATAATGAAATGTAATAATTGCCTTTTTTCATATATAAGGCAAAAAAACTGACACTGAAGATATTTTTTTGTCCTATATATGCTCTTAACTTATAGATGAAAAACTTTTATAAAAAGATTTATTTAAAATATGTCATTTAAGGCATGAAATTAATTTTGCAAATTAACATTGCTAAATTTCGCAAATAACTTTTAAAAATGATTTCTGCGGTTTTTCTAATTTACATTGGTGTTTTCTACCCATTTTCTTCATTCCAAAAATACCTTCCTCGTAAAGATTGACTTCAAGAAAGTACATACTTTCCAAAAATGAAATGTGTATCACAATCAAAGAAATGCCTCTAGAAACATTTTGCAAATTTATTTAATCCTTTTATCTAAAGCATCTATACATATATAAATAATCTATAATGAGGGGAAAATATTTCATTTACCCTGCCCTTTTTGTTTACACTAATAATTCTTGAGCCTGACCACATACCAAATAGTATTAATATTTCCAATTCCCCTTTAAATTATGATTAAATGGAACCTTACAAGAAGGCATTTTTGCCTCTAAAAGCAATAGATGGCATGAAGATTTAGAAGGGCAATTCATTCACATGATTTGCTTCTTTTGATTTTAGAGTACCTCATGCTTTTTTCCATTCTGAAGCCTTTTATTTGCATTCAAAAGAGCTCTAATGATCTTCTTTTGTAATTATAATATCAATAAAGAACTTTAAAATATATTTAGACTATACATATTTTATTGTTTTACAATTCCACTATCAAAAAATTTTAATTGGATATCTATATTATTATTTATTAACAATAGTATTAAAACAATAGTATAAAAAGCAGAAATTTGTCTCTACTTTGTAAGTATGAATTTTATTAACTCCATTGTGTCAATGAATTTTTGTAATACTTTAGCAAATTTAAAAATAGAAGTTTTCAGGCACTTTTAATATAAAATATAGCAAATTTTTTGTCATAATTCTAAATAACTAAGTCATTCCAAATATATATCAAATTTTATCAAATTTTTATAACTTGCTTCGTGATTACTTTAAAGCATTGTATTACTTGCAGGGTTTCTTTAAACAACAGTATAGTCTAACAATGTGTGTAACAATACTCTAAAATAATATATCTACTTAGGGATTTCAATGTTTTTTGAATCCACAGGATGTTGAACAAAAGAAAAGATATCAATCAGAAAAGGTAACTCTATTCAGCACAAATATAGCTAAATATCTTCAAAAAGCATTACATATGGTGATTTTATTCATATATAATAACTGATCAGTAAAATAAATATCTTGATACATAAAACTCTAAAAAATACTTAGTTGTTTAATATTATTTATGTAAAATGGAGCTCTTAGAAAAACAATATAGAAAGACCAAACAGATAAAATAATGATAACAAACATGAATACAAATATTATGATGCTTAGTTTCATACTATGAATCTTCATATACATAAATTAGCCATATAAAAAACATAACTTGTGTTGAAATATTATGCATTTAAGAGTAGTAAAGATATGTGATTTATATGTTGTTTTTTTATTACTGTCATAAACAGAAAATTTTAAACTTACAGCTCTAATTTGATTTAAAATAGTAGGAGATACAATTTCAAACTCCTCTCTAATAAAATTCTTATGGAGGCACACATAACTTAATTATTAGAGCTGACAAAATAAATTGCCTTTTAATTTAAATTTGTTATTGAATATAATATATTATAAATATAATCTTTTTCATTTTAGATGTATGAAGTATGCATTGAATCAACAATGCAACTCTTTCTTCAAACTGGAATAGTATTGTTCAATGTTTTCCTAACAACTCCTGGCACTTATGAATTCCAGGATGACAGCAGTTATTACCTGGATATCATCAGCATCACCACATCCATATTTTCACTTCTCTGGGGCCTCAGCAGCTTCAAGATAAATGTGACTCAGAAAGAGCAAAGGATATTTGACAAGTTTGTACTAATGGTTAGGAGCTCAGTGGATATTATTGCAAGGTATGATCACTTTACCTAAAAATATTATTATCACTTATTTACTTCTATCCCCTTTAAGTGTGTTAAATATATGCATCAATAATCATTTTGTCACGTCAGTCAGTAAGTAAAAAGACACTTGCAGAGATGACAAACCTGTAGTCATTTGTTTTCTAAGGTTTTGTAAACACAAATAGAACAGTCAGGCTCCTTGCTGCACCAAAATCAGTTGGGAAGGGGGGGGGGGGCCCGTTCAATGCCCCCCCCCCCTATTATCTCAGTCCCCCCCCCTATTATATTAGTTCCTATTAGAGCTAGAGGGCTAAATTTTTTTGTGCAAGTCCCCTGTGTGATGATGAATTTCGACCTTAATTAAGTCAAAGTCATTCTTTGCTTCATTTACCCTTTTATTTAACAACCTTTGTTTTTAGGTCCTTTTTACTTAAAAATTTCAAACAGCTGTAATTTTCTTATTTTTAAAGCTAGAAGACATTTTTTTTGCAGATATAAATTTTATATTAGAAATATCAAAACATAAATTGCAGCGGCCGCAGCTGTATATTAGGGCGGGTTCATATCGGAATTAGACAAAGCAGGGATGTGCAACAGATAAAACTAACTTAAACAAAACTTCTGACCGAAAAAAAAAATTTTTAAAAATTTATATTTAGAATGCGACCACTTAAAAGTGTATTTCATTAATAAAAAAATATGCAAAGAAGACATTCAAGCGGCCCCCTCTTTACTTATTATCTCAGTTCTTATTAGTGCCAGAGGGCTAAATATTTTTGTGCATTTCCCCACTTCTAAAATTAATTTCCGACTATAAGTCAGTCAAAGTCATATTTCGCTTCCTTACCCTTTATTCACTAACCTTTTACCAATGACCAGACATACAATTGTATAGCTATTTGTCAATGCGAGTAAAAAATGTACTGAATCAGAACTATGGCGTCATGGTGCTCCCAGGAAAGGCCTTGATGAGTAGAATCAGGAACATTTGACCATTTCAAAATATCTCGTTCCTAGCCTTAGAAATGGCTAAAAAACCACCATTTTTAAAGGTTTATTGAGAATTGTCCAATTTGAAGAGGTTTTTTGATTTTTTCTCAGGCTAGGAACGAGATTTTTTGAAACGGTCAAAAGTTCCTGATTCTACTCATCAATGCCTTTCCTAGGAGCACCATGAAGCCATAGTTCTGATTCAATAAATGTTTGACACCCACTTACAAATGCTATACAATTGAGTGTCTGGTAGTCAGTGGTTTTAAGACTTAGGATAAATTTTAAATCACTTAGAGGAGTATTATACTCTTAAAAATCATTTGCAGATTCGTGCTTTGGTCTCAGAAAAAACTGTCCAAAATTGATCCACTCTACAATATATGGCATCTGCCAGCCGCCGTAGTTGGCAGGAAAATGGTGGCGAATCTTAATAACTTTAATTTTAATACCTTATGTAAGCATGTAAGAAAAGCTTAAGTTCAAAATTTAAAGTCTCTATGTCAAAAATTGCAGCCACAGTAGCCTTTTACAGATTTCTTGAGACCTGGAGGATCAGAACCTGCAGGATCCTACCTGGAACCTGAAATTGACTTGAACACCTGTATTTAATATGAGGTTGTACTACTAGAGGATATTTTAGTATTTTGCTTTGTTTAAACTGTTTTTAACCTATTTTTGAAATGAGAATAATAGCCCACATCGATTTTTATTAGGATTTTAAAATTTATTTTTTACTATGGATTAAATAAATTTTACTGAATTGTAAACTGTCTTTTCTTTTTGGGTAAAATTTTTGCTTCAAAGCATTTTTCTCCATAATAAGATAATGATAGTAAAAAAATAGCTCTTTTGATTTTATATTTATAATTATTCATTAAAAGTGAAAGATGTAGGATATATCTTTGAATTAATAAAAAAACTATGAGGATTCAGCATTAACCAATGACAAAGCTAGAAATCTTTAAATTTTAAATATAGTGTTTTCACAAAGTGACTTATTTCCAATATAATTAAATAACTTTTATTTAATTAAAATGAAAAGATATACACATTAAAGATACATACTTTTATAAAATATTTAAAAAATAAGTTTGAATAATCTTATTTTGTATCATATTTGTGATAAAGATAAATTTGTAGTATTGCATAAACATTTATTATTATTTTACAAATTTAGTCCTCTACAGCTGACTTTTATGTGTTTTAATGTATAATAGACATGAAACATTTTTATGTTAATTCATTGATATATTGTAAAGAATTAATTTTTAATTAGTTTTGATCAATAAAATCAAAAGACTTTACTGTATACTAGCATACAATTTTTATGAAGCAAGACTCTTGATTTAATCCATAATAAAAAATAAACTTTAAAATCCTAATAAAAATCAATGTGGGCAATTGTTCTCATTTTTGGCTTTGCAGTATGATTCTACAGGTGTCAGAGTATATTTTTGATATACCTTTTAAAAATAGTTTAAAAACAGTTTAAGTCAAAAAGATATTTTTGCTCTTTACCTGGATGACCCTGCCAGCTTTGATGGCATCCTGTGACCGCCAGGATGGAGATATTCAAAAAATTCTAACTCTCAGTTATGTGTCATACCCATACTTAAAAATTCATGCAATTTGGGCTCTTTATCTTATATACAGAAAATGAGATAGAAAAAAACAGAGTTAATGGTTAACAATTTGAAAATTGTTTATATTTGTTATTTTTTTAGGATGGCTATAATGATAAGCATTATAGTTTTCAACCTTAGTTGGAGATATGGTGTCCTCATTGCAACTACTTCCATGTGCTTGATTGTGTTCATCATTCCTACACTGGCCACATTGTACAATGGTATACAATGCTGTAGTCACAAAACTTCTCTTGCTGACCATTCAATTCTGTTCATACCTGTACCATCATTTCAACCAACTGATGCTGATGAGAAAATTCAGAAGTCCAGAATAAAAAACAAAGCGATTGTGTCCATTCTGATTGTATTGATGTTGTTACTGCAATTTCTGATTATGCAAGAAGTCATTCCATTTATTCAACCAGACATGTGGTAAGATTATAACCTTTTTACTGAATGGTCTCATTATTAGTAGAAAAGCTGCTTTATAATTCCAGATGTCTGTCTGTTAGACACAAAGTGGGGGAAAGATGAATTTCATGGCCCCTAAAACCTAACCTAACCTAATTGTAAAAAAAATGTTGTGTCTGGGGGGGGGGGGGAATATAAAAATCGGGTGGGTAATTTTTTCTCTTGGGAGGGTGTTGATACCCTCCCCTAAAATTGTTATAAACCTTCCTGGAACCTATGAGAAGCTAAGGAGAACTTGATCAGTCCAGCAGTTAGTGAGATCCTTTGGTACAAACAGACAAACAAATAGACAAACAAACAGACAAATAAACAAACATCCTTTTACTTTATTTATACTTTATCCTTTATCAAAAGTATAACTGCTACAAATATTAAAATATACTTTTGTTTTTAGATCCTTTTGTTCTCAATTTAGAATTAATTGTTTTTGTTGTTAGGTGGAACTGTGCAGAGAGAGCCAGAAAGTTACTGTTTCTTCAGAAGATGGTATGGATGACAGTGGCCACATTTCTTGTGATATCAAGTATTGAATTTATTCAATACTTGATGTTCAAGACATGTTGGATCAATTTCTTGTTTCTTGAAAGAAATGAGAACACTCCACAAGAACCAGTTGGAAACACTTTAGGTTAGTAAGAATAATAAGCTGCTTTTAATTAAAATCATCTGAATAGTTGGCCACAGAAACAAATTCCAGATTTTTTTCTGAAGACAATTTATTTATTGGTGGGGATGATGGGCTAAAGGTCTGGGAAAACATGGTCCTAACATTTCATTGCTACTATAGTATATAGCCATACTTACATGACTAAGGCTGTTTATACTTTTTACCCCTCTTCACTTTTTTCTTTTTTGAAAGTAAATCAAGAAAAAATTAAGGAATTCCAAAAATTTTATCTTAATTTACTTATTTCTGTTTAAATAGATCTTGAAATATAAACATTCATACACTATTTATTGCTTTGTTTAGATGGAAATGTTGGTGGCACTACAAGATTAGAAAATCTGAAAAGGTAAATATTTGTTTCAATGCACATTAACACTTTCACATAAAATATTTCAAAGTGATTATTTTGTTTCACAACTACTTCCAGAGCACACAATAAAAGCATTCTGTTTTAATAAGTTTTATTGAAGAAAATTTAACAATACAAGCAGTTTGACCCAAATTATGTTACAATTTTATTACAAGTTGAAGATATTTGCTAACATATGTTATTATTATCAAATTTTATGATTAAACATTATAAAATTTTTAATTTTAGATTTCTTGTAAAAAGAAGAGCAGACATTGGTGCAGGTAATATTGAAATTGTTAACAACATAGAGAAAAATGCCCTGGTGATAATGGAAATAGTATTTCATTATAAATTTGTGCTGGCAATCAATAGTAATATTGTAGATTATATTGGCAGCTTTTGATAAAGAGTTAGGTTGATATTCAACAATAGTTATGTTTATGAGAGGAAAATGGATGTAATATGGCACTAGATATTGTAATAGATTTCCAGCCTGTAATTTTAGCATGCTTAAGAATAGCACATTTCTGGAATATTGCCGTTTTACTTTTTTTGGTATTCAACAAAATTTATCTTTAGGTCTTCTTCTTCTTGGTTTTATCATGACTGTGTTTATCCTGTCTCTAATAGCAGTGAACAAAGAAACTGGATTTGTCCAAGGAAACATGAATACAACAGAAATTACCAAATTAATTCAAAACATTGAAGCATCAATTGCCAGGTAATTATTTCAACATAAAACTTAAATTACTATTATATTATTTTCTGCATTAATCACAATATTTGAGAAATTGTCAACAAAAAACTTATATTACTAGGGCTGCCAAAAAATTTTCTGTATAATTTCTGTTTAAATTATATTTTGTGTTTATTATTTGTCCATTTCATTTATATTTGATGTCTGATTTTAAAATTCTTATAATTATAGCTTTCTCTAAAATATTTAATTTTATGTTTCACCTTTTTGCTGTGTAAAAGATGATTTTACAGCAATACTTTGAAATAAGAGATCTCAAAAAGTATTAGAGCGAGAAAAATGTTAGAGACCTTGTTAGAAAGCTCCAATATATGTCAATTCAACTGTAATGTGAACGAATTTGCATGAAGAACATGAAAGACAAAATAACACAATAAAGGTGGTTAGGTGAAAGTACTCTAAAAATAAAAGTAAAATTGATCACCAATAGTAATTTAAAAATTTTCTACTATGGGAAGGTACTAATTCAATTTAGGGAAAGCATGTTCTGAACTCACCATAAGGTCCCAGTACATCCTGCATGTGTAAACCATTTCCATTTTTTTTCTAATCTAACAAGCCTTTAGGTGGGGTGTGTATAGTAAAGTATAAAAATATAGGCAAATCTTATTTTTATAATATTAAGAAGGCTCCATTTTTAATGTAAATTTAAGGTGTATATTTCAGTGGCATGCAAAGCACTTTGTCTAGGGGGGGGCATTTTGATTATATATACTAATTTTAAATAAGGGCGTTTTAAGGGATGGGATTATTTGATTATGGGCCTCCTAGTCCTTTTCCCTTCTTCCTCATCCCTTCCCCCATCCCTATTTCCCATTTATATCCCCCACCTCTTCCCCCCCCATCTCTTCTCCCCCATCCCTTCTCCCCACCCTGCAATGACCGAAGGGAAGGGAGCTAGAAAGCATCTTCGAAAAAATAGTACAGAAGATAAATTAACCTATTTATTACACTAGTCCCCAATATTTCATATAAAATTTTCTTATTCGTTGGCTCCAGGGGCGTCCAAGCTTTTTTTTGGGGGGGGGGTAAAAAATTTTAAGGGGGGGTAATTCGTTTTTTTTGGGGGGGGGGGGTAAAATGGCGCGCGAAGCGCGCCGCAAATTTTTTTTACTCCCCCCAAATTTTTTTTACTCCCCCCAAAATTTTTACCCTGGGGGTAAAATTTGCTTTGGGGGAGGGGTAATGACCCTCCCTGAAATCTGTTGGCAGGGGTAAATTTACCCCCCCCCCAAAATTTACCATGGGGCAAAGCCCACAAAAAAATTTTTTATTAGAGATTTTTTTATTTTGGGGGGGGGGGTAAATACCCCCTCCTAAATGGTTTGGGGTGCCTACAGCACCTACAGCAGAATTTTGATTGGTTGGTTAATTAAGTCGAGTTTCCATACATTTCATCCACTAATTGTAATCTATATAAGAGGTAATTTTGTGTATCATCATTGGGGATGTACAAAATTTCTTTGGTAAAAAGTTTATCTTATACAAAATGAAATACTTCCTATAACCTGGTTTGTTATGTTCAGTGAAAAAAGATTATAACCTATTTTCTACACTAATTTAAAAATTTGGTTAGGTTAAATGAATAGTAACTGTCTGTTTGGAGTATTTCTTGATCTTTTTTTGGAAACTGGGATAGTTTGGCTTTTTGTAGGGTAGGGGGCAAAAAGGGGCATTTTTGTTGACCAGGGGGGGGCAAAATGGGGCATTTTTTAACATTGAGGGGGAGGGCAGGGGGGGCGGTTGCTAGGGGGGGGCAGGGGGGGGGGCGTTTTTGTCGCTAGGGGGGGGCGATTGCCTTAAATGCCCCCTTCGGTTCGCACGCCACTGCTCAATTTTTGATTATAAAAAAATATAAAAAATATATTTGTCCCTCATTTATATTCCCAAGATAAAGTATAGTTAAACATCTTTTATCTTATATAATCTATTATTCAATTTAACCAACATAAACACATATGCGCCCCACAGCAAGAGCTATTGAGAGGTCTACAATCCCCCATTTTTTTCACAGAAAATAACCAAGTTTTGGGTTTCAGATGTTTTTCTTTGAACATATCTTAAAGGAAGCCTGCAAGAAATACCACGCCTTAACTGCTGAAAGACTCCCACAAGTAGAACCAATTCACAAACTTTGAAGCCTCCAGCTTCAATAAAAAAAAATATAAGCATTTCAAAATGATATTTTTATTTACATGAAAATTATGAAAGATTTCCATTGCTAATAACAGAAATTTTAATAGAACACATCACATTTTATAAAAATTATAAAAATCTCTATAAAAAAATTTGGTTTGTAAGTGTTAAAATCATAGCAAAAACAAATTAAACTAATTTAAGCTAAACTGTGATTAGTTGTTAGGCTAATTCAGCCTTCTGATTGGCTGGAAATACTACATTACTTTCTGTACAATGCAAGTTAAAGTGATTTTAAAAAAATAATTTTTATTGCAAAAATTTAAGCAGTTACAGGTAACCTAACTTTCTGACAAAAATAAGATTATAATTATATTTCTAGGCAATGAAATTAAATTTTGAAATTTACATCATAATTAATGGAAATCTTACTAAATTTTCATGTAGCTAAAAATGTCATTTATAAATGTCTATAACCTTTTTTTTAATTTTGAAGCTAAAGTCTTCAAATTTGGGGTATTGGGTCTACGTGTGGCAGTCAATTATTAGTTAAATTGGTGTATTTCTTGCAGGCTTCCTTTAACTTTTAAAAGTTTAGGTTAACGTCAGTAAAACTTATATAACATATAACTTACTACATTAAAAAATTTATTATTTAGAAATGACAGTGTATGTAATCTTTTGGAAAACAAACCAGAGTCTCTAGGAAAGTATTCTTATTTACAGCAAAAAAATATCAGAATGTTTCATTTGGAAACTATTCCCTGATATAAATTAAAATAGAAATATACCACACAAAATGTTTGCAGCCTTTAAACGATTTTATGAGGCAAATTAAAAATTATTAAATGGATTTTTTGCCATATTATTTATAGTTTATTGTAATTTATATTATATTTATGGTGAAAACTACAAGGTGTTTTAAAAAAAACCCTGCATTTTCCGGTTTTGGGAAACAACCAGTAGGAGTATGAAAAAAATGATTATACAGGGTGCGCCACTTATAACCAGACTTTTTCTAAATTGCAAACAAATGAACATAAAATCGTCAATTTTAAAGATTTTATTAAATTTTAAAAACTGGGAAGCAAAATAGGTATATGACTATTAGATCATTGAATAAAATCGCCTACCCGCCTCCTCAACTGCCGGCAGGCCCAGGTCAAAATTTACCTGTCCAAGCTGACAAAGTTCTCCTTGATAGTGGCAATGAGGGAGGTCTTTGTGGCATGGGCACATCTATTGGTGCATGCTTCAAAGTAGCCCCAGGCCCAAAAGTCTATTGAATGAAGATCGGCCGCCGGGAGACCCATTTCCTTAGAAACATGAGTAACCACAGGATCAAAATTCACCCAACTTTCAAGCTATCCTTTGACACGAAGGCCTTTATTTGGACCACAGTTGGGCTAAAACGATGTTTTATACCTTTTTAGAAATGGCATGAAGATTCAGTCTGGGTTTTCAGTCCATAGTCTATAGTCTAAAATGAGTTTTTGAGTTTCATATGAATCTCTAACGTCGAAAAACAAGAAATTTTCATGATTTTACATGATTTTTGACGTTTTTGACATCTCTAAATCTGTCACGCTTCACTTTGCCGGAGTACTACAGCCAAGCCACAGATTTAAGATCAGGCATTTTAACCATACATTTACCTTTCACTACGGCTGCATTTTTAGAGATATCTAAAAAAAACTCAGGTAAATGGTATGTACATTTTTACAGAGAATATGGAGCTATAATTATTTTTTTCATGCTCCTTCTGGTTCATTTCAAAATCTGGAAAACGCAATTTTTTAAAACACCTTTTAGATTTGAGGGAAAACACCTTGTATCGATTTAAAATTTATGTGTGCAAACAGGGGAATTCCAAGATTTATATATTTGACTAGCTGCTCTGTATGATATCTTAAAGTATAAATCTATCTTGACTTTGTAAACTAACATTAGCCAAATATAAAGCTTGGAAATGTAAAATTTCATTACAAAAAAGCTTTTCCATTTTACGTCTACAAAAATACTCATATTATTAGTTGTATCTACTCTCCATGAAATTATCAACAGTGCCCACTTGTATGAGGAACCAGATAACAAATTTGAATGGGTAGAGAAAATTATTTCAAGATGCAGACCAAAACACAAAATGTGGACAAAAACAGGGCAAGTTTAAATTTTTTATTAGCAAAACTACTCAATCTATCACTTTGAAAATGAACATCCAATTTAAACATTATTTAGTCCATTTGTTTGTCAGTTAAGCTATGAGAGTCATTTTACAGGGAAAATATGATTTACACAGGTAATTATACATAATAAAACAAGGCAAGCAGTTATTGTAAAGGCAATAAATTAAAAATTACAAAAAAACTTTAAATCTTTATAAAATTATTTAGGAATGATGTGAAAATTTTGACAGCTTTTCATACAACAATTGATGTGTGTAGATCAATTGGAGATTGTAATCAAATGACTTATTATGAACAAGGTAATAGTCAAAATAAATTTGCTACATTGTGGATTTGTTACCTAGATGTTTCCCTCATAAGAGTTAATTGGAAGTTTAACTCCTATATATATAACATAGATCTTAAAGAAAACCAGCAAGAAATACAATGATTACCTGCTAAAAGACAACCACAAGTAGAAACAATACCTTAATTTTGAAGCCGTTAGCTTCAATAATCAAAAAGTTATAGTCATTCAAAAATGACATTTTTAATTATATCAAAATTTTGACTTCAAATTTGAGGCATTTTATCTACATGTGGCAGTCTTTCAGCATTTAAATCTGTGCATTTCTTGCAGGCTTCCTTTAAAGCCCAATTCAACCTTTTTTAACATGTCAACCTAAACATGTACAATAACAAGTACCTCTATACAATAGGTTTACCAAAATCTTCTAATTATCACCAAAGTCTTTTTTTAAATAGGTTTTTGAGATTTTATCAAAAAAAATTCTTTTGGCAAATTTACCCCATAGTGATGAAATTAATTGTTTTTGTATACAAAAAAATAGCTTAAAACCACCACAGGACCAGTAAGTAAATCCTTGTAGAGTTAAACCTAATTAACTCAGTTGTTACCAAGAATCTAAGCTTCAGACGAACAGATATTGTTCTATTATGAATTACTAGCGGCTTTGCCCCTAGCCTCTAGAGGCTTTTTCCATGAAGGTTCAGGGGATTTTTTTTAGATATTTTCTGTAGCCTTTTTAGGGCTTTGCCTTTTTTCAATTTTGAAAATTTGAGTATCCACCCCCCCCCCCCCCCCCCAAGATGACGAACAAATATTTTAGGTTAGGTTAGGTTTTAGATTAGAAAAAAATATGAAAATTTTTTTTGGGGGGTGGAGTTTTCATTTTTTGCGGGGTTGGGGGTGTCCCACCCCTTAAGAAAATAGCCTAAAACCACCACAAGACCAATAGGTTTATACTCTGAAGAGTAGATACAAATGGGTTCTGTGGTTACCGAGATCTTAAGCTTCAGACGGACAGATGGACAGGCATCATTCTACTTTGTATTATAAATAGACTAGCAGATGCACTTTTAGATTCTATGCAGGAAATAGCTTTAAACTTTTCAATGAATTAACTCTAAAACCATCACAGCTGTGATTGAGCAGATATAGCCCTCTGATTTGCTGGAAAAACTAAAAGCTGGTATTCTAACAGAAAATAGAGCTGTGTATTTCTTGCAAGCTTCCTTTAAGTAACTTTCATTAGACATTAAACCCTACTCTAATTATTTATGTTTTCAGTTGACAAAGCAGCAGTATGTACCATTTTCATGTATTTTGTATGACCCCTTGTGATCATCAAAAATCAATCTGAGAGCAACTCAATACATTGACAAATACACTAATAAATAGAGGTTGGCTGGACAATCAAAAAATGCTAGCATCCTGTTACTACTAGGCTGTTTCCTATGAAAAAACAGATTAAAATATTTAAGCCTGCTTAACCTTTCAAAATTTTAAACATTTCTATAATATATTTCAGGTCATTGTAGAAATTATCTTTCCCAATGCATCAACTTATTTGAAACTGTGGTAATGGTTTACAAAGAAGATATAAACATCCAAGATGAAGAAGGTAAAACTACCATGAATGATGATATAAATTATAAATAAAGTTAAAATCACAAGATTCATTATTAAAATGATATGTTTACAATCAGGAAGAACACCTCTTGTAACAGCAGGTGGTGATCTTCGTTTTGTGTTCAAAATTAAACAGGCTGGTGGTGATTTTGGACAAAGTCAATGTGGAGGTATGATTATTTTATAAAAATATTTTCGTTGTATTTATTTTAAATCCATACACCTATATTAGAAAAAAAAAATCTTAATAGATTTTGAAGCAAAATTAAACAATTAAATTTTATTTTTTAGCATCAGATATAAGCTACGAGACAGGAGGTAAAAACTTTGATAAATAAGCTTTTTTTGAAATGAATTTGAACAGAAAATAAAAATAAAACAGGATGTGACAAATGAACATTGACATATTGAAAGAAACAATATATAGACTTATAAACAAGTAAATCTGTTCCAGGATTGTATTGCACTAAAGACTAATGTAACTTAAAAATTAAGCATTCCATATTTCAGCCTGGCTATTAATATAACATTTTTTTACAGCTTTGTTTGCAGCATCAAAACTTGGAGACATTAATGAAGTAGAGAATATTTTAAAAACTGGTCATTTTTCTGTTAATCAAACTGACTCTGAAGGTAACATTTACTAGATAAAGTAAAAAAAATCAGTTACAGAAGCTGTTTCATTAAGATTAGTTAAATTAAATCATATGCATTATTTATTAAATGATGTGAAAATCTTAAAGATTTACTCAAATTCTCCAAAGAATCAATAATTGTAAAAAGAAAAAGATTTGATTTGCTTTGGGTAAAAATAATAAATAAATAACTATATATGTACTCAAAACATTGAAACAATAAAATTTCCTACAATATAAAAAATATTGAGTTCAGAAATTTCCATTTTCTCAAAATTACTTATATATTTATTACCTATCTATCTATCAATCTATTTATCCAACTATTTATCTATCTATTTATCTATCTATCAATCTGAATATTTGTTTATATATCTATCTATTTATCTATCTATTAGATATATATCTATCTATCTACCTATATTATAAACTTGAGCATGAGATAGGGGTCAAACAAAAATATAATTGACTTTACAAGGCAAAATAAAAATTTCCATTAATCAAGAATCTGAGGTTTACTTTAAGTAAGCAACATAGTTAAAATAAACATAATACTGGTCTGTTTTGTTTATTGTTTAACCCATTAACGACAATATAAAACGACGGACAAATTCAAACTATCACTCTATTTTTTTATGCTGTCCTTTTTAAATGTTTGTAAATAACTGAATAGAGCTTCAAGTTTTGTCCTCTACATTGCTTGGCCTCTCACTTCATTTAATGACCAGATGAAATCATATTTTCATGGCAGAAGTGGAAAAATAGGAAAAAAATTCCACACCATTCCTGCCTTCATTGAAGATACTCCAGATTTCCTCAGAACACTGAAAGATTTCAATGACTCCATTGAAGACACGGACATTCTGGTGAACATGGATGTCTCTGCATTGTATACAAATATTCGCCATAAGGATGGAATATCTTGTATGAAATCTGCTCTAGAAAACAGACCAGACAAAGCTTTACTAACACTCTTTCTAATTCAACTTCTGCAACTCAGGGATAAGGGATGGGAAACCTGACCGAAAATTAGGTCTCATCCTCCTTTTTAAAGTGATGTGGCAACTTTTCTTTTTTGCCTATAAAATCAACTCATTTCCTCCAGCTCCTTATTGGCTGTAGGCCATTATCCAATAGCCTGAAACTTGCTTTTAGCATTAAGCAATTAATTAATAACTAATGCTTCCTCCAGTTCCTTATTGGCTAAATTAATTCAAGCAAACATAAATTTCTGCTATTAGAATGACAACAATGGAAATTTTCTGCTATCAGAATGACAACAATATAAATGATGTTCAATCACATCAACTTATTATTAAATCTACACATTAATAAATGTTCATATAGCAAAACATAAACAGAGAGATCGTTTTTTGAAGACTGAGTAGGATTCAACATTTTATACTTTAGAACAATGTGAAAAACGCATGTCTTTAGACAATTTAAAAGTTATATTTCATGTGGAATTGATAACCCACCTAAATGATTACAAATACATAACTAGTTCAATATGTAAATAAAAGTGTACTGCGTTTTGTTAAAAAAAATTTTCATTAATTTTGGTAAAAACTATTGCACACTTAATTAAACTTTTCTGTTAACTTTTAATGTAAAATAATTTTTTTTTGAAAATTCTTAATTTATATGTATGCTATGGAACAATTAGTTTATAGAATGTTACCCATGTACTTATTCAATTCTATCTAATTTATTTATTAAAGCTGGGGGGCTAAAGCTGTGTTTATTTCTATATAAAAATTTTGGAGTGAAGTAGATCCCCCTTTTAAAATGTTTGAAAATAAATCAGATTTAACCATCTTAAGAAAACCTTTTTTTAAAATGGGGGGTGGGGGTTGGCAAAGTAATGACCATCTTAACGGGATTTTACTTAAAGCCACTAACATATTGGTTCTTTGAAAAGTTTTTATTATATTTTATGCTAGGTGGAATCAACTACCTGAATTCTATTCTATACTTTTTTCTTTGCATTCATATAATAGCTATTTCATCATTGTTCATAGTTTTCAAATCTAACTACTGCGTCATCCCGTAACTGTTTTTTTAGGCCTTGTTGGAAAATAGGCCTGGAATAATATTTTCTTACATTTCCCATCCCTTATCCCTGTCTGCAACTAGTCCTCACGTGTAATATATTTGAATTTTACAAATCTCTGTTCCTGCAAGCTTGTGGCACAGCCATGGGCACAGCTTGTGCTCCAAACTATGCAACAATAATGATGCATAGTATAGATGTCAAGATAAAAAATCTAGCAAGGCAAGTGGCAGCTGACAGAAATCCCCTAATTTTGCTGAAAAGATTCTTGGATGACCTGTTTATGATCTGGAGAGGCAGAGTGGAGAATCTACAAATGTTTTTAGAATTGGTCAATACACTCCTCCCCACAATTAATTTACAAGTTCGTTCACCTGTCTTTTCCCTTGTACCTATCCTGCTGGATTTGAACATGACTGCTTCTGCCACTCAAGCTGATCCATACCTTTCCTGGACACATTAGTTACCATCAAAAACAAAACCTTGGTCACAGATATCTATAAAAAACCTACAGACCGTTGCCAGTACCTGTTGCCAACATCAGCACATCCTGCACACATTATCAAAATATTCCCTTCAGCTTATGTTACAGACTAGTAAGAATATGTTCTGAAAAAACACACTAATCCAACGACTATTTGAACTTAAACAACTGCTTCTTTCTAGAAACTACAACCTACAGATAATTAATGGTGCTATTGCCAAGGCTCTAAATATTGACAGAAATTCGGCCCTGGAAAAGAAAGTTAAAGTATCAACCAAGAGAATACCATTTGTTATTACTTTCCATCCAGCTCTATCTTCAATCAACACAATCCTAAAACAAGGTTGGAAAAAAATGGTAAAGGATAAGAAACTGAAAAAAGATATTTCCAGAACCACCTTTAGTTGCATATCCTCAGCCTAAACACAGCTCTCTCTGGGAAATATTGGTAAAATCAAATCTACCTGAATGTGAAAAAAGAAGTGTCAAAGGTATGAAGAGATGTAACCTACCTAACTGTCCCTCCTGCCCTCATGTCCGTAAAGCCAAAGTTGTCTACAGCTCAGCAAATAATTTTAAGGTACCTATTTCTACATCAGTCAGCTGCTCTACAAAAAATCTCGTTTATGTTATAACATGTGATAGGAGAGAATGCAAATACACACAGTATGTAGGAGAAACGGGGCACACCCCACCCGAAGGCGTGTTAGGTTAGAAAAAACCCCCCACAGAAACGGTTTACACAGGATGTACTGGGACCTTATAGTGAGTTCAGAACATGCTTTCCCTAAATTGAGTTAGTACCTTCCCATAGTAGAAAATTTTAAAATTACTTTTGGTGATCAAATTTTACTTTTATTCTTAGACCACCTTCACCTAACCTGCTTTATTGTCTTATTTTGTCTTTCATGTTAATCATGCAAATTCGTTCACATTACAGTTGAAATGACAGATATTGGAGCTTTCTAAAAAGGTCTCTAACATTTTTCTAGCTCTAATACTTTTTGAAATATCTTATTTCAAAGTATTGTTGTAAAATCATCTTTTACACAGCAAAAAGTTGAAATAAAAAATTAGTTATTTTAGAGAAAATTTCAAGTATCTTCATGTAAATCTTTCTAATTTTGCTCCAAATTGACCAAATTGGACAGTTAAGGTGCCTAAAACTATCTACATTCAATGGACAATCCAAATCCACACTTTTTGAGACTTTATAAGTCAACAGGAGAAGGCTAAAATGTAATATCAAAGAAACAAATGTAATTTAATTTTAATTATAAATCACTTTTTAGGCATTTTTAATAATGTAAAATGTGTTTTAAGGTCTAGAAACTCATAATTGATTATGATTTATTATTTTTAAAAATCTCAGTATTAGTTTAGAGTACCTAATAGTGTTTATTAACAAAAAAAATGTGGCTTAAGAATAAATTGTTTCTTTTATTATATATGAGATTATCCATGAAAGTCTTTAAAATACTATGTTTTCTTTTTTAAGGTGGCAAAAACTAATTTTGTTTCATAAGGTTATAAAAAATTTAAAAGGCCAATCAACTATTACATTTGTAAACTGCTTGGAAATGCTTAAAATTCTAACAAATTTTTTGTTTATTTTCAATGATTATGTCTATTTTTCTTAAGATATGTTTCTATTGGTTCAAAATATCATATGATTGTGTTTTATTGGCTTTCTCATTACAAAGTCACAACTTTTTACACCATAACTTATCTTAAAATCCTTGCTATAGTCGATTAAATTTCAATTTATTTAAATAAACAGCAAATATTTTTTCCTTTAGCATTTTTAAAATTCACTTCATCATGCTCCTGTTGACTTATAAAGTCTTAAAAAGTGTGGATTTGGATTTTCCATTGAATGTAGATAGTTTTAGGCACCTTAACTGTCCAATTTGGTCAATTTGGGGCATAATTAGAAAGATTTACATGAAGATACTTGAAATTTTCTCTAAAATAACAAATTTTTTATTTCAACTTTTTGCTGTGTAAAAGATGTTTTTACAACAATACTTTGAAATAAGATATCTCAAAAAGTATTAGAGCTAGAAAAATGTTAGAGACCTTTTTAGAAAGCTCCAATATCTGTCATTTCAACTGTAATGTGAGCGGATTTGCATGATAAACATGAAAGGCAAAATAAGACAATAAAGCAGGTTAGGTGAAGGTGGTCTAAAAATAAAAGTAAAATTTGATCACCAAAAGTAATTTTAAAATTATCTACTATGGGAAGGTACTAACTCAATTTAGGGAAAGCATGTTCTGAACTCACCATAAGGTCCCAGTACATCCTGTGTATACCGTTTCTGCGGGGGGTTTTTTCTAACCTAACACGCCTTTGGGTGGGGTGTGGGGGAAACAGC
>NC_137274.1:20577539-20582539 GCF_053477335.1 Acartia tonsa
CACTATACACAAGTCATATTGGATGTATGTAAATTTTGCCAGAGAGTTTGAATAGACAATGAACTGTTTATTACACTAGTCCCCAAAGTTTTATAATATCGTTTTCTTATTCATTGGTTTAATAACTTTGGGGACTTTTTGTGAATTTTGATTGTTTGGGTGTCCAAAAGTTTCCACCTCTAATTGTAATGTAAAATTTTGTGTTTCATAATTGGGGATGTACATCAATTTATTGGTCATTGTCTTATCCCTTTAGATCCCTGGTATTTTTGCATATCCAGACTGGTTATTTTGTGTATCATCATTGGGGATGTTCAATGTATATCAATTCATCGGCCATTGTCTTATCCCTTTAGATCCCTAGCCTTGCTACCTATTGATGTAAAACATTCTTGTTATTTTTACTGCCTTACTGTCCATTCAATCAATCAATCATCTCAACTCAGGGGAAGAGGAACAGATCAAAGGGATAAGACAATAGCTGATAAATTGATGTACTCTTCTAATTAGAGGTTGAAACATTTGGACAAATTTGTCTTCGTGTCAAAAAAAAATACCTAATTTTAAGTTATACTATGATATATGTATTTTAATTGAGTAGCATTTTCATTGGATGAATATCTTAATAAATCAACTTTTATTGGTGGGATTTATTTTTTATACCTTGTATGATGTTAAAAACTTTTTATTATTCAAGATAGTTTTTAACATTTTAAAAAAGCAAAGCTTTTCCATAATTAGGGTGGTCCGTCCGTCGGCCTGTCCGTCTGAAACGGTATTAATTTTTGTTAATTTAGGTATAATAAAATTAACCTATCGATTTCAAACTTAATATGATTATTCCTTTGACCGTTAGGTAATATTTAGAAAGCGTAGTATGATCATTACCAGAAAGTCCCTACATTTTCAACATGTTGTTTTTTTTTACTCTTTGACAACAATTTTTAATTTTGGGATAAATATCCTTACGAAAACAAGATAGAGTATTATAAGCAAGGCATTTCTATTAGGGTTGGGCCGGATATCCGGTCATTTTAAATATCTGGCCGGTTACCGGAGATTGAAACTATCCGGATACTGGATATCCGGCTGATTTTTACTGCCGGATATTGAGCATTGGCCAGATATCCGGCCGGATACCGGATAATGAAACTATCCAGATACCAGATATCCGGTATCCGGCCCAACCCTAATTTCTTTGAAACAACGAAGGGAGAAAGGGGACAATGGACTGGTTATTATCCCTTCAGAAATTATATTTTTCCTTATATTCCTAAAAGAAATTACCTAAAGTTTTATAAACTGGTACCAAAAGTTTTATAAACTGGTACCCAAAGTTTTATAAACTGGTACCCAAAGTTTTATAAACTGGTACCCAAAGTTTTCTGATAGGTTTATCTAATTCGTAGGTTCTAAACTAGTGGAGTTATAACTTTTGAACCAATTACTTCAATCTAAAAAAGGGGTAATTTTGTTTATCATCATTGGAGATGTCTATTAATTTAATGGCACATTGTCTTATCCCTTTAGATCCCTGAATTACTTAGGTGCCTTCGTGCTTGTGTTTTTTTTTGACAAGAATTTAGATGATCCTTACTTCTCTATAGGCTACCAAGTCCCTTAAATTTACCAGGGATCCAAATTGAAAAGACAATAGACATTAAATTGATGTACATCCCCCATGAGGATACACAAAATTACCACATCTTTAGATTACAATTAGTAGTTGAAAATTTTGCACACTCAACTTAATTATCCAACCAACCTAAATTCACTAGAGTCCCCAAAGTTGTAAAGCCAACGAATAAGAAAACGTTGTTATAAAACTTTGGGGACTAGTGTAATAAACAGCCACTTGTCCCCTCTCTCTCTCTCTGCAATCATTCTTTCTTGTTTTATTATTCAAAGAATTTTTTTTCTCATTTCTTAGGAAATATATTTTACTTCATTATTTGTCTACTATCTATCTATCTATCTTTATATCTTTATTTCTATCTAACTAACTATCCATCTATATATCTATTAATCTATATATAGATAGATATAGATATCTACAGTAATAAGTGGTTTAATAGATATTTAATTAGATAGATAGATAGATAGATAGATAGATAGATAGATAGATAGATAGATAGATAGATAGATAGATAGATAGATAGATAGATAGATAGATAGATAGATAGATAGATAGATAGATAGATAGATAGATAGATAGATAGATAGATAGATAAATAAATAGATAGACAGATAGATATACAGATAGATAGACATATAAACAGATAGACAGACAGATAGGGAAACAGAAAAATATAGAGATAGATAGATAGATAGATAGATAGATAGATAGATAGAAAGATAGAAAGATAGATAGATAGATAGAAAGATAGAAAGATAGAAAGATAGATAGATAGATAGATAGATAGATAGATAGATAGATAGATAGATAGATAGATAGATAGATAGATAGATAGATAGATAGATAGAAAGATAGAAAGAAAGATAGATAGATAGATAGATAGATAGAAAGATAGATAGATAGATAGATAGAGATAGATAGATAGATAGATAGATATATAAATAGATAGATAGATAGATAGATAGATATTTGTTTGAAAAGATAAATGACACTTCATTCTTTGCGACACTTAGTATTTGTCACTAAATATTGTGACACAGAAAAGTTCCAGATTTGTTTAATTTGTACACAGAGAGAGAGAAGGGGCAAAGTTTTATAATGTATCCAAAGTTTTATTATAACAGACAGTCAGAGTGGCCTTATCACGAACAGGAGGAGGCTCTGCTTTGGGGCAATCTCAGGTACCCAAAGTTTTATTAAGTCTCCAAAGTTTTAAATAACATATACAGTCAGTAGCCTTATCCCCAATAATGTTTTCCTATTTGTTGGCTTTCCAACTTTGGGGACTTAAATTTTAATCTACAGAAGAGATAATTTTGTGTATAATCATTTGGGATGTACATCAATTTATCGGACATTGTCTTATCCCTTTAGATGCCTGACTCAAACAGCTGTTGATATATATATATAGAGAGGGAACAATGGGCTGTGTATTACACTAATCCCCATGGTTTCATAATAACCTTTTCCTATTCGTTGGCATTTTATTTTAATCTACAGAAGGGGTATATTTGTATATTATCATTGGGGATGTCTTATCCCTTTAGATAACTGACTCAAACAATAGCTCTTTGAGTTAAGGATCTAGAGGGATAAGAAAATAGCCAATGAATTGATGTATATCCCCAAGAATGACACACAAAAATAACCCTTCTGTGGTTGAAACATTTGAACACTCAACCAAATAAACCAACCAATCACAAAATAGTAAATGTCCCCAAAGTTGTTAAGCCAGTATATAAGAAAACGTAATTATAAACTTTGGGAAGTAGTATAATAAATAGCCGATTGTCCCCCCTCTCTCATACTTTTTGTGGAAGTACAAATCTTATAATTTAGGAACTTACTCATATTCAATCTAGTCACTATGAATGGTTCTGAAGTCCAAATATGACAAAGTGTCACATAAAGATTAGTACTGAAGAAATGGTGTGATTATTAGTAGATGTTCACCTTAGAACCTACTAGTTACTCCTTTTAATAAGGGTTGACAGATTAACTGAAAAATAAAACTAATACCATTTGGAGGCAGGGATCTAAAGGGATAAGACAATGGCTGATAAATTGATATACATCCCCAATGATGATACACATAATTTCCCCTTCTGTAGATTAAAAGGTTAAAACATTTGAACACTCAACTTTATGAATCAACTAATCAAAACTCACTAAAGTCCACAAAATTGTTAAGTCAACGAATAAGAAAATGTTAATATGGGACTTTAGTTACTAGTGTAACAAACAGCCCATTTTCCCCTCCCTCGCTCTGATTAAGTGAACCCATGATGACTCTAGGGGACTTGGTGTCGCTTCGGGTTCTAGACCTCTCCAGGCACCTTGAAACATACTCTGCGTCCTGTAATTGCAGTGTAAAGCGTCCATTTGCTCATCAGACAACCAACCTTTTGATTGCTTGACCTTTGTTGGAGAAGTAATGAGATGGTAATGATTTATTTTTGTTTTGGGCCAAGGCTGCACAGTGGGATCTTTTGAAAAAAATCGGGACATCCAAAAAATCTAAAATCGACTTTTATCTATCCTAGGACCTAATAATGGCTGTAAGTAGACAGCTAGAAAAGACATTTTTAAAAAATATTAATTTTTGGCGGGTTTATGCCATTTTTAAAAAAGGTAGTGAAAAATTTCTTTTCAGTTTTGATGATTTTCCAGATTTTTTTACACAATTTTTTCAAAGCAACAAAAAATACATTTATGTTCATCTTATGAAAAAAAAAATTTATTGAGGTACTTTTCAGATACCTGTACCAATGTCTAATTAAAGAAAAAATTTTAAAAAATATTTTTTTGGTGGTGTAAATTGACATTTTGTGAGAAAATTTCACCAAAAATATTAAGATTTTTAACCCCAAAAAATCAGTTTTCTCCATTTTACCCAAAAACGGACAGGAGGCCCCGGGTTTTGAAATAATAATATCAATATACAACATGTATTGTGTATAAAACAGTTTTCACAACCTGGGGCCTCTTGTCCGTTTTTGAGTAATTGAGCATTTTACATTGCATGGTTTGAACAATTTCGTTCTTGTTAATTTCAAATTTTCCCCCGTTAGAGGGGGAAGGAGTCATTTTAGAGCCCAAAGTCATCTCTGCAATGTTTTCAAACTTTTTGAGGCGGATCTTTCTTTACTTCTGCATTATTTGCCTCCGGCCAACCGTTTCGCTGTTATTTGCCGCCGTTGGCGTGATTTTTAACGATTTTTGCCGTTCTCGCGGTTTTAATGGACATTTAAGGATTAAAGGAGTCGTTAAATAAAGATGACTTATAAACACTTTTATTATAGCAATTAAATTTGCTAAATTTCATGTGTTCTAAAAAAAATTGTAGTTCTAACTGGTTTTGGTC